>NC_083403.1:28000753-28314503 GCF_020745735.1 Hemiscyllium ocellatum
GGACTGAAGAAAAACATAAAAATGGGGGCTCACTGCCTCTTCTCCGTGAGACCTGTACAGATCAACCATCGCATAGACCAACCATCGCACAGACCAACCGTCTCACAGACTGACTATCTCACAGACCAACCATCGCACAGACCACCCATCGCACAAACCAACCATCGTACAGACCAACCATCGCATAGACCAACCATCGTACAAACCAACCAACGCACAGACCAACCATCGCATAGACCAACCATCGTAAGACCAACCATCACATAGACCAACCATCGTACAGACCAACCATCGCACAAACCAACCATCGCACAAACCAACCATCACACAAACCAACCATCTGGATGATATTCATCCTTTTAGTAAGAAGTACTTCAGAAACGAGTCAAGGACCTGCTTCAGCTGCACCAATATGCCAGCATTCACAGTACTCTAGTCAAGTATTTTAAATGTTAACTGAAAGCAAAGCTTTCTATTTGTACCTAATAGATTTAACTCAAGCAAAAACAGAAATTTCTAACTCAATTTAACATAAGTCACTGTTATTTCAATGCAAGATGCCTGACAGGTAAGACAGATGAACACAGGACATGGTTTGGAACATTGGACTGGGATATGATAGCAGTTACTGAGATGTGGTTCAGGGAAGGGCAGGACTAGCAGCTTAATGTTCCAGGGGACAGATGCCATCGGAAGGATAGAAAGGATGGCAAGAGAGGAGGGGGTGTGGCACTTTTGGTTTGGGATAATATTACAACTCTTACGAAGGATAATCCTGGGAAATCGTCCAGTGAAATTATTTAGGTGGAACTGAAAAATAAGAAAGGGATGATCACCTTGTTGAGATATACTATAGCCCCCAGTAATCAGCAAGTAATTGAGAAGCAAAGTTGTAAGGACATCTCAGTTATCTGTAAGAATAATAGGGTTGTAATAGCAGTGCATTTTAACTTTCCAACAATAGACAGTGACTGCCATAGTATTAAGGGTCTGAAGGTAGACAAACATGTTAAGTGTGCACACAAAAGTTTTCTGATTCAGTTTGTGGATGTAAAACGTGACCTTCCCTTCGGAAACAAGGCAGGACAAGTGACTGAGGTGTCAGTGTAGGAGTACTTTGGGGCTAATTATCATAATTCTATTAGTTTTAAAATAGTTATGGGAAAGGATAGACCGGATCTAAAAATTAAAGTTTAAATTGGAGTAAGACCAATTTAGATAGTATTAGGCAAGAACCTCTTTGATTGGGAAAGATTATTCACAGGTAAACAGGCGGTTGGAAAATGGAAGGCTTTCAAAAATGAGACAACAAATTTCAGAGACAATATGTTCCTGTTAGTGTAAAGGACAAGGCTGGTAGATGTAGGGAATGTTGGATAACTAGAGAAATTATGGCTCCAGTCAAGAAGAAGAAGGAAGCATTTGTCAAGAATAGACAGCGGGGATTGAGTGAATCTCAAAGGGAGAATAAGGGCAGTAGGATTATACTCAAAAAGGAAATCAGGAGGGCAAAAAGGGAGCATAACATACTTAGGGTCAAGGAGAACCCAAAGGCATTCTACAAATAGAGGAAGGACAAAAGAGTAACTGGGGGAGAAAAAGGTCTCTTCAAGATCAACAGCAGGAGCTGTGTGAGATAGTAAACAATTACTTTGCATTGGCATTTAATGTAGAGAAGGATATGGAAGTTGGAGAACTTGGAGAAATAAGTAGTGATATCTTGAAAAATGTCCAAATTACAGAGGAGGAGATGCTGGATGTCTTAAAATACATAAAGATGGATAGATCCCTGGGATTTGATCAGGTCATAGTGTCATAGAGATGTACAGCATGGAAACAGACCCTTCGGTCCAACCCGTCCATGCCGACCAGATATCCCAACCCAATCTAGTCCCACCTGCCAGCACCCGGCCCATATCCCTCCAAACCCTTCCTATTCATATACCCATCCCAATGCCTCTTAAATGTTGCAATTGTACCAGCCTCCACCACATCCTCTGCCAGCTCATTCCATACACATTCCACCCTCTGCGTGAAAAAGTTGCCCCTTAGGTCTCTTTTATATCTTTCCCCTCTCACCCTAACCCTATGCCCTCTAGTTCTGGACTCCCCGACCCCAGGGAAATGACTTTGTCTATTTATCCTATCTCTGCCCCTCATAATTTTGTCAACTTCTATAATGTCACCCTTTAACCTCTGACGCTCCAGAGAAAACAGCCCCTGTTCAGCCTCTCTCTGTAGCTCAGATCCTCCAACCCTGGCAACATCCTTGTAAATCTTTTCTGAACCCTTTCAAGTTTCACAACATCTTTCCAATTGGAAGAAGGCCAGTGTATCTTAGAAGTTGATGGGAAGCTAGGGAAGTGATTTCTGGGCCACTTGCTGAGATAGTTTTATCATTAATACAAACGTGTGAAGTGCCAGAAGATTGGAGGGTAGCTGAAGTGTTGCCATTATTTAAGAACAGGAGTAAGGAAAAGCCAGGGAATGAAAGACCAGTGAGACTGATATCAAAGTCGATATGGACTTCAGTAAGGCAAAAGGTTCCATAGAGTAGACTGGTTGGCAAGGTTATGTCACAGAGAATCCAGGGTGAAAGTGAGTACTGGAGATGCTGGAGGTTAGAGTCAAGAGTGTGGTGCTGGAAAAGCACAGTAGGCCAGGCAGCATCCAAGGAGCAGGGAAATCGACATTTCGGGCATTGTTCGTGATGAAGGGCTTTTGCCCAAAGCGTCGATTTTCCTGCTCCTTGGATACTGCCTGATCTGCTGTACTTTTCCAGCACCACATCTTGACTCATAAAACCCAAGGTGAGCTTGCAACAAAATTAAATTGAAGACAGAAGATGAAGGTGTTGGTGGAGAGTTGTTTTTCGGACTGGTGACTTGTGACCAGCAGTGTGCCACAAGGATTGGTGCTGGGTCCACTGCTTTTTGTCATTTATGTAAATGATTTGGATGTGAATACAGGAGGTGTGGTTAGTAAATTTGCAGATGACACCAAAATTGGAGGTGTAGTGGACAGTGAAGAAGCCTATCACAGAGTACAACAGCATCTTGATCAGATGGGCCAGTGATCCAAAGAGTGACAGGTGGAGTTTAATTTAGATAGATGCAAGGCAAGTCAGGGCAGGTCTTAAACACTTCATGGTCAGGACAAGTGGAGAGTTGCAGAACAAAGAGACCATGGAGTGCAGGTTCATAGTTCCTTGAAAGTGGAGTCGCAGGTATACATGGTAATGAAGAAGGCATGTGGTACACTTATCTTTAACGGTCAGAGAATTCAGTACAGGAATGTAGAGGTCATTTTGCAGCTGTGCATGACATTGCTTAGGCCACTTTTGGAATACAGCATTTAATTCTGATTCCTCAATGAAAGGAAAGGTGTTGTTAAACTTGAAAGAGTACAGTAAAGAACTATAGGAATGTTGCTGGGGTTTGAGTTGCAGGAATTGAGTGGGGCTATTTTTCCTGGAGCATCGGAGGCTGAGGGATAAACTTACAGAAGCATATAAAATCATGAGGAGCACAGACAGGGTAAATAGCAAAGGTGTTTTTTTTTCCCCAGAGTAGGGGAGAAGGCATAGGTTGAAGGTGAGAGGGGAAAGATTTAACAAAGACCTAAAGGACAACTTGTTCACACAGGATGATGTATGTATTGAATGAGCTGTGGTGTAGGCAAATACAATTATAACAATTAAAAGGCATCTGGATGCGGATGTGAATCAGAACGAGCTAGAGTGATATTGGGCAAATGCTGGCAAACGGGACTAGATAAATTTAGGATATCTGGCTGTCATGGATGAGTTGGACTGAAGGGTCTGTTTCCATGCTGTACATCTCAATAACTTTATAAGTAATTCGATCTGGAACTCAATCAGGGTGAGAGAGCTTGAATACGAACCCACAACTGACCACTGCATGGTTTCACATGTAACGTCAATAATCTGTGCTCTGCAACACCTCCCATTTACAATGAGTTTCTCGACAGAGTGGTCATTCTGGAACTATATCTGTCACCAGAACCTGTTTAATCTCCATGGGGGAATAATTCATTTAAAGCAGCATTACAACAAAGAGAAATTTGCTGCAGTGATTAATCCCTGTTTCCCAGTGAAGGACCCAGCTCCCCATCTACAGTTGAATTTAACCCTCTGTACATGCTGTAAGAAGACTTTAAACTGATGTCACCAATGCCCAAATGTATCTGAAACACTGGGCAATAATTTAGTGTTGAAGAGAAATCCTCAGTATAAAGGATATTAAAAGGACCATGACCATCCAGGACAGCTCTGTCAGGGACAGTCAGAGCGACCAGAGCTGGAACCTGATGTCTGTTTACTGTGTGGCTGGAAGGCCACGTGGTTCCTCCATATGGGGATGAGGGAGGGGGCAGGAACTGGGCAGATGGGATAGAATTTGGGGAAATGTGATGATAATCAAATGTGGAAAAAATATCCCAGGGCAATGTTTAGAATTGGTGAGTGACTAGAAAATGGTGGTATTCAGAGTGGCCTGGACGTCCTTCTACATGAAGCATAGAAAGTTAATGTACACGTTCAGCCAGCTATTAGCATTTTATCCCATATTACAAAGGGAGTAAAGAGTAAAGAAAAATTGAAATTGTGGATGGTGTTAATCAGAAACAAATACAGAACACAGAACAAAGAAAATTTACAGCACAGCAATAGGCCCTTCGACCCTCCAAGCCTGAGCCAATCCAAATCCACTGTCTAAACCTGTCACCCAAATCCTAAGCATTTGTATCCCTCTGCTCCCCACTTACTCATACATCTGTCCACACGCATCTTAAATGAATCTACCATGCCTGCCTCTACTACCTCTGCTGGCAACGCATTCCAGGCACCTATCACCCTCTGTGTAAAGTACTTGCCACCTGCATCCCCCTTAAACTTTCCACCTCTCACCTCGAAAGCGTGACCTCTCGTTATTGAATCCTTCACCCTGAGAAAAACTTTATCTCTATCCACCCTGTCTATACCCTTCATGATTTTGTAAACCTCAATCAGGTCCCCTCCTCAATCTCCTTTCTTTGAATGAAAACAAATCTAACTTACTCGACCTCTCTTCAGAGCCACCCTCTCCAAAGCATCCACATCCTTTTGGTAATGTGGCGACCAGAACTGTTCACAGTATTCTAAATGCGGCTGAACCAATGTCTTGTACAATTTTAACACGACTTGCCAGCTCTTATACTCAATACTCTGTCCGATGAAGGGAAGCGTACAATATGCCTTCTTGACCACTCTATCCACCTGTGCAGCAACCTTCAGGGTACAATCGACCTGAACTCCCAGATCTCTCTGCTCATCAACTTTTCCCAAGGTCCTTCCGTTTACTGTATAATTCGCTCAAGAACTAGACTTCCCAAAATGCATCACCTCACATTTGCCTGGATTGAACTCCATCTGCCACTTCTCTGCCCAACTCTCCAGTCTATCTATATTCTCTTGTATTCTTTGACAGTACCCTGTGTTTTCTGCTATTCCACCAATCTTAGTGTCATCTGCAAACTTGCTGATCATACCAACAGTGCCCTCTCCCAGATCATTTATGTATATTACAAACAACAATGGCTCCAGCACTGATCTCTGTGGAACACCACTGGTCACCTTTCCCCATTTCGAGAATCTCCCTTCAATTACTACTCTCTGTCTCCTATTCTTTATCCTGCTCAAACAGTTCTTTATCCACCTAGTTAGAACACCCTGCCCACCATGTGACTTCACTTTCTCCGTTAGTTTACCATGGGAAACCTTATCAAATGCCTTACTAAAGTCCATGTACTTAACATCGGGCAGTATGGTGGCTCAGTGGTTAGCACTGCTGTCTCACAGCACAAGGGTCCCAGGTTCGATTCCAGCCTTGGGCGACTCTCTGTGTAGAGTTTGCACATTCTCCCTGTGTCTGCGTGGGCTTCCTCATACAGTCCAAATATGTGCAGATCAGGTAAATTGCCCAGAGGGTTAGGTGCATTAGTCAGAGGGAAATGGGTCTGGGTGTGTTACTCTTCAGAGGGTCGGTATGGACTTGTTGGGCCAAAGGGCCTGTTTCCACACTGTAGCTAATCTAATTCACAGTGCTTCCTTCACCTATCAACTTGGTCACTTCCTCAATATTAAGTTGGTAAGGCACAATCTCTCCCCGCAACCCCACCCCACACACACATACACAAAACCATGCTGCTGATCACTAAAAAGCACATTCTTTTCCAAATATACATAGATTTTATCCTACAGTACTTTCTCCAGCAACTTTCCCACCCCTGACGTCAGGCTCACCGGTCTGTAGTTACCTGGAATATCCCTACTGCCCTTCTTGTACAGGGGCACAACATGAGCAGCCCTCCAGTCCTCCGGCACCTCACCTGTGTTTAAGGATGCTACAAAGATATCTGTCAGGGTCCCAGCTATTTCCTCTCTCATCTCCCTCAGCAATCTGGGATAGATCCCATTCGGTCCTGGGGATTTGTCCACCTTAATAACCTCTAGCTCACCCAACACATCTTCTCTACTTATGTCAACATGATCCAGACTAATTAAACTTCTACTTCTAATCTCAACATTCATCATGTTTCTCTCCTCAGTGAATACTGATGCAAAGTACTCATTCAGACTCTCACCCATTTTCTCAGGTTCGACACACAACCTTCCTTCCTTATCCTTCAGCGGACCAATCCTTTCTCTAGTTATTCGCTTGCAACTTATATAAGAATAAAAGACTTTGGGATTCTCCTTAATTCTGCCCACTCAAGCTATTTCATAACCCCTTTTAGCCTGCTTGATTCCTCGTTTAACACTGGTCCTACTCTCCCGATATTCCTCTTGGGCCTGTTCTGTTCTTAGCTGCCTGGACCTTATGTACGTTTCCCTTTTCCTCTTGGCTAGTCCTGTCATCCATGGTTCACGAATCTTGTCTTTCCTATCTTTTGCTTTCAACAGGATATGCTTATCCTGCGCTATCTTTAATCGATCTTTGAAAGTCTCCCACATGTCAAATGTGGACTTCCCTTCAACAGCTGTGTCCAATCCACATTTCCCAACTCCTGCCTAAGTTTAATATAATTGGCCTTGGCTCGGTTCAGTACTCTTCCCTTAGGACCACTCTCATCTTTGTCTACGTGTAATCTAAAACTTACAGAACTGTGGTCACTGTTCCCAAAGAAACCTCCCACTGCAACTTCTACAACCTTGCCTGGCTCATTCCCCAACACCGGGTACAATATGGCCCCTTCCCTCATCGGACTATTGACATACTGCTCTAGAAAACTCTCCTGGACACTTCTTACAAATTCTGCCCCACCAAGATCTCTGGTACCAAGTGTATCCCAGTCAATGTTGGGAAATTTAAAATTTGCCATCACCACCACTCTGTTGTCTTTATATCTTTCCATAATCTGCTTACCTATTTGTTTTTCTACCTCATGCTCACTGTTGGGAAGCCTGTAATACAGGGTAAAAACAATGACTGCAGATGCTGGAAACCAGATTCTGGATTAGCGGTGCTGGAAGAGCACAGCAGTTCAGGCAGCATCCGAGGAGCAGTAAAATCGACGTTTTGGGCAAAAGCCCTTCATCAGGATTACAGGCAGAGAGCCTAAAGGGTGGAGTGCACCCTTCAGGCTCTCTGCTTGTAATCCTGATGAAGGGCTTTTGCCCAAATCGTCAATTTTACTGCTCCTCAGACGCTGCCTGAACTGCTGTGCTCTTCCAGCTCCACTACTCTAGGCCTGTAATACAGCCCCAACCACGTAATTGCACAATTCTTGTTTCTCAGCTCCACCCATAATGCCTCACTACTCAAGCCCTCCATAGTGTCCTCTTTAGCACAGCCATGATATCATCCTTGGCCAGCAATGCAACTCCTCCCCTCTTTTACTTCCCTCCCTGAACTGTCTGAAATGTCTATATTCTGAAACATTTAGTTGCCAATCAAGCCCTTCTTGAAACCAAGTCTCTGTGATTGCAATAATGTCATATTCCCAGGCACCAATCCAAGCCCTAAGTTCATCTGCCTTATCTACTATATTCCTTGCATTAAAGTATACGCACTTCAGGCCACCAGTTCTTTTGCATGTTCTTAGTCTCCAGTTTCCACCTCGCTGCCTACTTGTCTTCTCTTCTGTTTCCCAGATGCCTGCCACATTAGTTTAAAACCTCCCCAACAGCAGTAGCAAAAACTCTCCCAAGGACATTAATTCCAGTCTAGTTCAGGTGCAGACCATCCAATTTGTAATAGTCCCACCTTCCCCAAAACCTCATATACCATCCCTCAAGCCATGTGTTCATCCAGTCTGTTCTTTCATTTCTACACTGGCTAGCACGTGGCACTGATAGTAATCCCGAGATCACTACCTTTGAGGTCCTCCTTTTTAACTTCTCTCCTAGCTCCCTGAATTCTGCTTTCAGGACCTAATCTCGTTTTTTTATTTATATCGTTGGTGCCTATATGCATCAAGACAACTGGCTGTTCACCCTCCCCTTTTAGAATGTCCTGCAGCCGATCGGTGACATCTCTGATCTGAGCACCTGGGAGGCAACATATCATCCAGGAGTTCTGTTTTCGGCACAAAACCACCTATCTACTCCCCTCACAATTGAATCCCCTATGACTACGGCCAAACTGTCTTTTTCCTACCCTTCTGAACAGCAGTGCCCGCCACGCTGCCATGACCTTGGCAACTGCTGCCCTCCCTGGGTATCTTCCCTAACAGTATCCAAAACCGCAGACTTGTTTTGGAGGGAGGTGACTGCAGGGGACACCTGCACTGCTTTCCTACTTTTTTTTCTGCCTTTTGGTCACCCGTTCACTGTCTCCCTCAGCAATTCTAACATGTGGTGTGACCAGTTCACAAAACATGCTCTCCACGACCTCCTCAGCATTGCAGATGCTCCACAGTGAGTCCATCCGCAGCTCCAGAGCCGTCATGCAGTCAAACAAGAGCTGCAGCTAGATACACTTCTTGCAAGTGTAAGAGTCAGGAACATCAGCCAAATTGTGAGGTGAGCGATGTGCCGATCGATTTTGCATCTTTTCCGGTTGGAGGGGAAGGTATTAGGGGTGTGGGTGGGGGCGGGGGAGGGAGATGTTGGGGAAAGTGGCGTAAAACAAGAATCTGCTCTCCCAGTCTTTCCAGTACAATGGCACACTCTGGTGTTGCTCTGCTTCAGATAAAAATTAGTTCCAATCACAGGAACCTGACATTGCTTGTATCTCAAGACCTTGACCTTATTAGCATTGAACCCTTTTGTCACAGAGAACAATCCCCATGGAAGGCAGAGAGGACTGGGAAGGGGAAGATGTTCTTGGTGATGGGGTCTAGTTGAAGCTGGCAGAAGTGTTTAAGGATGATGCATAGATGCAGGGACTGGGTAGGTGGTTTAGAGCAGTGTAGTGGGGAATGGGGGTGGTGTGGTGGAGGGCTGAAAGGATTACAGAGGGAGGAAAGGCACCTAATTTGAAGAGGCGGACATCTGGGATGCTTGCAAGCGGAATGTCTCCTCGTCCAAGCAAATGCAGTGGAGACAGAGGAATTGGGAGAATGGTATGGAGTTCTTGCAGGATACTGAGTGGGAGGAGGTATAGTCCAGGTAGTTATGGGAGTCTGTGGGTTTGTAGTAAACGTCTGTCTGGAGACTGTCACCGGAGATGGAAATGGTGGGGTCCAGAAAGGAGAGAGAGGTGTCTGAGATAGACCAAGTGAATTTGAGAGCGGGGTGGAAGTTGTGGGTGAAGTCGGTGAACTGTTCCAGTTCAGCCTGGGACAGGACGCAACACCAATTCAGTCATCAATCGTAATGGCGGAAGAGTTGGTGCACAGCGTCTGTGTACGTTCTGAGGATAGACTATTTGACATAGCCAACAAAGAGGCAGGCATTGCTGGGGCCCATCTGGGTACCCATGGCCAACCCTTGGAGTTTCAAGGAAATGGGAGAATTAACGGAAAAATTGTTGAGGGTGAGGACTGATTCAGTGAGGCGGAGGACGGTGTTGTGGAGGGAGACTGGATGGGTCCGTGGGAGAGGAAGAAGCAGAGGGCCTCAAGGCCATTCTTGTGGGAATGGAAGCATATCAGGACTTGAGTGGTCTGGTATAGCCTATAACGGATTAAGGGCTCTTTGTGGAATTTTAAACAGCGAGCAGTCGATGCTAGTGACTTTATTCCTGGTGGTGGTTTGGTTGGGGAGACGCAGCTTGGGATAGTAATGGCTCTTTCTGTCACGAAAGGTTTTCTGGATGTGGATGTGGGGACTTTGAAAGTTTTGCGAAAGGTGAATAAGACCACGCCGCAGGAATTTGCAGACAAGAAAATACAATTGTGAACTTGTAGGAATACTGAAAGTTCAGAGGGGAGGGGAAAAAGCACATAACTGAAGCGAAGAGGAATTATAAGACCAGCAACTAACATGAAGGGGAATCCCAAAGTCTTCTGTAGACATAAAATAATAACTGAATGATTCAAGGAGGAGCAGGACTGATTAGGGACTGACAAGGGGATGTATACAAATGAGGAGAATGCTGCCCAGGCCCTGGTGACAGAGGAGGGAACACGGTCACAAAAGGGTTCAATGTTAATAAGGTCATGGTCTTGAGATACAAGCTGTGGTTAATGTCTGGTTCTTGTGATTGGAATTTTTATCTGAAGCAGTACAAACACCAGGGAGTGCCATTGTACTGGAAAGACTGGGGCAGCTGATTAAACCATCGAGAAGTGCTGCATTAAAGTTAGATTGACAGGGACAGAGTTTGCTTTACAGAAACAGTGAGAATCCTGTGGGTACAAAAGGAGTTATCTTTAATTCACTCCAAGGATGTGGGTGTCGCTCCTTGGGAGAGCATTATTTGCCCATTCCTTGTTGCCATTGAGAAGGTGAACTTCCTTCTTAAAGTGTTTGTAACCTAAAATGGCTGGTCAGGGCAGTTCCTGATGCATGCTGGGAAGGAGAATGGCCAAGTGAAGCAAACTCAAAACCACTGAAAGAAATCTGAATTAGTTCTGTTGTAAACAGTTCACAACAACAGAACTCTGTAAAGAGATCAGCCATTCAAGACAGTCGACAGGTTCGAAGGCAATGGACGTGATAAACAATTAATCCTGTTTCACACTGAACTTGTGAAAACACAGCATTAAATTGCTAAAAGACAGTCAGATCAGGGAGAAAAATACTCGTGAGCCTCCTGGATGACCTCACAGCTGGAGGGGACACTATGACAGTCACAGAGCTGTACAGTATAGAAGTAGACCCTTCCGTCCAACTCTTCCATGCCAACCCATCCCATCCCATCCCATCCCATTTGCTAATATTTGGCCCATTTCTCTTGTCACAAAGCTGGCTCCTTTTTTCTAAAAGCTGTTCCTTTTCTCAAGGGTCCTTGGTTTTTTTAAAGAGGGGCCGTAAACGCTCCCGGTGCTGATTAGATTGGTTTGGTACAAAGATTAAATGGTATTGAGAGGCCTTTTTGTATATATACAAACAGGTGCAACTTCAGGTCAAAGTGGTCATGTTTCAGAAGTGACCTGTATAATGGAAGGAGAGTGGTCAGCTCTCTACCTGAGCAGAGTCAAGAGTGTGGTGCTGGAAAAGCACAGTAGGTCCTCAGGCAGCATCTGAGGAGCAGGAAAATCAACGTTTGGTCAAACGCTCTTAATCAGGAATGGGCTTCCTCTAGCTGAGCAGTTGAGAACAGTCCAGAACTAGTTGGGATCTCAGCACGGGACTGTGTGAACAGGCTGACTCTTTTTCTGCCCTTCTAACTTCAACCTGTAAGCATCTGTTCCATTTTTTAACTGTGTTTTAAAGGGATTTGCTTATTGGGACTGTTGTTTATATTCGGAGCCACATAATTAAGTCTAGTTTGGATAGACTGTGTTCTGTAGGGGTTCTTTATTCTGTTCTTTGTGAATCTTGTGAATAAATTTTTGTCTGTTTTAAAACCTGGTAGTCAACCGAGCTACCTCACACTGGATAACTTTCACTATACACCTACCAAAACAAATTGTAAAGTTGTGGTCTGGGCTGCCTACTTCAGAATGTTTTGAGTGGTCTGGTGTTGTCCATAACAGATTAGGGGCTCTTTGTGGGATTTTTAACAGTGAGCGGTAGTGTCTTTATTCCTGGTGGTGGTTTGGTTGGGGAGACACAGCTTGGGGTAGTAATGGCTCGTTCAGTCACCAAAGGTTTTCTGGATGTGGATGTGGGGACTTTGGAAGTTTTTGCAAAAGGTGAATAAGACCAAGCTGCAGGAATTTGCAGACAAGCTGGAATTGGAACTGTGTGCTTCTGTGAGGAAAGGAGAGAGAATTACAGCAGGAGCTCAGTGTTTAAACTTGCTGGAGAAACCATCAGAATCTATAGAGATGGCCAGAATTCAATTGCAAATGAAGCAGATTGAGCGAGAGGCAAGAGATAAGGAAAGGGCAGCAGAAATCGGACAGTTTGAGTTACAATTAAAAGCAGAAGAGAGGGGAAAAAGAGCAGCAGAACAGAGAGAAAAAGAGAAAGCAGCAGAAGAGATGGAAAGAGAGACAGTAGAGACAGAAAAAGAGAGAGCTTTTGAACTTCAAAAATTGATACTTAAAAAGGGAAGTCAGCTTAAAAGGCTGGAGATAAAAGCTGAGGGCAGGCTGAGTAAGGAAGAGAGTGAGGAGGAGCAAGCCCCTGGTGGTCAGAACTGAACATGTGTTGCTGGTTAAAGCACAGCAGGTTAGGCAGCATCCAAGGAATAGGAAATTTGACGTTTCGGGCATAAGCCCTTCATTCCTGATGAAGGGCTTATGCCCGAAACGTCGAATTTCCTATTCCTTGGATGCTGCCTAACCTGCTGTGCTTTAACCAACAACACATTTTCAGCTATGATCTCCAGCATCTGCAGACCTCATTTTTTACCTGGTGGTCAGAAGCCTAGTGAGAAAATGTTTAAGTATGTTCAAGCATTGCTTAAATTTGATGTGAAGGATATGGAAGCCTTTTTCATCTCATTTGAAAAAGTGGCTAAACAAATGCAGTGGCCACTGGCAATGTGGGTTTTGTTGATCCAAATGAAATATGTAGGTAGAGCATGTGAGGTATTCACATCACGATCAGAGGAGGTAGCTGGGGAGTATGAGGAGGTGAAAAAGCCATTTTAAGTGCATCTGACCTTGTACCTGAAGCCTATAGACAACGTTTCAGGAATCTAAGGAGGGACCCTGGTCAAACCTATATTGAGTTTGAAATGATCAAACAGGGTAATTTTAATGTATGGATAAGAGCTTTAAAAATCAAGCAAACCTAGAGAGAGGTAATTATTTTGGAGGAATTCAAAAATTCATTACCTGAAGTCGTGCAATCTCATGTGAAAGAGCAGAGAGTTAAAATGGTAAGGTTAGTAGCTGAAGTGGCTGATGATTATGAGCTGCTTCATAAAACTCAGTTTGGCTTCCAGAATCAACTTTAGTCCATGAGGGATAGAAACTAGGACAAAAAGGGAAGGCAGATCTCCGTGAAGATCACAAAGATAACTTACCACAGGGTAAAAAAGAAACCCTTGAGGGGGACAAAGAAGCATAAAAGCTCTGGTGTTTTCATTGTAATAAAGTGGGCCACACAAAATCACAGAGTTGGTGGGCGAGGAGAAAGCCAGATGTAGGAAAACCAGACAAACCTGGGAGTTTTGTTGGACTAGTAACAAAAAGCACAAAGGAAGTTAGACAACTGTCTCAGAGTGGACAAGATGATCAGGGGTTGATTAAGGAGGAAGTGTCAGATCTGCTTCAAAAATATTCATGCAAGGGTAAAGGTTATTCACAAAGGACAGGAGTACTCGGTCAGGAGGTTACAATATTAAGGGACACAGGATGCTTTCAGTCTGACCCATCACAACCCAGCAATGCTCTCCTACAACCTCTTCCATCAGGCAGAAGATACAGAAGTTGAAATACAGGCACCAGCCGGATCAGGAACATCATCTGCTCTGCTGTTATTAGACTGATGAATGGATTCTCTCACTTCAAATGATGCAGAACTTGCTAATGTTAATCTTGCCTGGCGCACACCCTGTGTCATGTAACCTGTATACTTCTATCCAAGATTTTTTTCACCCAATGATCTGTATGTCCTTGCTTACTATGATCTGTCTGTATAGCTCGTAAACAAAACATTTCACTGTACTCAGGTACATGTGATAATAAATAAGTCCAATCAAATCAAAATGCTCCCCCACTGACACCTCAGTCACCTGCCTTGCCTTATTTCCCAAAATAAGGTCATGTTTTGCTCCTTCTCTAGTGGGTACATTCACGTACTGAATCAGAAATTTTTCCTGTTCCACTCAACAAATTCCTCTCTATTCAAGCCCTCATCACTATGGCACTCCCAGTCTACTTTTGGAAAGTTAAATTCCCCTTCCATTACCACTCCATTATTCTTACAGATAACTGAGATCTCTTTACAAATTTGTTCCTCAATTTTCTGCTAATTATTGGAGGATCGAAGGGGATCATCCCTTTTTTATTTCTCAGTTCCACCCAAATAACTTCCCTGGATGTACTCTCAGGAACCCCCTCCCAAAGTACAGCACAATATTATCCCTAATCAAAAATGCTACTCCCCTCCTCTCTTGGCCCCCCTTTCTATCCTTCCCAAAGGATTTGTATCCTGGAACATTAAGCTGCCAGTCCTATCCATCCCTCAGCCACGTCTCTGTAATTGCTATGGTATCCCAGTCCCATGTTCCTAACCACGCCCTGAGTTCATCAGCCTTAGGCCTCTTTGCATTGAAATAAATGCTGTTTAATTTATCAGTCCTACCTCATTTTCTGTTTTGTTCCTGCCTGCCCTGTCTGTTTGACTCACTCCTTTGTCCAACTGCACCAATCTGCTTTCTCACTGTCTCCCTTGGTCCCATGTGACCCCACTTTACTCCTCCCGAGCAGCTCTAGCAAGTCTCCCCCCAATATATTAGTCCCCTTCTAATTCAGGTGCAATCTGTCCTTCCGACACAGTAACCTCTATCCCAGAAAAAATCACAATGATCCAAAAATGTGAACCCTTCTCCCCTACACCAGCTCCTCAGCCATGCTTTTACTTCTCTCACCAGGGTGTGGCACCAGGAGTATCCAGATATTACTGCCCTCAAGGACCTATGTTTTAAACTCTTCTCAGAATCTCGTCTATTTGTCTTCCTAAGTCATTAGTTCAAATGTGTACAATGACCTCCTGCTGGTCTCTCTCACTCTCCTTTGAGAATATTCTGCCCCCTCTCTGAGATATCCTTAATCCTGGCACCAGGGAGGCAACTGATGTCTCTATCTTGGCCATAGAAATGTCTGGCTATGCCTCTGACTGGAGAGTCCCCGATCACAATCGATCACTTGGACCCTGACATACCCCTTATTACATGCGAGACAGTCTCGGTACCAGAAACCTGGCTGCTCATGCTATATTCTACTGAGAGTCTATCATCCCTGACCTTTTCAACAACAGCATATGTGTTTGAGATGGAACTAGCTAGAGGAGACTTCTGCATTACCTGCTTCCCTCTCCTACCTTTCCTGGAGGTAACCCATCTACCTAACTGTATATGTGGTTTTTTTTTCTTCCTTCCTACAAATGCTATCCATCACACCTCCTAGCTCCTGTAAATTCCTCATTGACTCTAACTGCTGCTCCAGTTGATCCATGCGATCTGATAAGATTTGTAACCAAACACATTTCCTGCAGACATAACCATGGAACTGGGGAAGATATTTCTGAAAAATCATCCAGTGAAAATATATGGATAGAAATTGAAAATAAGAATGGAAAGATCACTTTGATGGGATTGTACTGTCCACCCCCCACCCCCCCCCCCAATATTAAATCAGAAATTGGAAAATGAATACGTGGAGAGATCTCAGATAAATGTATGCATCATAAGGTTGCAATAACGGGGAGTTTTAATTTTCCAAATATTGATGGGGGCTATCACAGTGTTAAAGGACTGGATGGTGAAGAATTTTCTTCATAAATATGCAGTTGCTCCTACGAGAGAAGGAGCAAAATTGGAGCTTCTTTTGGGCAATAAGGCTGGGCAGGAAACTGAAGTAAAAGTGGGGGAACACTTTGGGTCTAGCTATCATAATTCTAATAGTTTCAAAATGGTTATGGAGAAGGATACACCTTCCATAAAGGTTAAAGTTTTGAATTGGAGTGAGGCAAATTTTAATGCTAAGAGATAAGAACTTTCAAAAGTTGATGGGAGTAGATTGTTGACATGTAAAAGGATGATTGATAAGTGACAGGCATTCAAGAGGGTGGTGATGAAAGTTCAGAGACATTTTCTACCTGTTAGAGTGAAGAGTAAGGTGGGTAAGATGAAGGAACAATGGACGGATAAAGGTATTGAGGTTCTAGTCAAGAATAAAAGAGAATCTTATTTTAGAGAAGGACAACTTGGTTCAACTGAATCTCTTAATCAATATAAAGAGTCATAGGGGCATTCTTAAGAGAGAAATCAGGAAGGCAAAGAGAGGATATGAGATAACATTGGCAGATAAGGTGAAGGATAATCCAAAGAGATTCTACAAATACATTAAGAGCAAGAGGGTAACTACAGAGAGGGTAGGGCCTCTTAAAGATCAAGGAAGTTGTCTTTGTGCTGAATCCCAGGAGATGGGAAGGATATGAAATGAATATTTTGCATCAGTGTTTACTGTGGAGAAAGAAATAGAGAATGCAAAGAAATAAACTTTGATGTTTTTAAAATAGCAGAATTTCTCTGCATTCTCTAGACCCCATTTCTTCAGTTCCTGGAGTTCGTTGGAGAGGTCATGAGGTCACCAGGGAGCAGCGGAGCCTGTTGGGATACGTGAGTGTACAGTTTAAATTTCTTTTTAGTTCCGGTTTTCTTCAGTTCCTGGAGGCAGTCAGAAAGGTCACGAGGTTACATATTTGGGCTATTGCTTAACCCGAAACACTACCTGGATAGTGTCTCCCACCCATCCTTCTCCTCTAACCAAAAAAAAAGTTCTGTGTGTCAGTGTGTATGGTGATAAGTGTTTTCATTCATGTTTCTTTTTTTCAGCGGTCTATTTGGGAATTTAGAATAGCGGGAATGGAGGTTTGGGCAGTTGAAAGTTCCTTCTGCAGTATGTGGGAGGTAAGGTTCACTTCTAGTGTCTCCGCTGACTTCAATTGTGTGAAGTGCCCACAACACCAGCTCCTCGAGAACTGGAGCTGGAGGAACTTGAGATCATTCGCAAAGAGGGTTATTGAGAGTTGTTACAGAGAGATAGTTACTCCACAACCACAAGAAGAAGGTGAATGGGTTACTGTCAGGGATAGGAAAGGGAACTGGCAACCAACCTGTGGTGGTTCACCTCAACAACAAGTATATCGTTTTGGATACTGTTGAGGGGGGACTACTTACCATGGGTGAGCAATAAGGCACAGGTCTCTGGCACAAAGTCTGTCCCTGTTGCTCAGAGGGGAAGGGGGTAGAAGAGCAGAGCTTTAGTCATAGGGGACTCCATAGTTAGGGGGACAGAGAGGAGGTTTTGTGGGAACAACTGGTGTGTTGCCTCCCAGGTACCAGGGTTTGTGATGTCTCTGATCGTGTTTTCGGGATTCTTGAGGGGGAGAGGGCACAGCCCCAAGTTGCGGTCCACATAGGCACCAGCGACATAGGTAGGAGGAAAGGTGGGGATCGAAGGCAGAAATTCAGTGAGTTAGAGCGGAAGCTTAGAGCTGGAACAAACAGAGTTGTTAGCTCTAGTTTGTTGCCTGTGCCACGTGCTAGTGAAGGGAGGAACAGAGAGAGAGCGGAGCTGAACACTTGGCTGCAGGAATGGTGCAGGAGGGAGGGCTTTGGATTCTTGGATAATTGGAGCTCTTTCTGGGGAAGGTGGGACCTCTACATACATGAAAGTAGAGTTGGGACCTCTACACACACACCAGAGGGGTACCAATATCCTGGGGGGTGGGAAATTTGCTAATGCTCTCCAGGGGTGGAGGGTGGAGGGACAGGGAATTAAACTAACGGAGCAGAGGGATGGGAACCTGAATTGTAGTTCCAGTGTACAGGAGGTTAAGGGTAGTGAGGTCACGGGCAGGTTTACAAGATTGCAAGAGGGTGCCAGCAAGCAGTATGTTGGTTTGAAATGTGTGTGCTTCAATGCCAGGAGCATGCGGAATAAGGTGAATGACACTGCAATGTGGGTTGGTACCTGTGAATTCGATGTTTTGGCCATTTCAGAGACATGGCTAGAGGGGGAGCAGGAATGGTTGTTGCAGAGTCCAGGATTTAGATGTTTCAGCAAGATCAGAGAAGATGGTAAAAGAGGCGGGGGTGTGGCATAGTTAATCAAGGGTAGTATTACAGCTGCTGAGGTAACGTTTGAGGACTCATCCACTGAGGTAGTTTGGGCTGAGGTTAGAAACAGGAAAGGAGAGGTCACCCTGTTCGGAGTTTTCTGTAGGCCTCCAAATTGTTCCAGGGATGTAGAGGAAAGGATAGTAAAGATGATTCTCGATATGAGCGAGAGTAAAAGGGTAGTTGTTATGGGGGGGACTTTAACTTCCCCAATATTGACTGGGAATACTATAATTCAAGTAGTTTAGATGGGTCAGTTTTTGTTCAATGTGTGCCGGAGGGTTTTCTGACACAGTATGTAGACAGGCCAACAAGGGATAAAGCCATATTGGATTTTGTACTGGGAATGAACCTGGCCAGGTGTTAGATTTGGAGGTAGGTGGACACTTTGTTAAGTTAGCCAGAAAAGATAGACAGAGAGGGCTATGAAGAGTCAGTGTTGGTGGGGGGGGGGGGGGGTGTGGAGAGGTGGTCGGGGGTAAGGGGGGTGGGGTGGTGTGGAGATGAGCATGAGAAGTTGTTGGCGGATAGGATCAAGAAAAATCCTAACACCTTCTATAGGTGTATCAGGAATAAAAGAATGACAAGAGTAAGATTAGGGTCAATTAAAGATAGTAGTGAAAAGTTGTGTGTGGAATCTGAGGACATGGTGGAAGCACTTAATGAATACGTTTTGACAGTATTCACATTGGAAAAGGGCAATGTTAGTGAGAACACGGGGATACAGGCTACAAGATCAAATGAGATTGAGGTTGACAAAGAGCATGACAAAGCAATTTTGGAATATTTGAAAATAAGACCTCTGGGCCGGATGGGATTTATCCTCACATTCTCTGGGAAGCCAGGGAGGAGATTGCTGAGCCTTTGGCTTTGATCTTTATGTCATCAATGTCATCAGGGGTAGGGCCCGAAGACTGGAGGATAGCAAATGCTGTTCTCTTGTTTAAGAAGGGGAGTCGGAACAACCCTGGTAATTATAGGCCAGTGAGCCTTACTTCGGTGGTGGGTAAGATGTTGGAAAAGATTAAAAGAGATAGGATTTATAATCATCTGGAAAGGATTAATTTGATTAGGTTTTGTGAAGGGTAGGTTGTGCCTCACTAACCTTGTTGAATTATTCAAGATGGTGATAAAACAGGTGGATGAAGGTAAAGCGGCTGATGTGGTGTATACAGACTTCAGTAAGGCGTTTGATAAGGTTCCACATGGTAGGCTATTGTACAATATTCGGAGTTTTGGGATTGAAGGTGTTTTAGCGGTTTGGATCAGAAATTGGCTCGCTGAATGAAGACAGAGGGTGGTGGTTGATGGGGAATGTTCATCCTGGAGCTCAGTCACTAGTGGTGGGCCGCAAGGGTCTGCTTGGAGGCCGCTGCTGTTTGTCACTTTTATAAACGATCTGGAGGTGAGCGTAGAAGGCTGGGTTGGTAAATTTGCAGATGACACTCAGGTGGACAGTGTTGTGGATAGTGTTGAAGGATGTTGTGGGTTACTGAAGGACAAAGATAAGATGCAGAACTGGGTTGAGAAGTGGCAAATGGAGTTTAATGAGGACAAGTGTGAGGTACTTCAGAAGAAATAACAGGAATGCAGAGTACTGGGCTAATGGTAAAATTCTTGGCAGTGTAGATGAACAGAGAGATCTCGGTGTCTGGGTACATAAATCCCTGAAAGTTGCCACCCAGGTTGATAGGGTTAAGAAGGCATATGGTGTGTGGGCGTTTATTGATCGGGAGATTGAGTTTCGGAGCCACGAGGTCATACCACGAAGTGTGGTAAGGCCACACCTGGAGTATTGTGTGCAGTTCTGGTCACCACATTATAGGAAGGATGTGAAAGCTTTGGAAAGGGTTCAGAGGAGAGTTACTGGGATGTTGTCTGGTATGGCAGGAAGGTCTTATGAGGAAAGATTGAGGGAACTGAGGCTGTTTTCGTTGAAGAGAAGGTTGAGAGGTGACTTAATCAGATGGTTAGATAGGGTGGACAGTGAGAGCCTTTTTCTTTGGATGATGAAGGCTAACATGAGGGTACATATCTGTAAATTGAGGGGTGATAGATTTAAAACAGATATCAGGGGTAGTTTCTTCACTCAGAAAGCAGTAGGGTGTGGAATGCAGTACCTGCAATAGTAGTAGACTAGCTGACATTAAGGGCATTTAAATGGGCATTGGACATACATATGCTGAAAATGTGTTGCTGGAAAAGAGCAGCAGGTCAGGCAGCATCCAAGGAGCAGGAGAGTCGACGTTTCAGGCATGAGCCCTTCTGCAGGAATGAGGAAAGTGTGTCCAGCAGGCTAAGATAAAAGGTAGGGAGAAGGGACTTGGGGGAGGGGCGTTGGAAATGCGATAGGTGGAAGGAGGTTAAGGTGAGGGTGGTAGGCTGGAGTGGGGTTGGGGGCAGAGAGGTCAGGAAGAAGATTGCAGGTTGGGACGGCGATGCTGAGTTCGAGGGATTTGACTGAGACAAGGTAGGGGGAGGGGCAATGAGGAAACTGGAGAAATCTGAGTTCATCCCTTGTGGTTGGAGGGTTCCTAGGCGAAAGATGAAGCACTCTTCCTCCAGCCATCGTGTTGCTATGGTCTGGCGATGGAGGAGTCCAAGGACCTGCATGTCCTTGGTGGAATGGGAGGGGGAGTTGAAGTGTTGAGCCACGGGGTGGTTGGGTTGGTTGGTCGGGTGTCCCAGAGGTGTTCGCTGAAACGTTCTGCAAGTAGGAACATATATATGGTTAATAATGGAACGGTCTAGGTTAGATGGGCATCAGATTATTTTACAAGTTGGTGCAACATCAAGGGCCGAAGGGCTTGTAACATTCTATGTTCGATGCTCTAAGAGGAGGTTCAGGAGGTCTTAGAGAATACAAAGTTGGATAAGTCTCCAGGAACTGAGCTAATGAATGCCAGAGTGTTGTGGGAAGTAAGAGCGGACATTACAAGACCCTTTGCAGAAATATTTACAACATCTGTAACTATGGGCAAGGTGCCTGATGACTGGAGAGTGGCTGATATGTCTTTGTTTAAGAAAGGCTGTAAGGAGAAATCAGGGAACTATAGGCCTGTGAGTCTGACTGCGGTTGTGGATAAACTGTTGGAAGTGATTATAAATGATATGATTTATGGACATTCAGAGAGGCATAAATGATTAAAGATAGTTGGCATGGTGTTGTCTGAGAAAAAATCGTTTCTCACAAAATTGGTTGAGTTCGTGCAGGAAGTTACCATGAGGATTGATGATGGCAGAGCATTAGATGTTGTTTATTTGGATTTTAGTAAAGCCTATGACAAGCTTCTCCATGGTAGATTAATTAATAAAGTTTAGGTCATATGGGATTCAGGGTGAGCTTGCCAATTGGATACAGAATTGACTTAATGACAGGAGACAGAGAGTAACGGTGGAGAGTAACGCTTTTCAGACTGGAGGCCTGTGACCTGGGATTGGTTGTGGGTCCTCTTCTGCTTGTCATTGATATAAATGATTTGGAAGAGAATATAAAAGGAATGGTTAGTCAGTTTACGGATGACACAAAAATCAGTGGCATAAAAGACAGGAAAGAAGGTTTTCTAAGATCACAAAGGGATCTTGATCAGATGGGCCAATGGACAGAAAAATGGCAGATGGAGTTCAATTTGGATAAATGCGAGGCATTGTATTTTGGTACAACAAACAAGGGTAGGATGGTAGGACCTTGGGTAGTGTTGTAGAGCATGTATGAAATTCTTTGAAGTCTGCATCACATATAGACAGGGTGGTTAAATAGGCATTTGGCACGCTTGCCTTAATTGCTCAGTCCTTTGAGTATAGGAGTTGGGAACCTCATGTTGAGGTTGTGCAGGACATTGGTGCGACCTCTTCTGGGAAACTGTAACCAGTTCTGGTTGCCCTGTTATAGGAAGGGTATTCTCAAGCTGGAGAGGGCTCAGAAGAGATTGACCAGGATGTTGCTGGGTATGGAAGGTTTGAGTTATGAAGAAAGGTGAGATAAACTGGGATGTTTTTCACTGAAGTGTAGAAGGTTGCGCAGTGATCTGATAGATGTTTAGAAAATAATGAGAGGAATAGGTAGTTGTCATTTCCCTATGATGGAGGACTTCAAGACAAGGAGGCACATTTTTAAAGTTAGAGGAGAGAGTTTTAAAAACCTTTTCACATAGAGGGTGGTTTGTGTGTGTGGACTGAACTTCCAGAGGAACTGGTAGATGCGGGTACAATTACAGTGTTTAAAAGACATTTGGATAAGTACATGAACAGGAAAGGTTGGGAGGGATATGGGTCAGGAGCAGGTAGGTGGGACTGGTTAGTTTGGGATTATAATTAGAACGAAGGGTCTCTTTCTATACTGTATGGATCTATGGTTCTCTGTGATGAAGAGGCAGTGTCAGGTCCAGAGGTTTAAGGGATGTGGTGTGGTGCTACCAGGTCTGGAAGGAGGGTCAGTACCACCTGGTTCACTTTGGGTGGGGTTTCAGGTCAGTGAGGGAGGGGCTGGGTGAGTGTTGGGTGATGATGGGTGATGTAGGTGGTTGTAGTTCCAATCTCGTTGGCATGAGTAGGGGTTGTCTGTTCAGGGGTCACGTTTGGGTCAAATGGGATATCAAGTTAGTGAAAGGGAGGGATTGTTGTTTGCTTGTGATGGGGTGGGGGAGGTGACAGTTCCAATGGGGTTGTATTTGAGGAGAAGGGGACTAGTGGGTCAGTGATGAGGGATCTGTAGATTCCTGAGGTTAATGGGGAGGTGAGGGAGTTTCTGATCCACCAGGTCATGGTTGTCAGGTTGTGGGGATCTGTCCGGTCTGACACAGTCATTACGGGGATGGTGCCAGGTCAGGGGGAACGGGGGATGTTATGTTGGTGACAATGACTGACTCCTGATCAGAATTCTGGGGCCAATGAAGTGAGCCACTTGGATAAAGCCATTGATCAGAATCATTGAACTAATGAACCAATGGGAACAGTGAGTGTAAACGGGGAATGAAATGCTTCTTGCTGACGTTAATGCAGCTGAATAATGTTCAACTGAGAATAAATGCTGTACAGTATTCTTGGTTTGAGTTAAAATTATTGACTGCCAGTAGAGAGCAGTGTTAATAAACAGGATTCCAGAATTTCTGAAATAGGAACTTGATGGAATTGGTTAATAGAACATAGAACATAGTACAGCACAGAACAGGCCCTTCAGCCCACGATGTTGTGCCAACCATTGATCCTCATGTATGCACCCTCAAATTTCTGTGACCATATGCATGTCCAGCAGTCTCTTAAATGTCCCCAATAACCTTGCTTCCACAACTGCTGCTGGCAACGCATTGCATGCTCTCACAACTCTCTGCGTAAAGAACCCGCCTCTGACATCCCCTGTATACTTTCCTCCAACCAGCTTAAAACTATGACCCCTCATGTTGGTCATTTCTGCCCTGGGAAATAGTCTCTGGCTATCGACTCTATCTATGCCTCTCATTATCTTGTACACCTCAATTAGGTCCCCTCTCCTCCTCCTTTTCTCCAATGAAAAAAGTCCAAGCTCAGTCAATCTCTCTTCACCAGATAAGCCCTCCTGTCCAGGCAACATCCTGGTAAACCTCCTCTGAACCCTCTCCAAAGCATCCACATCTTTCCTATAATAGGACGACCAGAACTGGACATAGTATTCCAAGTGTGGTCTAACCAAAGTTTTATAGAGCTGCAACAAGATCTCACAACTCTTAAACTCAATCCCCCCATTAATGAAAGCCAAAACACCATATGCTTTCTTAACAACCCTGTCCAGTTGGGTGGCCATTTTAAGGGATCTATGTACCTGCACACCAAGATCCACACTACCAAGAATCCTATCCTTAATCCTGTACTCAGCTTTCAAATTCGACCTTCCAAAATGCATCACCTCACATTTATCCAGGTTGAACTCCATCTGCCATCTCTCAGCCCATTTCTGCATCCTGTCAATGTCCCACTGCAGCCTACAACAGCCATCTATACTGTCAACGACACCTCCAAACTTGGTGTCGTGTGCAAACTTGCTGACCCATCCTTCAATCCCTTCATCCAAGTCATTAATAAAAATTACAAACAGGTAGAGGCCCAAGGACAGAGCCCTGTGGAACAGCACTACCATTGACTTTCAGGCAGAAAATTTTCCTTCTACTACCACGTGCTGTCTTCTGTTGGCCAGCCAATTCTGTATCCAGACAGCTAAGTTCCCTTGTATCCCATTCCTCCTGGCCTTCTGAATGAGCCTACCATGGGGAACCTTATCAAATGCCTTACTGAAGTCCATATATACCACATCCACAGCTCAATCCTCATCAACTTTTCTAGTCACATCCTCAAAGAACTAGTCACATCCTCAAAGAATT
This sequence comes from Hemiscyllium ocellatum, assembly GCF_020745735.1. NCBI lineage: Eukaryota > Metazoa > Chordata > Chondrichthyes > Orectolobiformes > Hemiscylliidae > Hemiscyllium > Hemiscyllium ocellatum. The sequence continues at coordinate 28,025,457 of NC_083403.1, forward strand.
GGTTTAAGTTCCCAATGTGGGCACATATACATAACCTATTGTATGAACAGTCATTGTTTTGCTGAAAGGTAGGTATAAAAGTATATCTTTCGCTCGTCAAAAGACCAGAATTATGCACAGTCCTCTAGAGTAACACAATGTGTACTTCAGCAGTCTCCTGGCTGTTAAAATGCAGATAGATTGCTAACTTGACCAAACAGCAAGGGATACTGGGTACATTGGCCAAGTAAAGCTCTGAAATCACAATGTCTACACACCAGACACAGTGCAAACACAGCAGTCAGGTGCTAATGACATTTGCTAATGTAAAAGACAACATTTATGCAGAACAGACATACTCTCAACAACTTATCTACTGAACAAAGGAGGGCCCTGACAGCAAGGTACAGTGCAGGCCTTTCTACACAAAAATAAACTAACATTAGCAATCCATCCAAATGATTGACTCTGTTTAAACTACTAAGTATATCTCCCTGATTAATGCCAGCACAATAGAAAGTTCCAGAAAATCATCTAAAAGATATAAAAACAGGCTTCACCTACAGACTTTGCTCTTGGAATCTTCTGGAGGCCTTCTGAGGAGACCAGCATGGTAAGAGGCAAAGACCAACTGACCATCCAGAGAGATGGTCAGTTTTGTTTTCAATAGCTTGAAGTCTTCTGGAGAAGGGGTCTTGAAACCGCATGATTTCAGTCTCACCTGCAGGCCGGTACCGCTTCCATGTTGATATAGAATGATAAATATATAACAATATGGAAGGTGTCTGGGGAAATTAGGAGGAAGCTGCTAGCAGAAAGAGTTAACTCACTGCGAGTCTGAGACAGGGGGTAGGGCCCAAGTCACTGAGTGATTTTGTTGTAATTTTACTTTGTTCAGGAAAACTGCTGAAATCCGCTGTCCATTTTCAAACTGACCTTATGGATTTGATAATCCTTCCTTTGGTTTAACAATTTACCTTCAATTGCTCCAATCCCTCTTAGGTTTGTAAATCACCTTCACAGGAGAAGCATTTATCTCTCACCTTTACATTTTCTATGTTGCTCTTAAACATTTCCCAAATGCTGTGTTCGATTTGAAATTTGCCAAATGACAGTGTACCTGGGTTGTGAGATGACCCAGAGGATGTATAGCACAAAAATGTGATTTTAATTAGAACCAAAAAAACACAGTTCACTCCACTCCCAAAGATTTCAAATTCATTATTAATCCAACTTTGAATCTTTGATGTTGTGTATGAACAACACCATAATTTTCAGTGAGCCCTCTTTAACGATGGGGTGAGTTCCAACCTTTGTGCAGTGTAGTGAGGTACACAGCTGTGATTCAGTATACGGGGTGTCCCTGTCTACTGCCCATTTTTCAGCTGTTTCTACCTTATCCTCATCGACACCTGCTGCAGCCACTGACTCACCATTTCTTCTTGTTTTAGTATTAACTCATCTATACCACTGTCAATATAAAGTGGTGATGATCACTCCCCCTTTCTGATCTTTATCATTCTTCAAATCATCCATGAACAATTTCCTCTGGGGATGTGATGCCCTGTGGGTTGAACCCATCTCTCAGCATTCCCTTCGTCAATTTTGACTGTTGTTCTGCTGTAAACCCGGTGATGGAGCCCTCTGACATTCAATCAAAGTTTACAGCCTTTCCCTCATTCACCTCCCTGACTGCATTTTTACACATTCTATGAGGATACTTTTCCCCTTCAGATGTGATTTTAACCATTGGAAGAGGCACTGAGACTGTGACCCCTCTTGTGAGATCTGTCAGCACAAACCTGATCTGGCTTTGCATTTTGTTTAGAAGATGCCCAGTTAAATGTAAAGATTTAATGTTTTGAATTATTTTTCCTGAGTAAAAATGGCAGAATAGAGTATTCAACCCCTCGAGACTGTCCCTCCATTCCCACCCTCTGATCTGTCCAAGTGTCACTCCAGCTCCCAGTCCCATCTCTTCACCACTCCCTGCTCCAGGCTTCTCTTCCCCTTCTCCAGTTGTAATCTCTCCCACACCTTTTCCTGGACCACTTTCTCGATGCCAGGGATCATTCCCTCCAGTCTCAGGTGGTGTCCCAATGTCGTGTGGGATCACTCTCCCACCCACCACCCACCTCCTTGTTCCTGCTTGGTTCAGGTTTTACCACAAGATGTGTTACTGTTCCAGGGAGCAAAGAGCCTGGGGGAATTACAGGTACATTTTGTGTCTCATATTGTAAAATTTGCAGTTAGTCAAATTCAGGGATTTGGATGGTCCTGGTGTGGATGTGGATGAAGTCAGCTTAGGGCTCGGAATGATGTTTTTCTGCATTGCTCATGATTCAACATTAAAATGTTCTATCACCATGGAGACATTAATGAGAAAAGTGTCGAATTGGTGACTTGTGTGTGGGTTGGTGTAAAGTGATAAAGTTAGCTCAGTATCTCACTCATGAACAGCAATGGTGTAAATATTGGTCAAATCTGGACAACCCAATATTCACTGAAATAAAGTCAAACTCAAAAGGCAGACCTGAAGCTAAATTCCACATGTCCATCAGACACTTACAGGGTCTGCATTTCAGAGCAATGGCTGGAGCTAATGTTCATCTTTAGAAATAGTTCAGGAGTTCTTCATTTACATCAAAACAAAAGCTGGAAAAAACTTTAACTGGAATATAGTTGGTTTAGTCATTTCACATGCAGACACACAGTGTCTTTTGTTCCTTCGTGGTGTGTGGGAGATTCTGACAAAATTGGTTTTTATTGACCATTCCTTGATGCCCAAAGATGGTGGTGAGTCCTCTGTTTGAATTGCTGTCGTCCAACTGGGACTGCCATAGTGTTAACTCATGTGGTTTCTCACCTCTGAGATGTTTCTGACCCCACTAGAAACGATGTCTTGTTTAAATGTCACTGTCCTCACTCAGCACCAACGCAGCAGAGCTCACTGGCTGGCTATTCCCCTCAACTGGAACGATGCTAGTCACCTGCCTGACACCAGGGGGTTAAACCTCCTGTTGTGACCTTCCTGCCTCCTTGGCGAAATTGTCTAACCCAGCACAGACTGTAGATTACACCAGCCGTTTACATATCCTGGAATGTGACTTCCTTAATGGGAGCATTGAGAGCAAGGGAAGTTGATTTATTTCATCTACTCTGACAATGCTGTACTTTCTGTGTTACCAGGGAATCTATCAGCCTGACACTGTGAGAGCTGAAAGCAAATGCTGCTGGGGACCTTCAGACTTCCCTGGAGCCAGCACTCAGTGAGTTAATCATTTCAAAATCCATCTCAAAGTGGGAATAAAGGAAACTGTTCCAGAAGCAAATTGCTGCTATTTGACTCCTGTATTTCATATTTGAGTAATTTATTCAAAAAACAGGTCCAAAAACAGTATGAAAATACCTGAGCTCACTGCTCAAACTGCAGATCTACCTAAAGACGCTGAGAATCGAACTGTTAATTCACCGATCCGAGGAAACATCGATATTTTAAGTTTTTCCTTCATTCTGTCTGATGTCCTCAGGATGATAATTGTAGGAACAGGAGCTGATCAAGAGGCAGCTGATATCTGTGATGAAGTTTTCTGTCTTCAGTCCTTGGGGCACATTTCATTCAAATTCAGTCTCATCAGGAGCTCACTGTTTGCTGCCCTGTTTTGGGCCAGTTCATTTTCACTCGTGTCAGAAAGACAGCTTGTCAGGGTTTGTTTGATAATGATTCTTTCCAGAATCAATTGTTCAGACATTCGGAGGTCAGCAGATAATCTCAGCAAAATGCTGAGGCTGCTTTCCCACCATCTCTTACAGATGGAAGGATGACAATCAGTTTGATGGTCATGTTTGCTTCTGAGTCCTGTGGGAAAATGTGAAGCATGTTTTACACAGAGGGAGAATTCCTACTTTAAGGAATTACATTAAAATGTAATCCCTTTTCCAAGAGGGATGTTTGAGCTGATTGTTCAATTGCTGTTTATCCATCAAAGGAGAGATTTGAGACAGATACAACAACAAGTTAGCGAGACATAATTAGCAATATGGATAAAAGTTCATATTTAATTCATCAGGAAACAATATTCATTGTGTTTCCTGACTTAATACACCAAGCCCAATAGAACATAGAGCAGTACAGCATACTACAGATCCTTCGGCCCTTGATGTTGTGCCAAACTCTTGTCCTACTCTGAGATCACACTAATTTACATACTCCTCATTTTGTTATCATCCAAATACCGATCCAATTGTCGTTAAATGTTCGTAATGTATCTGACTCTACTACCACTGCCCGCAGTGTATTCCACACACCCAGCACTCTCTGTGTAAAGAACCTACCTCTGACATCTCCCCTAAACCTTCCTCCAATCACCTTAATATTATGCCCCCTCGTGGTAGCCATTTCCACCCTGGGAAAAAGTCTCTGGCTATCCACTCTACCCATGACTTGCATCATCTTATATCAAGTCACCTCTCATCCTTCTTTGTTCCAATGACAAATGACCAAGCTCCCTCAAATTTTCTTTATGAGACATGCCCTTGACTCCAGGCAGCATCCTAGTGAATCTCCTCTGCACTCTCTCTAAAGCTTCCACGTCCTTCCTGTAATGAGGCAACCAGAACTGAACACAATATTCCAAGTGTGGTCTAACCAGGGCATTACAGAGCTACAATATAACCCTGAAGCTCTTCAACTCAATCTTCCTGCTAATAAAAGTTAACATACCATAGGCCCTGGTAACAGCCCTATCAACCTAGATAGCAACTTTGTGGGATCTATGGATGTGAACTCCAAAATCCCTCTGTTCCTCCACACTGCCAAGAATCCTGTCTTTATCCCTGTAATCTGCATTCAAATTCAACCTTTCAAAATTAATCATTTCACACTTTTCCAGGTTAAACTCCATCTGCCACTTCTCAGCCCAACTCTGCATCCTGTCAATATTATGTTGCAATCTACAACAGCCCTCCACATTATCCACAACTCTATTGACCTTTGAAACACCAACAAACGTACTAACCCACCCTTCCACTTCCTCATCCAAGACATTTATAAGAATCACAATTAGCAGAGGCCCCAGAACAGAACCCTGCCGAACACACTGGTCACCGAGTTCCAGACCGAATACTTTCCATCTATTGCCCTCTGCCTTCTATGGGCCAGCTAATTCTGTATCCAGACAGCCAAACTTCCCTGAATCCCATGAATCCTAACTTTCTGAACGAACCTAGGTAAAAACAATGACTGCAGATGCTGGAAACCGGAGTCTAGATTACAGTGGTGCTGGAAGAGCACAGCCGTTCAGGCAGCATATGAGGAGCAGGAAAATCGACCTTTCGGGAAAAAGCCCTTCGTCAGGAATACAGGCAGAGAGCCTGAAGGGTGGAGAGATAAATGAGAGGAAGGTGGGGGTGGGGAGAAAGTAGCATAGAGTACAATAGGTGAGTGGGGGAGGGAATGAATGTGATAGATCGGGGGGGGGGGGAAGGGGGTAGAGTGAATAGGTGGAAAAGAAGATAGGCAGGTAGGACAAGTCATGGGGACAGTGCTGAGCTGGAAGTTTGGAACTGGGGTGAGGTGGGGGAAGGGAAATGAGGAAACTTTTGAAGTCCACATTGATGCCCTGGGGTTGAAGTGTTCCGAGGCGGAAGATGAGGCGTTCTTCTTCCAGGTGTCGGGTGGTGAGGGAGCGGTGGTGAAGGTGGCCCAGGACCTCCATGTCCTCAGCAGAATGGGAGGGGGAGCTGAAATGTTGGGCCACAGGGCGGTGTGGTTGATTGGTGCGGGTGTCCCAGAGGTGTTTCTGAATGAACGTACCATGCGGAACCTTATCAAAAGCCTTGCTAAATTCCATATATACCACATCCACCGGGTGGCACGGTGGCTCAAGTGGTCAGCTCTGCTGCTTCACAGTGCCAGGGACCAGGATTTGATTCCAGCTTCAGGAAACTGACTGTGTAGAGTTTGCACAATCTCTCCTTGTTTGCGTGGGTTTCCTCCAGGTTCTCTGGTTTCCTCACATGATACAACGATGTGCAGGTTAGGTGGATTGGCAATGGGAAATTACCCATAGCCCATTCAGGGAATGTAGATTAGATGTATTAGCCAGGGGAAAATATAGGACAATAGATACGGGAATGGGTCTGGGAAGGGTTAGTCTTCAGAGGGTCGGTGTGCACTTGTTGAGCTGAAGGGCCTATTTCCGCACTGTAGACATTCTATGATTTACTGCGCTATCTTCATCAACGTGTTTTGTCACACAGAGTTATAGAGATGTACAGCACGGAAACAGACCCTTCGGTGCAACTCGTCCATGCCGACCAGATATCTCAACCTAATCTAGTCCCATTTACTGACGCCCGGTCCATGTCTCACTAAACCCTTCCTATTCATATACCCATCCAGATGTCTTTTAAATGTTGCAGTTGTACTATCCTCCTACACTTCCTCTGGCAGCTCATTCCATACACGCATCACCCATTGCGTGAAAAAGTTACCCTCCTGTCTCTTTCATATCTTTCCCCTCCCACCTTAAACCTATGCTCTCCAGTTCTGGACTCCCCACCCCAGGGGAAAAAATAATTGTGTATTTATCCTATCCATGCCTCTTATGATTTTATAAACCTCTATAAGGTCACCCCTCAGCCTCCAACGCTCCAGGGAAAATAGCCCCACCCCATTTAACCTTTCCTCCAACCCTGGCAACATCCTTGTAAGTCTTTACTGAACCCTTTCAAGTTTCATAACATTCTTCCGATAGCAAGGAGACAAGAATTGCATGAAATATTCCAAAAGTGGCCAAACCAATATCCTGGACAGCCGCAATATGACCTCCCAACTCATGTACTCAATACTATGACCAATAAAAGAAAGCATACGAAACACCTTCTTCATTATCCATCCACCCGTGACTCTACTTTCAAGGAACTATGAACCTGCACTCCAAGGTCTCTTTGTTCAGCAACACTCCCTAGGATCTTATCATTAAGTGTATAAGTCCTGCTAAGATGTGCTTTCCCAAAATGCTGCATCACGCATTTATCGAAATTAAACTCCATCTGTCACTCCTCAGCCCATTGACCCACCTGATCAAGATCCCGTTGTTATCTGAGGTGACCTTCTTTGCTGTCCACTACACTTCCATCTGCAAACTTACTAACAATACCTCAAATAACTATATTTCTTATGATCACATCCAAATCATTTATATAAATGACAAAAAGCACCGATTCTTGTGGCACTCCACTGGTCATAGGCCTCCAGTCTGAAAAACAACCCTCCACCATCACCTTCTGTCTTCTATCTTCAAGCTAGTTCTGAATCCATATGACTAGTTCTCCCTGTATTCCATGAGACCTAACCTTGCTAATCAGTCTCCCATGGGGAACCTTTTTGAATGCCTTACTGAAGTCCATACAAATCATGTCTACCACTCTGCCCTCATCAATTCTCTTTGTTACTTCTTCAGGAAACTCAGTCAAGTTTGTGAGACATGATTTTCCATGCACAAAGCCATGTTGACTATTCCTAATCAGTCTTTGCTTTTTCAAATACATGTACATCTTGTCCCTCAGGATTCCTTCCAACAACTTGTCCACAACTGATGTCAGGCTCGCTGGTCTATAGTTCCCAGGCTTGTCCTTACCACCTTTCTTAAATATTGGCACCACGTTAGACAACCTCCAGTCTTCTGGCACCTCACTTGTGACTATTGATGATACAGATATCTCAGCAAGAGGCCCAGCAATCACTTCTCTAGCTTCTCACAGAGTTTGAGGGTACACCTGATCAGGTCCTGGGGATTTATCCACCTTTATGTGTTCAAGACATCCAGCACTTCCTCCTCTGTAATATTAACATTTTTCAAGATGCCACTATCTATTTCCCCACATTCTATATCTTTCAATTCCTTTTCCACAGTAACACTATTGCAAAATACACATTTAGTATCTCCCCCATCTCCTGTGGCTCCACACAAAGGCCACCTTGCTGATCTTTGAGGGGCCCTATTCTCTCCTGAGTTACCCTTTTGTCCTTAACATTTTTGAAAAATGTGTTTGAATTCTCCTGAACCCTATTTGCCAAAGCTATCTCATGTCCCCCTTTTGCCCTCCTGATTTCCCTCTTAAGTATATTCTTATTGCCTCTTATACTCTTCTAAGGATTCACTCCATCTATCCTGTGTATAACTGACATGCGTCCTTCATTTTCTGAACCAAACCCTCAATTTCTCTAGTCATCCAGCTTTCCCTACATCCTCAAAGAATTCAATAAGGCTGATGAGGCATAATCTGCCCCTCACAAAGCCATGCTGACTATCACTAATCAAATTGTGCTTTTCCAAATAATCATAAATCCTGTCTCTCAGAATCCTCTCCAATAATCTGCCCACCACTGACACAAGACTGACTGCCCCATAATCCCCAGGGTTATCCCTATTCCCTTTCTTGCACAAGGGAACAACTTTTCCACACTCCAACCATCTGGTAGTACTCCAGTGGACAGTGAGGACGCAAAAGTCATCACCAAAGATCATCATCAGCAATCTCTTCTCTCGCTTCCTGTAGGAACCTTGCATATATCCTGTCTGGGGCCCAGGGAACATATCTATCCTCACATTTTTCAAAATGTCCAGCACATCCTCCTTCTCAACATCAATCTGAGTTTATCAGCCTGTTTCATGCAGTCTTCACAAACGACAAAGCCCCTCTCACAGGTGAATACTGAAGCAAAGTATTCCTTTAGGGCATCCCCTACCTCCTCCAACTCCAGGCACAAGTTCCCTCCGCTATCCCTGATCAGCCCTACCCTCACTCTGGCCATCCTCTTGTTCCTCACAAAAGTGTAGAACACCTTGGGGTTTTCATTAATCCTCCTTCTAGCTCTCCAAAGTCCATTCTTTAGTTCCTTCCTGGCTACCTTGTAACCCTCTAGAGCCCTGTCTGTTCCTGCTTCTTCAACTTAAGTAAGTTTCCTTCTTCCTCTTGACTAGATGTTCCACATCTCTTGACATCTAAGGTTCCCTCACCCTACCATCCCTTCCTTGCTTCAGTGGGACAAACCTATCCAGCACTTGTAACAAGTGTTCCCAACAACCTCCACATTTTGTCCTGCATTTCCCTGAGAACACCTATTCCCAGTGTATTCTCCATAGTTCCTGCCTAATAGCATTGAAATACCCCCTTCCCAATTAAATATTTTCCCATATCATCTGCTCGTTGTGATTACTATCTCCCGCCGAGAGATTCTGACCCCTGACCTGGTTCATTGCCAAGCACCAAATCCAATATGGCCTCCTTGCATTCAGCCTAGCTACATATTGAGTTAGAAATCCTTCCTGGACACAGCTGACAAAGTCTGCTCTACCCAAACTATTTGCATTAAGGAGGTTTCAAGAAATATTAGGGAAGTTGAAGTCACCCATGACAACAACCCTGTTACTTCTGCACCTTTCCAAAATCTGCCACCCAATCTGCTGCTCCAAGTCTCTGTTGCAATTGGGGGGGGTTGGGGGGTCTAGAAAAAACTCCCAATAAAGTGACTGCTCCTTGCCTGTTTCTGATTTCCATCCATACTAACTCAGTGGACAGACCTCCCTCAATGACCTCCCTTTCTGCAGCTATGATACTATCCCTGATAAGTAATACCACTCCCCCACCTCCTTTACCTCCCTCCCTATTCCGTTTGAAACATCTCAACCCTGGAACATCCAATAACCATTCCTACCTCTGTGATATCCAAGTCTCCGTAATGGCCACAACATCATAGCTCCAAGCATTGATCCATTTAAGGTGAAAGGGGCAAAGTTCAAAGGAGATGTGAGGTGTACGTATTCTACACAGAGAGTGGTAGGCGTCTGGAATGCACTGCCAAAGATGGTGGAGGAGACAGATACAATAGGGTCGTGTAAGCGACTTTTAGATAAGCACATGGTTATGTAAAGGATGGAGGGATATGATCAAGGGGCAGGCAGAAGGGATTCATTTAAATTGGCATCATTTTCACCACAACATCGTGGGCCGAAGTGCCCATTCCTGTGTTGTATTCTTCTAGGTTCCAATTTCAACTAATGTCAGAGGCTGAGGGGCTACCTGATAGAAATTTTCAAAATTATGAGAGGCATAGAGAGAATGCACAGATGGAATCTTTTCCTCAGGATAAAAATGTCACTTACTAGAGGAGATAGATTTCAGGTGAAAAGGTGAACTTTTACAGTAGATGTAAGAGGAAGATTTTTACCCAGAGGGTGGTAAATGCCTGGAATGTGTTGTCAGAGAATACAACAGCAACATTTAAGAAGCAAATTGTCAGAAACATGAATAGACAGGAAAAAAGGGGTATAGACTGCACAGAGACAAAAGGTTTTTAATTTAGAAATGGACAGGGAGGACAGTTCAAGAGGGTGGTGCATTTGGAAGGTTGGATCTTGGATAAGGTGGGGAGACAAGAAATGAGGAAGCTGATGAAATTCACATTGATCCCGTGTGGTTGGAGGGTTCCAAGGTGAAAGATGATGTGTTCTTTCTCCAGGAGTCGGGTGACTATGGTTTGGCAGTGAAGCATTGTAAATGCCTGTGACTGCTCAGGTGAAATAAAAACCATTAAGAAGGGAGGGCAGAAATACAGGAACAGCAACTGAAATAAACAGGGCACAAAAATTGGCCAAAAAGCAAAGTATGCTGGGAATCCTGAGCCAAGACAGAGACTCAAGAGACAATTCTGCCCAGGGACAAGTGCTTGCAAGATCTACTCCTGGACAATTGAAAACTGGAGAGGCACCAGAGCACATCACAAAGTGTGTTAAACAAGCATCACAAGATGCATGGGACGTGCCTCAGTCAGGCAGAAGACCAGGTGTGTATTCTGGGACGAAACCAGACTTCTGGGTCTAAGGCAGACACATTGAACGGGTCACTGTTAGCAAGCCATTGAGAACCATTCGCAGCATTTCAAGGTGATACAATCAATTAGTTTGATTGCCCTGATTAGCCAAGTTCTAGGAAGGTTCTAGAATGTAGCCAGGAGGGTATAAGAACCCGGCCTGGCAGAACTTGACCGGACCCCACTCTCCAGCTGATCTACAGGCAGGTCAGGATACAGCAGTGAGCAGAGCAGCTCACCCTCCAACCAGAGAGAGAATCAACTCATGAATAAAGGTACAGACGGAACAATTCAACAGACCAGCAAAAGGTCTGGGAAGTGTTTTAATATTCAAAAGAATCGAATCGTTAGAAATACAGTTGGTGAAATTGTCAAGTGTAATTTTTTCCTTTGTTGTCTCAAATAAAGTTGGGACTTGGCTGACTGACTGCAGTCTCATGCTGTGTTGTCCTTAGCTGATACACGCTAAGGATCCTGGGTAAATAAATATTGTGTACACTGGTCGAGGAGTCTGCAGGCTCTTAGAAACACTCATTACTAGGTAAAAGGCATGGACTGTAGCAAGTCAAAAACAGAGCTCACCACCATCTTCGGATGAGAAGGAATAAAAACTAACTAAATCAGAATCTTCTGCCCACCGAGAGGCAACAGGAAATACTGTGTCTGCAAAGTGAAATGCCTGAACTGAAGTACTGTTGTGGGTTCAAGTTTTTTTTTACATTTTTCATTTCTTAATGTGAACAAAGAGCGCTGGAATCACTCACATAAAGATAAGTGTCAGCTCCACCCATTGCTCTGAAATACAGACCCTGTAAATGTACAGATGGACAATTGAAATGTAGCCTCAGGTCTGCCGTTTGGGTCTGTCTTTCTTTCAGTGAATATTGGGTGGTCCAGATTTGACCAACGTTTACACCATTGCTGTTCATGAGTGAGATACTGAGCCAATTTGGCCCATTTTCTCAATAATGTCTCCATGGCGATACAACGTTTTAATATTGAACCATGAGACATGCAAAGAAATATTGTTACGAAGCATAAAGTGACTCCACCCACACCAGGATCATCCAAATTCCTGAATTTGACTAACTGCAAATTTTACAACATGAGACACAAAATGTACCTGTAATTCCCCTGGGCTCTTTACTCCCTGGAACAGTGACACATCTTGTGGTAAAACCTGAACCCAGCAGGAACGAGGAGGTGGGTGGTGGGTGGGAGAGTGATCCCAACACGGCATGGGGACACCACCTGAGACCAGAGGGAATGATCCCTGGCATCAGGAAAGTGGTCCAGGAAAAGGTCTGGGAGAGATTACAACTGGAGAAGGGGAAGAGAAGACTGGAACAGGGAGTGGTGAAGAGATGGGAGTGGGAGCTGGAGTGACACTTGGACAGACCAGAGGGTGGGAATGGAGGGACAGTCTTGAGGGATTGAATACTCTATTCTGACATCTTTACTCAGGAAAAAACTTTCAAAACATTAAATCCTGACATTTAGCTGGGCTTCCCCAACCAAACTGTGAAAATACATCAGGTTTGAGCTGACAGATCTCACAAGAGGAGTCACAGTCTCACTGCCTGTGCCAGTGGTTACAATCACATCTGTAGGGAGGAAAAACATTTCATTGGAAGAGATTGAAAAATGCAGTCAGGTAGAGGATTGAGGAAAAGGCTGTAAACTTTGATTGAATGTCAGAGGGCTCCATCACCGGGTTTACAGCAGAACAGCAGTCAAAATTGATGAAGGGAATGCTGAGAGATGGGTTCAACCCATCGGGCCACCCCCACCCCAGGGGAAATTGTTCATGAATGGTTCCGAAGAATGATAAAGATCAGAAAGGGGGAGTGATCATCACCACTTTATATTGACAGTTGTATAGATGAGTTAATACTAAAACAGGAAGAAGCGGTGAGTCAGTGGCTGCAGCAGGTGTCAATGAGGATAAGGTAGAAACAGCTGAAAAATGGGCAGTAGACAGGGACACCCCGTATACTGAATCACAGCTGTGTACCTCACTACACTGCACAAAGGTGGGAACACACCCCATAGTTAAAGAGGACTCACTGAAAATTAGGGTGTTGTTCATGCACAACATCAAAGATTCAATATTGTTTAAAGAATGAATTTCAAATCTTTGGGAATAGAGCGAACAGTGTGTTTTTGATTCTCATTAAAAACAAGTTTTTGTGCTTTACACCCTCAGGTTGTTCTCACAATCTCGATAAACTATTGTTTTGCAAATATCAAACTGAACTCAGCTTTTGAAAAAGTTAATGAACAGCAGATTGCAGCAGTTTTCCTGAACAAAGTATAATCACAACAACATTATTCAGTGAGTTGGCCCCACCCCACAGTCTCAGACTCACAGTGAGTTAACACTTTCTGCTGGCAGCTTCCTTTCAATTCCCCCAGACACCTTCCATATCTCTAAATGTATATGAATGGAAATTTACAGACATCCCATTGGGATTTGCCTGTTAGGGACTTGGCCTTGACCAGCCAAAACACGTGTTATCTTCTGAGACAAAGTGTTTGTGAATGGAATAACCTGAAACTGACTCCAATCTCTTGGCTGTCTGACCTTGAAGAAAACTGTTACATACCACCAAACCTGGAGAGTTGTTTCTGAAATTGGGATGAGAGTCACCAAGTCATGCAGCATGGAAACAGATCCTTTGGTCAAACCAGTTCATGCTGACCTTATTCCCAAAATAAACTCATCCCACCTGCCTGCACTTGGCCCATATCCCTCCAAACAATTCTTATTCGTGTGGTTATCAAAACGTTTTTTAAATGTTGTAACTGTAACCGCATCCACCACTTCCTTTGAAATTCATTCCACACATGAACCACTCTGTGTAAAAAACTTGCATCTCATGTCATTATTAAATCTTTTTCTTTTCATCCTAAAAATATACCCTCTTGTCTTGAAATCTCCCACCCGAGGGAACAAGCACCTGCCATTCACCTTATCTATACCCCTCAAGATTTTACAAACTTCCATAAGGTCATCTCTCAACTTCCTACAGTTGAGGGGCGGCACGGTGGCACAGTGGTTAGCACTGCTGCCTCACAGCGCCTGTAGACCCGGGTTCAATTCCCGACTCAGGCGACTGACTGTGTGGAGTTTGCACGTTCTCCCCGTGTCTGCGTGGGTTTCCTCCGGGTGCTCCGGTTTCCTCCCACAGTCCAAAGATGTGCGGGTCAGGAGAATTGGCCATGCTAAATTGCCCGTAGTGTTAGATAAGGGGTAAATGTAGGGGTAGGGGTATGGGTGGGTTGCGCTTCGGCGGGTCGGTGTGGACTTGTTGGGCCGAAGGGCCTGTTTCCACACTGTAAGTCTAATCTAATCTAAAATCCTACTTTTAATTGCATAAGTTTTGCTCTTGCTTGTTATAGCAAAATACAATACTTTGCACTTATCCAAATTAAACAGCCCTGGAGATAGCTATGGTGAGCTGAGTTCACAAACTGCTGCCGTCCTTTGGGTACTTGGGCATCCACGATGCTGTCAGAAATGGAGTTCCAGGTATTTGATCCAGTGACACTGAAGGAACGGTGACATATTTTCAAGTCAGGGTTATGTGTGGTTTGGAGGGGATCTTGCAGGAGGTGGTGTTCTCATGTAAGTACTGCCCTTAGTCCTTCTAGACAGTAGAGAGCACAGATTTGGATGTTGATGCCAAAGGAGCAAGCTGATTGGTTGAAATACAATCTGAGTGATTTTCCAGCCTTCCCTATACAGGAAAGTGGTGTGTAGTCTATCCCACTCCTGACCTGTGCCTTGTCGATGGTGGACAGGGTTCAGTGAGATACTGCAGTGTATCTTGTAGATGGTACACGTTGTTAACTTTGTGTGTTGATGGTGGGAGGAGACATTTCCAAAGGAGCTGATTTCCAGGGCTGAGGTGAGAGAGACCGCCCTTGTCATCGAGGCTGTGTCTGAACAAATGTGATTTTAAGGAGTTCCAGCAAAACTGGAATCAATGGGAACCGGGAAGAATTTCCACTGGTTGGAGTCATACCTGGCACATGCTCACTAACCACCTCCCTCTTCGATGGGACTGACTGAAGCCGTCTCAAAGCTGTCTCTGCTACCAGTTTCATTTCATTCTTCATCTCAATTGACCCGTCCTGAGAAATCTTTTCTGTTCCTTTTGGGTTTTAAGGAACACCAGCCCAAATAAATGTCTGAAGAAGAGTCACACTGAACATGAATCACTGACTCTGCTTCTGTCTCCAGAGATTCAGCAAGACCTGGACAATATCTGGGATTGGGCTGACAGGTGGCAGGTGACATTTAGAATGGAGAACATAGAACATACAAGAGTGCAGCACAGAAACAGGCCCTTCAGCCTAACGTATTGATGCTGACCATGATGCAACTCTACACCATTCCCAACTACATGCACAAGGTCTATATCCCTCTGTTTCCTGAAATGGCTCTTAAACTTTAGTCCCATATCAACATCTTCCAGTGCCCTGGGTAGCACATTCCAAGCACTGACCACACTGAGTATAAAAACCTCCCCTCGCACATTCTCCTCTCACCATAAACCTATGCCCACTAGTGTTTGAGATTTCCACCCTGGGATAAAGACTCTGACTATCCACCCTCTCCCTGCCTCTCATTATTTAATATACTTCCATCAGATCCCCCCTCAGACTCTGATGTTCTAGTGAAAATAATTCGAGTGCACCCAAACTCTCCTAATACACTCCAATCCAGGCAACATCCTGATGAATCTCTTTTGCACCATGTCCAAGGCCCCCACATCCTTCCTGTAATCTGCAATAATTGGTGGCACAATGGTTAGCACTGCTGCCTCACAGCACCACAGACCTGGGTTCAATTCCTCTCTCAGGCGACTGACTGGGTGGAGTTTGCACATTCTCCCCCTGTCTGTGCGGGTTTGTTCTGGTTTCCTCCCACAGTCTAAAAATCGGCAGGTTTGGTGAATTGGCCATGCTAGGTTGCCTATTGCTTGAGGTGTGGACTTGTTGGGCCTGTATCCACACTGTAAGTAATCTGTAATGATTTTGCAAGTTTTATTCTCAAGCCCCAGACTGATGAAGGCAAACATGCCACATGCCTTCTCTCCAACCTTATCCATTTGTATTGCCACTTTCAGGAAGCTATGGACTTGACCCAAAATCCCTCTGCAGATCAATTCTTGCCATTTATTATATTATTTTGAATTCTTCCATTTGACCTTCCAAAGTGCATCATAGTCTGGATTAAACACCACATGCCATTTCATTGCCCATCTTTCCAAGTGATCTCTATTTGTTGCTGGATCCGTTGACAACCTTCCTCACTGTCCATAACTGCACCAATTTGGTTTGCACCACGTAACTGTCAGGCACTGACCATCTCCAACAAGAGAGAAGGTAAACATCACCCACTGACACTCAATGGCATCACAGTCACTGGATCCGCCACTTCAGTGAAAACAGACACAACATATTCATTCAGCTCCTCGACCACTTCTCTATTCCCGAAAATAAATTCATCCAACTCTGCCTGGAATGGACCCACATCCGTTTTAGCCAAGCATTCCAGTGGGAACTTTTGCAGTACGTTTCTGTTTGTTACGGATTGCATTCATATTCATTTCTCCTGTTCATTACAAGTTTCTTAGTCCTCCTTTGTGGAACCATTCTAGTGAGAACCCTCTGCAACCTCTTAAGGAGACTCATGTATTCCCTAAAATGCGATCATCAATGGCCACAATGGTCATAACAGAATTTCATAGAGGTTCAGCAAGACTTCCTCAATTGAGGAATCAATCATCTCGTTATAAACTCAAGATCCTGTTTCTTTTGCTATTCACTCTCTCAATAAAGATCGGTGCACCAAGATTTCCCTGCCGTCTCTGCCATGCATTTTTTGAACAGTGCCGTGAAGTTTATGTCAACTCTCAGAATTCCTCACCAAAACTGTATCCCCTTATCGGCCACGGGACTGTCCATTCTGATTGCTTTTCGATTCTGTTCCTGGAGTCATGATGGAATGGAATGATGGAGGGTACCCAATGGGCTGAAAGACTGACTCCTGTTGCTATTGCCCTGTTAACCTACTCTGATTCAGACAGGTTTTTTCATGAGGAATGAGAATTAAATGTCTATATTCTTAATTCTGTTGCAGGACTATTCTCAACATAACTGATGTGAAACAATATGAAGAACTGGTCCTTGATTTCCTGAAAGACTTGGAAGAAGACAAGGGAATACTTACTGGGAAATTTATTATTGGTTGGTAGAAGAAAGGGAGACTAGCACAAATAGCTTTAGAAAAGGAATTGGAATGAAATTTTTCTAGAAGGTTCTGTTACCTTTATACATTTTGAACAGTGAGATGTGCTTAATTCTAAAACTGTTTTGTCTTCCCCAAACTACACATTACATTAACCTAGACTACTGTGCATAGCTCTGGTCTCTGTACCTATAGAAAGATATACCCTCTCCCTAACTTCCATTGAATGCAGTGACTGTTCCTTAGACATGTGCCCACATTGGGAATTTGACCAATTCCACCAATGTCCTATCTCAGAAATCCCGGTGTCCTGTTTATAAACACCGCCCTTTACTGGCAGTCAGTTATTGTATTTCCAGCAAAGAATACAAGCACTTATTCTTCAATCAAAGTTATTCAGAAACAATAGCATCAACAGTCCCCCATTGAGTTCCCCATTTACAGTCTCTGTTCCCACTGGTTCTTTAGTCCAATGATTCCAATCAATGGAATTATCCAAGTTACACTTCTTTGGCCCCGGAATTCTGATCGGGAGTCAGTCGTTGTCACTGACACACTTCCCCCATTCCCCCTGACCTGACAACACCCCCAACATGACCATATCAGACTGGACAAACCCCCTCCACCTGACACCCATGACCCAGCTGGTCCCGAAACCAACCTCAGGAGTCTACAGATCCCTCATCACTGACCCACTACTCCTCTTCACCCTGACCACAGCCCCATTGGAATGGGACACCTCCCCCCGCCCACCCCATTACCAGCAAAACGATAGCCCCTCCCTTTCACCAGCCTTCGCACCTCATTCAACCCAAACCCACTAGACCCAAAAGCTGCCCCTGAACAGACACCCCCTGCTCCTGCAATGGGTTTGGAACTGACAGTCAACTGCATTCCCCCATCACCACCCAACACCCACCCAACCCCTGCCTCATTAACCTGAAACCCCACCCAAAGTGACCCAGGTGGTACTGACCCTCTGTCCCAATCTGGTAGCACAACCCCATCACTAAACCTTCTGGACCTGACACAGCGCCTTCAATATATCCCCACTCTCCACATAACCCCAGCAGATCCATCAGTCCCATTCCTCTCCGACATGGTGCCAGCAGAACTGAAATGCTCCCTCACTCCATCCCAGCCCTTACACACCCCAAGCTTTCTTTCACCCACCTGACAATATACCCCTCTACCCCGGCACCATTCTCTCCCACTCCCCTGGCCTTCTACCTTCCTCACCCACCTCCATGCTACCCCCTCACACACATTCCATTGAAACCCCTCACCCACCTGCCACTCTGTCCATCCTCCTTCCCACCCTCCCACCAACTGCAGCCCCTCCTCCTCCTGCCCATCATCCTCCCTCCATACTTCTGTCCACTCTCATCTTCACACAATGGTTTTCAGCTGTCCTGGGGCTGTACCATCTTGTCTTTCCCCTGGGTCATAAAAAAGAAGATCCACCATTCAATGAGATCATTGCTGATCTTCTCCTTCAAATCCACTTTCCCACGCTGTCCCTCAATTGGGTAATCTGTCCAATGATGTCATTACACTCACTGTAATTCACTCTTGAGTATGGAAAGCAAAACTACTGACATCATTCACTGCTACAACTGAAGTGAGATCTTTGTACTTTTCACTCCCTTTGTAATAAAAAATAAGATATTGTTTGTTTCTCCAGTAGTTTACTGAACCTGTCCATTAACGCATTGTGTAAAACGTGAGGTCTGAAGATGCTGGAGATCAGAGCTGAAAATGTGTTGCTGGTTAAAGCACAGCAGGTCAGGCAGCATCCAAGGAACAGGATTGTGTTTGATGTAGAAGGACATCCAGGTCACTCTAAATGCCACCATTTTCCAGTCACTCACCAATGCAAAACATTCCCCTGGGATATTTTTTCCATATTTGGCTACCATCAGATTTCCCCAAATTCTATCCCATCTGCCCAGTACCTGCCCACTCCCTCAACCCCGCACCCAATATGACCTCCTCTATATTGGGGAGACAGGTCACCTACTTACGGAACATTTCAGAGAACACCTCTGGGACACCCGGACTAACCAACCCAACCACCCCGTGGCTCAACATTTCAACTCCCCCTCCCACTCCACCAAGGACATGCAGGTCCTTGGACTCCTCCATCGCCAGACCATAGCAACACAACGGCTGGAGGAAGAGTGACTCATCTTCTGCCTAGGAACCCTCCAACCACAAAGGATGAACTCAGATTTCTCCAGTTTCCTCATTTCCCCTCCCACCTTGTCTCAGTCCCAACCCTCGAACTCAGCACCACCTTCCTAACCTGCAATCTTCTTCCTGACCTCTCCGCCCACACCTCCACTCCGGCCTATCACCCTCCCCTTAACCTCCTTCCACTTATCGCATTTCCAACGCCCCTCCCCCAAGTCCCTCCTCCCTACCTTTGATCTTAGCCTGCTGGGCACACTTTCCTCGTTCCTGAAGAAGAGCTCATGCCCGAAACGTTGATTCTCCTGCTCCTTGGATGCTGCCTGACCTGCTGCGCTTTTCCAGCAACACATTTTCAGCTGATCTCCAGTCCTCACTTTCTCCTAGAACACATTAACCAGACATCAGGTTCCAGCTCTGGTCGCTCTGACTGTCCCTGACAGAGCTGTCCTGGATGCTCAAGTTCCTTTTAATATCCTTTATAGTGAGGATCTCTCTTCTAAACTAAATTATTGCCCAGTGTTTCAGATACATTTCTAACCAACCATCTCTTTTGGGCATTGGTGATATCAGTTGAAAGTCTTCTTCCAGCACGTACACAGGGTTAAATTCAATTGTAGATGGGGAGCGGGTCCTTCACTGGGAAACAGGGATTAAGTGTCCTTTTCTCTAATCTTCTTTGAAATGAATGAATTGTGTATAGCGTGAGACTGAGATTTGGTCCCGCTGATGGATTATACTTCTGTTTAATCTCAGTCATGTTGGGTCAGAATGTTTCACATTGATGTGGTTAGAGCTCATTGACAGTGGAGGGGATTACAGAGCCTGGTTGTTTGAGGATGGTCGGTGCTGGAACTGCCCTGTGGAGTATTCCTACATGGAATGGATATGTATTCCATCAATACTCATTGTTGTGACCTTTTTGGAATGATGTCCCACCTTCATCTGAAAGTTAGTGACACATGAGAATCAGTCAGCGTTATGCTGTGGTGTCTGAGGTCAGAGGTTGCTCTTGTTGAACTCTGCAGCACAAGGGAAGTGGGCAGGAGAGTGGGAGCTTTCATTGAGGCTCAGGACCAGGAGGGGTCAGTGAGAGGAGGAAGAGGGATGTGGAATGGAGCCTGGAGGGTGAGGGTCTTGCAATTGGAACCAGCAACTTCCAGACACATGGAGAATTCTAAATACGTGAATAATGTGTTCCCAGTCTCACTGGAGGAACTTACATTTGTACTGGAACCAACAAGAAGGAAGAGAGTGGAAGTGGGGGACACTGTCAGGAACACCAGGCCAGGGTGAAAATTCCACCCTCTATGTGGGCAATAGAATATTCCCTATTCCTGCCATTCCTGATAATCAGACACTGAACATTGTGCTGGGAATGTGGAGAAAGGTTGTTTTTCAATCCATTTCAGTTTTACTCAGGTCAGTGCAGGTTCAGAAAACACCTAGATCCAGGTGAGGAACGACAAGTGGAAGATTTTGGGAATCAGGAATGAAGCAGCTTCAAACTGGTCCCTGAAATGGAGAAATAATCCTAATGTGAAATCAGAATCCAGAGTCTGATGAGAGAATAAAATTCAGCTTCAGATTTCTCCCACCCACACTGGGAGCTCCCACTCACATATAGACTGACTGAATGTGTGATTGAAGAAATGATCTATTCCAATATGATTCCTGTTAACAGGCCGTTCATTCACAGGCTTCTCGTGTGCAATAAAGAATCCATTGTCTTCGAGTTAGAGTTTGTCTGTGTTTTTCTAACTCCTGGGAATGTATTCTCACTGTGAAATAAAGAGGGTGATGCATCACAACACTCAGTCTCCTGTTCATTCTTACTCTGAGGGAAATCCGGGTCACTGATCACATCACAAGTTTAATATTAGATAAAATCTTCCACATTTTAGTGAAATGAATCTGTCGATGTATTGAAGATTAAAAGTTATAATTCTCCCATTTCAGAGAATTATCCTACATTAATGTAGGGCATTTTGTCCACTGTGTACTAGTGCCAATGGGCAAACTGACACTGGCGATTTAAAGTCAGTTACATGTGTGGCTCAAAGATTGATGCATTTCTAATTTCTTCATTACAACTTTCCCAATAATTGTAGTGTCATGTCCAAATCCCTGATCCTTTGGAATGGGAAGCAGACTCCAGGGGCTGAATGGCCCACTCCTGTTCCGACTTCCCATAGTATTGTAGTTACAGTGAAAGTCACCATTGTTGCAGAGGCTGTTCTCTCCCATTAGACAGAGGTGGCTGCTGGTGTAGAGTTATACCTGAGGGTCAGCAGTCCTCAGGCAAGGGGTGAGGGGGAATATGATGGGGTAGCATTGTTGGTATGGGATAGAAAAGTAAGAAGTGATTTGGAATTGGAAGATGAAGTATCCAGGTGAGACACTAGGAATTCTGCAGACAGTAACTCACCTCCTGACTTCCCAAAGCCTCTCCAAGGCACAAGTCAGGAGTGTGATGGAATATTCCCCAAGATGTGCTTCAGAATCTCGCCAAAGCTCCTCAGACAGAATCTTCCAAACACTCAAACATTTCTGTCTTGAAGGAGAAGAACAGCAGTTCTTCCAAAAATGAGAAATAATACCCGGAACTGGAAATGGCTGACCCAGCATGAGATCCGACAGGCGACCCACCTTTGATCACTCGACTCAAAGTCCGAAGTTCTTGTGAAATGGTTGGTCTGTGTGATGTACATAGAACATAGGACGTGATAGTGCAGTACAGGCCCTTCAGCCCTCAATGTTGGGCCGACCTGTGAAAATAATCTGATGCCCATCCAAACTATACCTATGGATGTCCAATACCCACTTAAATGCCCTTAATG
Organism: Hemiscyllium ocellatum; assembly: GCF_020745735.1. Lineage (NCBI taxonomy): Eukaryota > Metazoa > Chordata > Chondrichthyes > Orectolobiformes > Hemiscylliidae > Hemiscyllium > Hemiscyllium ocellatum. Next base: position 28,047,604 of record NC_083403.1, read on the forward strand.
CCAGCGAGTCTACGACCGTTACATGTCCCTACTACTCACTGAGTAAAGAGACTATCCCAGATATCTGTTCTAAATCTATCACACCTCAAATTGTGTCAGCCTTCACCATCCAAGGAAAAAGGCTCTCACTGTCCACCCTATCTAACCCTCTCATTATCTTATACATCTCAATTAAGTCACCTCTCAACCCTCCAATGAAAACAGCCTCAATTCCCTTAGCCTTTCCTCATAAGACCTTCCTTCCATGCCAGGCAACATCCTAGTAAGTCTCCTCTGAACCCTTTCCAAAGCTTCCGTATCCTTCCGATAATGCGGTGACCAGAACTACAGGTGCTACTCCAGGTGCCACCTTACCAGTGTCTTGCACAGCTGAAGCATGACCTCGTGGCTCTGAAACTCCATCCACCTTGCAAATAAATGCCAATACACCATATGCCTTCTTAACAACCCTATCAACCTGGGTGGCAACTTTCAGGGATTTATGCACCCAGACACCGAGATCTCTCTGTTTATCTACACTGTAAGAATTTCACCATAAGCCCAGCAACTGTATTCCTGTTACTTTTTCCAAAGTCAACTACCTCACGCTTTTCTGTATTAAACTCCATTTGCCACTTCTCAGCCCAGCTCTGCATCTTATCCATGTCCCTCTGTAACCCACAACATCATTCGGCACTATCCACAACTCTGCCTACCTTAGTGTTGTCTGCAAATTTACTAACCCATCCTTCTACACCAACCTCTAAATCATTTAAAGAAGTGACAAACAGCAGTGGCCCCAAAATAGATCCTTGTGACATTCCACTGGTAACTGAGCTCCAGAATGATCATTTCCCATCAACCGCCACCCCCGTCTTCTTTCAGCTAGCCATTTTCTGATCCAAACCACCAAATCATCTTCAACCACAAAAGTCCAGATTTTGTACAATAGCCGATTGTGTGGAACCTTATCAGACACCTTACTGAAGTCCACATACACCACATCAACCGCCTTACCTACATCCACCTGTTTTTCACCTTCTCGAAGAACTCAATAAGATTAGTGACACACAACCTACCCTTCACAAAACTGTGTTGACTATCCCTAAGCAAATTATTCCTTTCCAAATGATTATTTGGAACCGAAGTAAGGCTCATTGGTCTGTAATTACCAGGGTTGTTCCGACTCCCCTTCTTAAACAAGCAATAGCATTTGCTATCCTCCAATCTTCTGGCGCTACTTCTGTCGACAATGATGACATAAAGATCGAAGCCAAAGGCTCTGAAATCTCCTCCCTGGCTTCCCAGAGAATCCGAGGGGAAATCCCATCCGGCCCAGGGGTCTGATCAATTTTCAGATTTTCCAAAATTGCTAAAACCCTCTCTTTGTCAACTGCAATCCCATCTTATCTTTTAGCCTGTATCTCCGTGTTCTCACGAACATTGCCCTTTATCAGTGGGATTGCTGTCAAAACGTATTCATTAAGCGCTTTTCCATGTCCTCAGATTCCACATACAACTTTCCACTACTATCTTTGATTGGCCCTAATCTTACTCTAGTCATTCTTTTATTCCTGATATACTTATAGAAGGCATAAGGGTTTGCCTTGATCCTATCCGCCAACTAATTTTCATGTCCCCTCCTGGCTATTCTTAGCCCTCTCTTTGAATCTTTTCTGGAGAACTTATAACTCTCAAGCCCCCCAACTGAGCCATCACACTTCATCCTCACATAAGCCTTCCTATTATTCATGACAAGCAATTCAATTTCTTTATTAAACCATGGCCCCGTTTCTTGATAACTACCTCCCTGTCTGACAGGTATATAATTACCCAGGTCCTGCAGTAGCTGTTCCTTGAAAAAGCTCCACATTTCAAGAGTGTCCATCCCCTGAAGCGTCCTTGCCCAACCTATGCATCCTAAATCTTGCCGAATCGCATCATAATTGCCATTTCCCCAGTTATACCTCTTTCCCTGCTGTATATACCTATCCCTGTCCATTGGTATTGTAAACATAACCGAATTATGGTCACTATCATCAAAGTGCTCACCTACCTTCAAATCTAACACCTGACCAGGTTCATTCCCTAGTACCAACTCCAGTATGGCATCGCCTTGTTGGCCTGTCTACATACTGTGTCAGAAAATCCACCTGCACACATTGAACAATGGTTGGTCTGTGCAATGGTTGGTTTGTATGATGATTGGTCTGTGTGATGATTGTCTGTATGATGGTTGGGTCTGTGCTATGGTTGGTCTGTATGATGATTGGGCCTGTACGACGGTTGGTCTGTGCTATAATTGGTCTATACGCTGGTTGGTCTGTGCAATGCTTGGTTTGTGCGAAGGCTAGTCTGTGCGATGGTTGGGTCTGTACGATGGTTGATCTGTGCGATGGTTGGTCTGTGTGATGGTTCATCTGTGCAATGGTTGGTCTGTGCGAAGGCTGGCATGGGCGATGGTTGGGTTTGTACGATGGTTGGTCTGTGCGATGGTTGGTCTGTGTGATGGTTCATCTGTGCAATGGTTGGTCTGTGCGAAGGCTGGCCTGTGCGATGGTTGGGTCTGTACGATGGTTGGGTCTGTACGATGGTTGGTCTGTGCGATGGTTGGTCTGTGTGATGGTTCATCTGTGCAATGGTTGGTCTGTGCGAAGGCTGGCCTGTGCGATGGTTGGGTCTGTACGATGGTTGGGTCTGTACGATGGTTGGTCTGTGCGATGGTTGGTCTGTGTGATGGTTCATCTGTGCAATGGTTGGTCTGTACAATGGTTGGTCTGGGTGATGGTTGGTCTGTGTGATGGCTGGTCTGTGTGATGGCTGGTCAGTGTGATAGTTGATCTGTGCAATAGTTGGTCTGTGCAATAGTTGGTCTGTGCGATGATTGGTCTGTACAATGGTTGGTCTCTGTGATAGTTGATCTGTGCAATAGTTGGTCTGTGCAATAGTTGGTCTGTGCGATGATTGGTCTGTACAATGGTTGGTCTCTGTGATGGTTGGTCTGTGCAATGGTTGGTCTGTGTGATGGTTGGCCTGTATGATGATTGGTCTGTGCAATGGTTGGTCTGTGCAATGGTTTTACTGTACAGTTGTCACCGAGAATAGGCAGTGAACCTCCACTTTTATGTTTTCCTTCAGTCCACAACCTGTTCAAATTTCTCCCCTCCAGCTATGAGGTAATCCGTGAGGCTCATTAATAGGTTTTGTCACTGATCTGACTGTCTGTGAGCAATTTAATGCTCTGCTTTAATCTTTTCAGAAGATATTTTCACAATTTTCACCAGGCCCAACAAGTTCAGACTGACCAGCCGAACCTCAACCCATCCAGACCCATTCTCCTAACATATCGGACAATTTAACATGGCCAATTCACCTAACCTGCACATTTTTGGATTGTGGGAGGAAACCAGAGTGCTAACCACTGTGCCACCGTGCTGCCCGCGGTGAGTTTGCTTCACTTGGCTATTCTGCTTCCCAGCATGCATCAGAAACTTTCCTGACCTGCCATTTTAGGTTACAATCAGTTCAGGAAGGCAATGCACCTTATCAATGATGTGAAGGTGTTGGTGTTGGACTGGGTTGGACAAGGTGAAAAATCACATGACACAGGTGATCGTGTTTTTCAAATAAACCCATTGGACTCTAACTTGGTGTTGTGTGATTTTTCACCTTGTTGGTGGCAACGAGGCATAGTCGATAAATACTCTCCAAGCCAGCAACACCCTCATCCTGGGAGTGAATTAGAAATAATTCCTGATGTAACCACAGGTTTCTCACTGTTTCTGTAAAGCAAACTCTGTCCCTGTCAATCTCAATTTAATGCAGTCCCTCCCAATGGTTTAGTCTTCTCTCCCAGCACCATTCACCACTCCAAAAATACTTAAGCAGTCCGTGTTCAAAAGCAACAAGGTCTGAACAATATCTGGGCTTGCATTGGTAAGTGGCAAGTAAGTTTTGTGCCACACAAATGCCAGGCTGTGACCATCACCAATAAGAGACAATCTAATCATTGTACCTTGATATCCAATGGTGTTACTATCACTGAATGCCTGATTATCAAAATCCTGTGGTGGGGGGGGTTCTCATTAACTAGAAATTCAACTGGACTCACTGTGGAAGCACAGTGGCTAAAGAGCAGGTCAGGGCTCAGAATACTGCAGCAAGTATCTCACCTCCTGACTCCCCAAAGCCTGTTTCCCCATCTGCAAGGCACAAGTCAGGAGTGTGATGGGATACTCCCCACTTGCCTGGATGCTGCAGCTCCAACAACATTAAGAAGCTTGACACCATCCAGGACAAAGCAACCACTTGATTGTTTCCACATCCACTCCCTCTACCAACAACACTCAGTAGCAGCAGTGTGTCGTATCTACATGATGCACTGCAGAAATTCATCAAAGATCCTGAGATAGCACCTTCCAAACCCACAAACACTTCCATCTGGAAGGCCAAGGGCACCAAAAACATAGGAACACCACCACCTTCAGGTTCCCCTTTAAGCCACTCACTATCCTGACTTGGAAATATATCGCCCATTCCTTCACTGTCACTTGGTCAAAATCCTGCAATTCCCTCCCCAATGGCATTGTGGGTCAGCCCACAGCAGGTGGACTGCAGCAGTTCAAGAAGGCAGCTCACCCCCACCTTCTCAAGGGGCAGCTAGGGACAGGCAATAAATGCAGCCTCCCAGCCAACAATACTTACATCCCACAAAAGAATAAAAAACATTAGAGATCAAACTTTTTAAAAATAACCAACGGATCCCAACTCCAAACTTGGCAGGATCCCCTGAAGTATTATCAGTTTAAGAAAATGGCCCAAAGGGGCAGAAGTTTGCAGGAACCCAGCCTGACCCTTGGAGTGAAGGTTCCCTGCTCCAGGACCCTGTGGTGAGAGGCCCAGAAGGAAGTGGGGAAGAAATCTGGAGAGCTGACCCCAGTGATTGTTGCTTCCCTCAGCCTGGAAACCTCTCGGCCCAGGTAAGGCAGCTGAGATAGATTCATAGTGTCATAGGGCACAGAAAACAGACCTTTCAGTCCAACCCCTCCATGCTGACCAGCTATCTTAAATCAATCCCGTTCCATTTGTCAGCATTTGGCACATATCCCTCTCAACCCATTCTGTTCATGAACCCATCCAAAAATACAAGCACAGCAACTGAAATAAACAGGAACAGACTGAAATAAAAATTGGCCAGAAATCAAAGTATGCTTAGAATGCCTGAGCCAAGACAGACACACAACAGACAGTTCTCCCCAGGGAAACTGAAGCCCAGGCTGAAGCCCAGGCAAATGAAAACTGGAGAGGCACCCGAACACAATAAGGAAGTGTAAAAGGCAATTCGACCTTTCCTGACAAACAGCCAACATGCGATGCATGGGACAGACACTCCTCAGTAAGGTAGAAGACGTGGTGTATGTTCTGGGATGAAACCAGATTTCCAGCCCCAAGGCAGACACATCAAACGGGTCACTGTTAGCAAGCCATCAAGAACCATTAGCAGCATTTCAAGGTGATAAAACTATTTAGTTTGATTCCCCTGATCAGCCAAGTCCTTGGAACATTCCAGAAGGTAGCCAGAGGGTATAAGAACCCAGCCTGGCAGGACGTGACCGGACCCCACTCTCTAGCCAACCTACAGGCAGGTCAGGATCACAGGCAGAGCAGCTCACCTTCCGACCAGAGAGAGAATCAACTCATGAACAGAGGTATAGACGGGACAATTCGACAGAGCAGCAAAAGGTCTGGGAAGTGTTTTAATATTCAAAAGAATCGGATCGTTAGAAATAGAGTTGGTAAAATCGACGAGTGTAGTTTTACCCTTTGTTGTCTTAAATAAAGTTGGGACTTAGCTGACTGACTGCAGTCTCATGTTGCGTTGTCCTTACCTGATACACGCTAAGGATCCTGGGTAAACAAATATTGTGTACACTGGTCGAGGAGTCCATAGGGTCTCAGAGATGTCCTGTTCCAAGCAACACCATATATCTCCATTAGGGGGAGGGAAATCAGTCACAAAAGGATTCAATGTTAATCAGGAAGAGTCTTGAGATGATTCCGGTGATTTGAGTTGATTTTTAGCGGAAGCAAATACGAGAGGGTGCCATTGTACTGGAAAGACTGGGAGCGCAGATTAAATCAACAGGAGAGGCTGCATTAACATGAGATTCATGATGTGGAGGAGCTGATGTTGGACTGGGGTGTACAAAGTTAAAAATCACACATCACCACATTATTGTCCAATAGGGTTTGTTTGGATCTACTAACTTTTGGAGCACTGTTCCTTCATCAGTAGCTGTGGAGCAGGATCATAAAACGCAGAAATTTTCACAAATGATTACATGTCATGCAGCTGATATGACAAATTGAACAAACCTAGATTATGGTTCAGTTTGAATTAATTTTTATCTGAAGCGGCGCAAACACCATGTTGTGACATTGTCCTGGAAAGACTGGGGGAGCAGATCAAACCATCGAAAAGTGCTGCATCAAAGTGAGATTGACAGGGACAGAGCTTGCTTTCTGGAAACATTGAGAATCCCATGGTTTATACTATAAGGATTTTTTAAAAATTCACTTATGGGGTGTAGGTGTTCCTGGCTGGGAGAGTATTTTTTGCCCATTTCTGGTTGCCGTCGAGAAGGTGATCTGCCTTCCTGAACTGTTTGTAACCTAAAATGACTGGTCAGGGAAGTTTCTGATGCATGCTGGGAAGGAGAATAGGCAAGTGAAGCAAACTCAAAACTATTGAAAGAAGTTTGAACTGGTCCATTATAAACCGTTCACAACAACAGACTTCTGTAAAGAGATGAGCCATTTAACACAGTCAACAGGTTCTAAGGCAATGCTCATAACAAACATTTTATCCTACCTCATACACAACTCATATCTTGTGAAAACACAGCATTAAATTGCTCAAAGACAGATAGATCAGCGACAAAACCATTGAGGAGCTGCATGGATGATCTCATCGCTGGAGGGAACTCATTTGAACAGTTTGGGGACTGAAGGAAAACATAAAAATGGAGGTTCATTGCCTCTTCTCCATGAGAACGGTACAGAGTAGTTATCACACAGACCAACCATCGCAGAGACCAACCACCACACAGACCAACCATTGCACAGATCGACCATTGCACAGTCTAATCATCGCACAGACCGACCATGGTACAGACCAACCATGGCACAGACCAACCATTGCACAGATCAACCATAGTACAGACCCACCATGACACAGACCAACCATCGCACAGACCGACCATCGCACAGACCAACCATCGCACAGACCAACCATCTCACAGACCGACCATCTCACAGACCAATCATCGCACATACCAACCATCGCACAAACCAACCATCGCACAGACGAATCATCGCACAGACCACCATCTCACAGACCAACCATCACACAGATCAACCATCACACAGACCAAACATCACATAAACCAAACTTCATACAGACCAACTATCGTACAGACCAACCATCATACAGACCAACCATTGCACAGACCAACCATCGCACAGACCAACCATTGCACAGACCAACCATCGCACAGATCAACCATCACACAGACCAACCATTGTACAGACAAACCATCGCACAGACCAACCATCGCACAGACCAACCATCGCACAGACCAACCATCTCACAGACCGACCATCTCACAGACCAATCATCGCACATACCAACCATCGCACAGACCAACCATCGCACAGACGAATCATCGCACAGACCACCATCTCACAGACCAACCATCACACAGATCAACCATCACACAGACCAAACATCACATAGACCAAACTTCATACAGACCAACTATCGTACAGACCAACCATCATACAGACCAACCATCATACAGACCAACCATTGCACAGACAAACCATCGCACAGACCAACCATTGCACAGACCAACCATCGCACAGATCAACCATCACACAGACCAACCATTGTACAGACAAACCATCGCACAGACCAACCATCACACAGACCAACCATCGTACAGATGAACCATCGCACAGACCACCATCTCACAGACCAACCATCTCACAGACCAACCATCGCACAGACCATCTCACAGACCAACCATCTCACAGACCAACCATCGCACAGACCAACCATCACACAGACCAACCATCATACAGACCAACCATCATACAGACTAAACATCATACAGCCCAACTATTGTACAAACCAACCAACACACAGACCAACCATCGCACAGACGAAGCATTGCACAGACCACCATCTCACAGACCAACCATCACACAGACCAAACATCATACAGACCAACCATTGTACAGACCAACCATCATACAAACCAACCATCACACAGATCAACCATTGCTCAGACCAACCATTGTACAGACCAAACATCGCACAGATCAACCATCGCACAGACCCAACCATCGTACAGACCCAACCATCGTACAGGCCAGCCTTCGCACAAACCAACCATTGTACAGATCAACCATCACTCAGACCAACTATTGCACAGATCAATTGTAGTACAGACCAACCATCACACAGACCATCCATCGCACAGACCAACTATTGTACAGACTGACCATCACATAGGCCAACCATCATACAGATTAACCATCGTACAAGAACTGCAGACTTTGAGTTGAAGGATCAAATGTCGGTTGCTGTCAGGTCTTGTGCTGGGTCAGCCATTTCCACTTGTGGGTAATAGCTGTCCTTTTTGTAAGAATTGCTTCAGTGGTGAGTCAGGAATTTGCATTAGGTGCACCAAGAGGCCGCATTTAGAATACTCTAGTGAAGTGTGATTGAAAGTGAATCTTCACACCCGTACTAAATCAATTTAACTGAAACACATCAGGATGGTGAGTGGTTTGGAGGGGAACGTGTAGCTTGTGGTAATCCCATGTATCCACTGTCCTTGTCCTTCAGGATGGAAATGGTTGAGGGTTTGGAAGATTCTATCCAAGCAGCTTTGTTGAGGCTCTGGAGCACATCTTGGAGAGTATTCAATCGTATGCCTGAATTGTGCCTTGGCCAGGCTTTGGGAGGTTAGGTGGTGAGTTACTCACTGCAGAATTCCTAGTTTCTGACCTGCTTTCAATGACTCGCAGCGAATTAGATTCATCATATCAATACAGTTTCTGGTCAATGATAACCCCCAGGGTGTTAATAGTGGGGGAATCCAACGATGGGAACATGACTGAATTTCAAACGATGATGGTCAAATGTCTCTTACTGGATATGGTCAGAAATCACACAAAACTAGGTTATAATCCAACAGGTTCATTTGAAATCCCAAGCTTTTGCAGTCCTACTCTACCTGATAAAGGGGCTGTGCTCTCACTAATCTCACCTTGCCCATGGTTCATGTACACAGTGGGACAAATACCCTCCATTAGAGCAGGTTCATTTTCTGAAATAAGAGAATTATTACTTTCAATCGTCAATACTTTGACACATTGATTTCACTGAAATGTGGAAGGCTGTGTATAATATTAAAATTGTGATGTGAGCAGTGATCCGGATTTCCCTTTGAATAAGAATTGATCAAGAAACCAAGTGTTGTGATGCATCACCCTCTTTATTTCACAGTGAGAAAAAAAATACCAGCAATTAGAAAAACACAGACAGACACAGGGCAGTTCCAGCACCGACCAACCTCAAACCATCAGGTTCTGTAATCCCTCCCACTGTCAATGAGCTCTGACCACATCAACGTGAAACATTCTGACCCAGCGTGACTGAGATTAAACGGAAGTCTAATCCATCACCAGGATCATCCCTGTTTTAGGCTGTACACAATTCATTAATTTCAAAGAAGATTAAAGAACATTTAATTCATGCTTCCCAGTGAAGGACTCAGCTTCCCATCTATAATAGAATTTAACCCTCGGTATGTGCTGTAAGAAGACCTTAAACTGATGTCACCATTGACCCACAGAGGTGGTTGGTCAGAAATGAATCTGAAACACTGACCAATAGCTTAGATTTGAACAGAAATCCTCACTATAAAGGATATTAAAAGGACCATAACCATCCAGGACAGCTCTGTCAGTGACAGTCAGAGTGACCAGAGCTGGAACCTAATGTCTGGTTAATGTGTGGTTTGAAAGTTCATGTACGCATTCAGCAAACTATGAGGAAAATAAAGAGTATGTAGGTCTTCACTACAACGGGAGTGAAGAGTACGAATCTCTTACTTCAGTGATAAATGTGGAATCACAATCTCTTTACATAAGGAAGGATGTACTTACCCTGAAGGGGAATGCAATGACTGCTCATGAGGCAGATAATAAACTACAAACATCCAGGTCTCTGAGCTTCTTCCCTCTCTTAAGAATCATATCCCTTACTTTATTTATAATTGCTATGATAGATTATTGGCTAAAAGAGAAGCAAGGATGGCAGCTCAACATCCCTGGACACAGAGTTTTCAGGCAGGACAGAGAAGGGGGTATAAAAAGGTGACTGTGCCAGGAGCACACTTGCAAAAACGAGGTCTTTCTGAGACAGCAAGGTTGGAGTTCATCATAGCAAATGGACAGGAGCATTATCAGTTGATGGTTCATTGTCATAGTCTAAGGGATTTTCCGTAAGTAATGTAGAGACAGGTTGAAGATTTCCCATAAAACATCCAGGTTGTGTGTATTAGATCAATGTAAAATCCTGTGTTCAGGTTAATGGCAACTACCTGTACAGAAAGTGAAAGAAAAAGGCTCTTTTAAGAAGTTCTTAGAACAGAGTATTAAGCTGTAGCTGCAGACATGAAGAGGGATAGAGAGGTAGAGAGCGAAAAAGAGAGAACGAGAGAGGCAATCTGCGAGTAGCTGTGGTGACAAGGGTTGAGGTAGACTGGGAAATTAAAGTTGAAGTGTTCAAGCTGCAAGAGGGTTTTGTATGTCCGTTTGAGCTAAATTGACTTAAGCGAAAACATCAAAGTACTTTATGTCAACAGATAACAGGTTCAAGGAATGTAAGATGTTTGGTTGTTGATGGAAAGACAGACCCACATGTCCTGAATCTGTGTACTGTGGTATGCCTCAATGAGTGAAATGTTTAGTGCTAACCTTAACCCTTATTGTATAATCATTCTCTTTGGTTTGCATTTAATGTTGTCCTTCTTACCAGGAAGGTCATTGCATAACACAAATTTTTTTCCCCTGGAATTTGAGTCTAAATCCCAACAATTAAGTAAATCCTTTTTCAGATAAGGAGACCATAATTATGCATGCTAATCCAGGTTAAAGCCAAGATGTACCTTGCACATGAATAAAACAGCTTAAGACAGAGTTAAGCATGATTGACTGTTATAGGTTATAATGACTGTTATATATCAGTAAAGGGAACAGAACCTTCCAGAAAAAGGAAATCATTTGGAAGCTTTAAGAAAAGCTATACCACGTCTGCTAAAGAAATTAAGAGAAAGGGTTCAAAGGGTTGGTTGTCTTCTTCCAAATCCTTCAGGAATTCAAGCACATGTCCTTCATATTGTTTCTCTTCCAGTTTCCTATCAACTGTCCTGCAATATGAATACAGACATTTCATTCGTGACAACGTCTGCCTGGATCTGAATAGATTAACAGGACAATAGGAACAGGTGACAGTCACTCAGGCCATCGAGAACCCTCCACCATTCCAGTGCAATCCCAGCGACAGGAATGTCATCAATAACCTCGCAGAATGGGCAGACATGTGGCAGATGGAAATTAAGACGGGGAAGTGTGAGGTGAGGCACTCTGGGAAAAGGAATGTTGGGAATCATTATCGATGACGGAAAGGCACCAGGAACAGGGAGATCTGAGGAATATTGATCATTGAAAGATGCAGCACATATTAAGGAAGCATGGGGGACTTTGAGCTTCATTACTGGGGGTATTGAGTACAAATGGGAGGGAGGTCATGCTGAAGCTTTGCAAACTGCTGGTTAGGTCACAGCTTAAACATTGTGTGAAGTGATAATCACTCACACTTTAGGAATGATATTTGCATCTTGTGAGGATGCAGAGGGATTTTACCAATAGCTTTAGGGTGGAGAAGCTGGGAAATTTGCCCTTGGACAGTTGGTTGGAGCTGTACCAGACAGTGACATGAGTCAGGTAAGGGAGCTGTTCTCGCTGACTCATGTGACAAGAATGAGAGGGAACCGTTTCTGAAGGTGATGTCAGGAGGATGTTTTAAAATCTTTATTCATGGGCTATATGAGCATTTATTGCCCATCCCAACCTGCCCTTGAGAAGGTGGCATTTAGCTGCCTCCCAGACTACTTCTGTCTATTTGGTGTAGGTACATACACAATCTCGCTAGGGAGGGTTTTCCAGGAATTTGACCCAGAGAAACAGAAAGGACGGTAATATATTTCCAATTCAGGAATTTTCAGGTGGTGATGATCCCACGTATCTGCTGCCCTTCTCCTTCCAGGTGAGGTTGGGGGGTGGGAGTGTCATGGGTTTGGAAGGTGCTCAAAGTTTGTGCGAAGATTTGTAGCTCGGGTGCTTGTTGTAGTGGTTCTGTTCGCCGAGCTGGAAGTTTTTGTTGCAAACGTTTCGTCCCCTGGCTAGGAGACATCATCAGTGCTGTGGAGCCTCCTGCGAAGTGCTTCTTTGATGTTTCTTCTGGCATTTATAGTGGTCTGTCCTTGTCGCTTCTGGGTGTCAGTTTCAGCTGTCCGCTGTAGTGATTGGTATATTGGGTCCAGGTCGATGTGTCTGTTGATGGAATTTGTGGATGAATGCCATGCCTCTAGGAATTCCCTGGCTGTTCTCTGTCTGGCTTGCCCTATGATAGTAGTGTTTTCCCAGTCAAATTCATGTTGCTTGTTGTCTGAGTGTGTGGCTACTAGGGATAGCTGGTCGTGTCGTTTCGTGGCTAGTTGGTGTTCATGTATGCGGATTGTTAGCTGTCTTCCTGTTTGTCCTATATAGTGTTTTGTGCAGTCCTTGCATGGTATTTTATAAACTACATTAGTTTTGCTCATGTTGGGTATTGGCTCCTTTGTTCTAGTAAGTTGTTGTCTGAGCGTGGCTGTTGGTTTGTGTGCCGTTATGAGTCCTAGGGGTCGCAGTAGTCTGGCTGTCAGTTCTGAAATGCTCCTGATGTATGGTAGTGTGGCTAGTCCTTTTGGTTGTGGCATGTCCTCGTTCTGTGGTCTATCTCTTAGGCATCTGTTGATAAAGTTGTACGGGTATCCGTTTTTGGCGAATACCTTGTATAGGTGTTCCTCTTCCTCTTTTCGCAGTTCTGGTGTACTGCAGTGTGTTGTAGCTCTTTTGAATAGTGTCCTGATGCAGCTTCGTTTGTGTGTGTTGGGGAAGGTGCTATTTTAGCAGAAAAAGCAGAAAGTGTTGGAGAAACTCAGCAGGTCGAGCAGCATCTGTGGAGAGAAAAACAGAGTTAACATTTCAAGTCTAGTGTACCAGCATCACAGATTATTTTTCCACAGATGTTGTCAGACCCGCTGAGTTTCTCCAGAACTTGCCATTTCTGTTTTATATTCCCAACATCGCAGTTCTTTGTTTTACTTTGTTGTCGAAGGATTCCTCTTGAATTTCTGCAGTGCATCGTGTAGCTGGTACATATTGCAGCTACCATGTGTCAATGGTGGAAAGAATAGATGCTTGTGAATCTGATACCAATCAAGTGAACTGCTTTGATGTGGATGGTGTCAAGCTGCTTGAGTGTTATTGGAGCTGCCCAATGGCAGTCAGGTGGGGAATATTCCATCACACTTTTGCTTTGTAGATGCTGGACATGTTTTGGAGAGTTATTTGTTGCAGGATACCTGCTCTTGTAGCCGGAGTAGTTATATGACTAGTCCAGTTGATTTTTTGGTCAATGGGAACTCCCAGGATGTAGATAGTGGAGGATTCAGGGATAGTAACACCATTGAATGTCAAGTGACAATGGTAACTTTCTCCCCTGTTGGAGACAGTCATTGCCTATCATTTGTATTGAATGTTACTTGTCAATTGTCAGCCCAAGTCTGGCTACTGCCCAGGTCTTGCTGCTTTGCCCAAGGGCTGCTTTAATATCTGATGAGTGACAAATGGTGCTGGACATTGTGTAATCATTAGTGAATATCCCACTTCTGACCTTATAATGGAGGGAGGATTATTAATGAAACAGCTGAAGATGTTTGGGCCAAGGACATTATCCTGAGGAAGTTCTGCAGCGTTACCCTGAACCTGAGATCACTGACCATGTGCAACCCATCCAGTTAGTACTGGTTCCACTTCCCCAGAACCAGTCCCAATGTCCCAGGAATCTGCAACCCTCCCCTTGCACCACCTTTCTAGCATGTGTTCAATTATAATTTCCTGGACTTTCTACTCTGACTCGCACATAGTAATAGTAGTAAACCTGATATCATGACCTTTAAGGTCATACTTACTTCCTAATGCCCTTTATTCTGCATTTAGAACCTCATGCCATATTTTATCCTCTGTCATTGGGACCAATGTGTACCATGACCACTCTGTTCACCCTCCTCCTCCAGGATATCCTGTAATCATTCTGAGACATCCTTGACCCAAACACCAAGGAGACAGCATCCGATCCTGGAATCTCATTTGTTGCCAGAGAAACATCCATCTATTCCCCTTTCAGTTGAATCCCCGATAGCTATTGCATTCTCACACTTTCCCCTCCTCTCCTTTGCTCCAGGGTGAACCGTGGGTAACAGATGTGGCTGTTACTGGTCCTCTCTGACTGTATCCAAAGTGTCTGTTTTGCAGGAAATAGCCACAGGGGGTTCCTGCACTGCCTGCCCAGCCCCTTACTCTGCCTGGTGGTCACCCATTCCCTTTCTGCCTATGGAATCTGAGCCTGCAGAGTGACCTTCTCCCTGTATGTGTTATTCACTATACTCTCAGCTTCATGGATGATCCACAGTGTCTCCAGCCATTTCTCCAGTTCTGAAAGCTGAGCTTCAAGGTGCTGCAGCTGGAGAACCTTCCTGTTCCCCTACTGGCCCTGGGCACTGGAAATGTGGCCAGCTTCCCACGTAGAGCAGGCAGAGCACACCATGGCTTTGAGCTCTCTTGTCATGCATTTGGATGAAACCTTTCAATGGCACCTTAATGTCAAATAATACCAACTACTGCAGGGCTGATCTTTGACCTGTGCCCAATTCTGAGCGGCTCTGTGAACAATAAATTGCACTGATACCCATTGCCGAGACACATTTTTGGAAAATGTCCTCAATGGGTTGGTGGCGAGTCACATTGGAACAATGTCATTGATGGGTAAGGGGAGGATAGAACTGGCAAAAAGCTGTTGAAAATAATGACAGTAAAATAGAACATCAGACAGCTCAAGGAAACCTTGGAGCTTCCACAAATTAATGGTCATGACTTTCTTTTCAGGAAATATGAAGAATTTTGGAAAAACAGGAGCCAGCTCCATGTGAATGTGAATGTGGAGGAGGAGTTGTGTTCTCAGATGATGGGCCATTATCACAGCCTCTGGATATGTCCTGCAGCATCGTCAGGACAGACACAGCAGAGGTGGCAGCACTGTCGCATATAACAGGGAGTGAGTTATTCTCAGAGTCCTCAATATTAACTCCTGATCCCATGAAGTCTCATGGTATCAAGTCAAATGTAGGCAAGGAAACCTCTTCTGTAGGCAGAAGAGTCAATGTTTCAAGCATCTGCTCTTCATCAAGAATGTGGGGCATGAAGGGCTTATGCTCAAAATGTCGACTTTCCTGTTCCCCAGATGCTGCCTGACTGGCTGTGTTTTTCCAGCACTACACGTTTCGATTCTGATCTCCAGCATCTGCAGACCTCACTTTCTCCTAGAAGCTACAAACCAGGACTACATGCATGCCAAATAGCACAAACAGCAAGTGATAGACAGAGCTAAGGGATCCCACAACCAACGGATCAGATGGAAGCTCTGCAGTCCTGCCATATCCAGTTGTGAATGGTGGTGGACAATTAAACAGCTCACTGGAGGGGGAGGCTCCACAAATATTCCCTATCCTCAGGGATGGGAGAGGCCAGCAGGTGAATGCAAAGGACAAGACATTTGCAGCAATCTTCACCAGCAGTGCCGAGTAGATGATCCATCTCTACCTTCTCCAGTGGTCCCCAGCATCACAGATGCTTATCTGAAGCCAATTTGATTTAGTCCGCATCAATATCAAGAAATGGTTGGCAGCACTGGATACCAAAAAGGCTGTGGGCCCTGACAACATTCCGGCCGTAGGACTGAAGACTTGTGCTCATGAACTTGCCACATCCCGAGCTAAGCTGTTCCAGAACAGCCACAACACCACTGCCTTGTCTCCCTTCCTTTCCTGAGCAGCTTATTTAACGTGCAGTCTTTCACTGCCTTGATCAGATCTCCATCACTGCTACATCATAATTCGAAAGCACTAGCTTTTGGAGTGCTGCTTCTTCATCAGGTGGTTGACAATCTGAAAGCTAGTGCTTCCAAATAAACCTGTTGGAAAATAAGCTGGAGTTGCGTGATTTTTAATTTTGTACATCCCAGTCCAACACCAGCTCCTCCAAATCCCATCATAATTCCACATTGTAATCTGCATCTGTAACTCCCCAGCTTTAATTATTATGCACATGCATTCACTCTGTTTTGGATTTCCTTCCTTTCTTCCCCTACTCCAACTTCACCTGTTCACTGAAGAACCAGACCAGACTCAGTGTGAGTTTTCTCTCTTCACAGATGCTGGCAGAGCTGCTGAGTTTCTCTGTTCCTCCCCTCTTCAACCTGCCTCCAGATGATCTTCCAGATGGGACATGAACTGGACCGAAGGTATGGGCACTACCACATCAACATAAGCACCCTCTGCTGTGTTTCTACAATACATCAGCAACTAAACTCACCTGACAAAGTACCAACCATCAGATACTTTTCTGAATTTAGCCATTGGATCTGTAGGTGCTGGTGGACTCTTGACTTGAGGAGCTAGAAGCAGATGCACCTCATGCTTCTGTGAAATTGTTCCATTTACCAAGTGTCCTGTAACTCCCCAAGGTGCAATGACAGGAACAATTGTTTCTGTAAATAAATAATATTTTACTCGATGATCATTTGTGGTGTCATTGACAGTGAGTCAGAGGTTACAGGTGAGGGGTCAGGGTGACATTGCTGACGTGGGGTAGACACTGATGTGACAAATTGAATAATAGCCTCACAGAGTGACACAGCGCTGGGGGAGGGAACTCCTGTGCTGGCTGTTTGGTCGATTTTTAACCAGCTCATTACATGGACCTGCTCTTTTTACACCTGCACGCAAATTTTCCCTCATCGTGGAAACATTTATCTTTTGAATGTTGTGACTGAATTTGCTTCTATCATCATTTCAGGCAGTGCTTTCCAGATCACAATGCTGCAGGAAAAGTCATTCTCGTCTGACCAGACCGTAGATAGGATGACTGTCTCATGAGAGAGAACTGGTGGTGGTTTAACCCAAGGGTCACCACACCTAATGTAAGGGGAGAGTTTGAGGAAGTTTTCTTTCATGGTTACCTCAGCCTGTACAGGACTTGAACCCATGCTATTGGCATTAGGCTGCACCTCAAGCCAGCTGTACAACTAAGTCAGCTAACCAGCCCCTTGACAATAGCCCATTGTTGCAACTGGATGTAGGTTTGCTCACTGAGCTAGACGGTCCGTTTTCAGATGTTTTGTCACAATACCAGGTAATATCATCAGTGAGCCTCCAGATTACGCATTAGCAGCGTGGCCTGCTTTCTATTTGTGTGTTTATATTTCCTTGGGTTGGTGAAGTCATTTCCTACAATGATGTCATTTCCTTGTTACAACAACTGAAATTCACATACTCTCATCATTAGCACTTCTCCCACAGTTTCTCCTCCTTTACCCTTCATGGTTTTGAATACCTCTTTCCAATCACTTATTAACTCTTTCTGCTCTAAGGTAAGTAACCCCAACTTCTGCAGTCCCTCCACACAGAGGCCCTGCAGACCTGGTATTAATGCAGTAAATCTCTCCAGCACTCTCTCCTGAGCCTTGGCCTCCCTGCTAAAGCGTTGTGCTCAGTATTAAACTCCACACTCTCTTGTAAAGGCCTAACCAATGTTTCATGTAGGTTTAACTTCTTTACTGATGCATTCCAGTCTTCTCATTTTAAAACCAAGAATTGTGCACATCTTTTGACCACCTACTGACTTTGTCCTGCCTTTTATTGAATATGAAAAGAGAAATATGAGAAGTGATCATCAGGTCTAGTTTTGTTGGGGGAGGGGAGAAGAGAAATGGAGTTCATGACTGGAATTTCCATTTCTTTGTCTCACTGCTGTGGTGGGAGAGACAGAGAGACACCCCCGGCCTCAAAAACAGGCAAGTTAATTGAGTCAACTCCTGAATGAATTATCCACCAGCCTCTCTGCCAATCAGATATCGGGACAGTGATGTCCCACTCTGTTTGAACCAGCTAGTCAGTCAGAGGGATCGACCTGTTGAAGGCCCAGTCTGCTGGCAGGAACCAGGAAGTGTGAGTGATATTTTTGGGGAGAATCATGGGGACAGGGACGTGAGGGAAGGTGATGGGATTAGGGCCTGATGGTGGTTTTCAGCAGCCTCCCTGAACACTATCTATGCCCATTATTGCCCTCAGATTGTGGCAAATCAAGGCCCAACCTAACCAGCAGATGCCCCATTAGTAACTATCTGGGAGGCTGCCACATTTCTCACAGATCAGGCAAGTGGCAGCTTAAGGCTCTGAAGTCGCCATAAATTCACCTGTGAAAGACTTTAATGGGTCACTGGTTCAGGAAGGTTGAACATTGACCTTCCCACGAAGATCATAATTATTGAGGTAGCTGCAACCATGATCCTATCGCAGATTAAGGCCAATTGGCCCGTCAAGTGTACACCACCATTTGATCATGGCTGGCTAGGTAGTGGCAGATGGAGTTTAATTTGGATAAATGTAAATTATTGCATTTTGGTAAAACAAACAAAGCAGGCCCTGAGCAGATTTGTCAAACAGACAGATCTAAGGATTCATATACAGAGTTCTTTGAAAGTTGCATCACAGGTAGACAGGCTGGTTAAGAAGGTGTTTAGCACACTAGCCTTCATTCCTCAGATCATTGAGTACAGGAGTTGGGATGTTTTGTTGAGGTTGTATGGGATGTTGGTGAGTTGAGAGTGTGGTGCTGGAAAAGCACTTAGTGAGAAGGTGGTGAGTCCACTTTAGGAGTACAGTATACAGTTCTGGTCACTCTGCTATTGAAAAGATACAACTAGATTGGAGAGGGTTCAGAAAAGACTTGCCAGGATTAGGGGTTTGAGTTAAATGGATAGACTGGGGCATTTTCACTGGAGGGTAGGAGGTTGAAGGGTGACCTTATAAAGGTTTATAAAATCATGAGGAGCATAGTTAAGTTAAATAGCAAAGGTTTCTTCTCCCGTGTGGGTGAGTTCAAAACTAGGGGCATAGTTTTAAGGTTAGAAGAAAAAGATTTAAAAGGGACATGAGGGGCAACATTTTCACACAGAAGGTAGTTGTGTGTGGAATAAACTGCCAGATGAAGTGATAGATGCAGGCATATTTACAATATATAAAAGACATTTGGATTGGTACATGAATAGCAAAAGTTTATAGGGATGTGGGCCAAATGCAGGCAAGTGGGACAAGTTGGGTTTGGGAAACTTGGTCAGCATGGATGAGTGGACTGAAGGGTCTGTTTCCATGCCACAGGACTCTATGACTCCCTGACATCTATCTCAACCCCATTCTCCTGCTATCACCCTGTAACATTTGATCCCTTAGTAATAGCTACTTCCCAATTATTTGCTAATTCTGGGGTGGGGAAAATGCCATCCATTGTTTCAGGTAAATGGGTGGCACAGAGTCTCAGTGGTTAACACTGCTGCCCCACAACGCCAGGAACCTGGGTTTAATTCCACCCTCGGTGTCTCTATGTTGAGTTTACACATTCTCCCTGTGTCTGCATGGATTGCCTCCAGGTGCTCCGGTTTCCTCCAGCAGTTGAAAGATGTTCGGGTTCGATGGATTGGTCACGCTAAATTGCCTGCATTGTCCACGGATGTGCAGGCTAGGTGGGTTAGCCATAGGAACTACAGGGTTATAGGGATAGTGTAGAGGGTTGGGTCTGAGTGGGATGCTCTTCGGAGGGTTGGTGTGAACTCAAGCCAAATGGATTGCTTCCACACCACAGGGATTCTAAGAACCTTGTATTAGAATTGGAAAAAGTTATACAGGTGATGGACCGGGCCAGATCCCTACAAAACATTTTGAGAAGGCCTGAATAATTTTTTTCTTTTAAATTGCAGATGTGAGCTGGATATTCCAGGAGCGATGCAACTGGTCAAACCACTCAGCTTCAAGTCAAACAGATTTTATTTACATACTGCACTTGAAACACAAACAAAACAAAACAGAATTTAGAATAACTTAATTTATTTGATAACCCAACGGATACAATATCACAACTTAAAAAAGGAGCTGTTGCAATTCCTACAACATCATATAAATGCATCCCTTGGCAAAAGGTAAATTCAAACAAGTGTCTTACAGGCTGGAGAGGTTTCAGAGAGAAACTTCAGGCAAGACCTCTGTTGAAGCATGGAACCTCTTTTCACTGTAGCTGCTTCTCTAAGTCCCCAGCAGTTTCTGACTGCCGACTAAAACTAAACCAACCTAGAAACAAAACCTGAACTGGGAGAACGGCCACTCCCCTTTCATTGTACAACTGTTTTAAAACAAATCTTAAGGAGTCCTCTGATTGTTGACTTTCAGCAGTGTCTGTTAGTCACTTCAGCATCACTGACTTTCCAACCCGTCTTGAAAAGAACCAAGGACAACATAACCTTGCAAAAGGGGCAGCATTGGGATATAGAAGTGTTAGAAATTGGACGTTGGTGCACACAGGATGAGTTGGGGTAAGATGGGGTGTCAGGTTTGTGTGCAGGTTGATTGTTGTGCAACTACCTCTGTTTGTTTGAGTCTGTGTAGCCATGAATGTGATAGTGCCAGCATGAAGCCTAACTCCATGTCTATACAGGATAGACCATGGATTGATGTCTGTGAGAGCCGTTGCAGCAAGTGAGATCAAGATGAACAAGGTATTTGGAAGATGGTGGTTTCAGCTCACAATGTTTCCCCACATCTTCAAACATCCCGATTCTTTTTTTCTTGGTCCGTGCTGGTGGGAATGAGTTGGTCAGTGATGCCTGATGCAGCGAGCTGTACAATACAAAGGGAGTCAGGGATTAGGGAGACTTGCCTCCCCCCTACCCCACCCTCCACACCCCTGTACTGACTAATGGATCCACAGGACTGATCGATTCACCGTCCAGAGTAAAGAGGTACTAACCCTCCCGACTGAGAACTCCCTGAGCAGGTGCCTCACTGAGGTCAACCCCCTGGGCTGGTGTCCTAGGCTGTGCCTGATTTACTGTATCAGGACCCCTGACTGATGAGTGTCTCTATGGCCTGCACTGAGGACTACTCCACTAAGACATGGCAAGTTGGTAGCTGCCCACACAGTGAGTGTTTGCCACAGAAGATGTTTATATTAGTAAGTGGTGTGGGTGTGAGGCTGACGTAGCATTTGGTCATTTAGAAAGATGTGTGTCCCCTTCTGACTGAGAGCTGCTAAGTAGCAAGGCAAGCTGCCTGTTTGTATGACTGCACAACCTGGCACAGCCAGGAAAAGCACAAGCATGCAGGTAGGTGCTAACTGAGTGAGCGCGAAGAGAAAGTGACAAACCTGAGAGGCAGCCTGGTCCAATCTGTGAGGTGGGTGGCTGTCCATGCACTCAAAGTATTCTCTCAATGCTATTTGCTGAGACATCCTATGATGCAGTTCTGTGCTTTCTGAGCATCCTGCAGATTGGACAGAGGCCAAGATGAAAATGTGTTGCCGGAAAAGTGCAGTAGGTCAGGCAGCATCCAAGGAGCAGGATTCCTGAAGAAGGGCTAATGCCCGAAACGTCGATGCTCCTGCTCCTTGGATGCTGCCTGACATGCTGCGTTTTTCCAGCAACACATTTTCAGCTCTGATCTCCAGCATCTGCAGTCCTCACTTTCTCCGAGAGGCCAAGATGGTCAGGAGAGGTTGGCATTTGATATTTGCTAATGTTTGTGGATACAGGGTGCATGTGCCTGGTTCCCATGGGTCTTGCTGTAAGATTCTGGATCAGTGGTGCTGGAAGAGCACAGCAGTTCAGGCAGCATCCAACGAGCAGCGAAATCGACGTTTCGGGCAAAAGCCCTTCATCAGGAATAAAGGCAGTGAGCTGGAAGCTCTTCCAGCACCACTGATCCAGAATCTGGTTTCCAGCATCTGCAGTCATTGTTTTTATCTTGCTGTAAGATGCTGTTTGGTGATGAGTACCACGGAGGCTGAAGTAATCAGGAATCCGCCCTGACTTTCACACTGAGAATTCTCACCATCTAGTTTGTTTAGTGCTTTTAGCAAAGGAAGAAGCTGTATATTAATGAGGTTAATTGCAGCATTAATAAGGCATTTAACAATCTAGAATCCCCTTTAATTAGCAACTTGCTGCTGCTTAACAACTCAGCAAAAGCACAAAAGATACAGCGAGTTGTTTACTCGAGTTATGTTTGACTTCATGGACTTCTCACCCGATAGCCCACGTCAGTCAGACCCTGGGAACAGTCAGCTCACTGTGTTTGAAACACACCTCCCACTCCCCAGATTGTAGGGCCACAGAGCTGCATTTATCAAAACAGTATTTAAACTGACAGTGATCACATTGGCAAATTCATTGATCATCAGGTCAATCTATGCGGAAGTTTTCAAACAAGTTACACAGTAAGCGATTCTTTTCACATCCTGTAATAATATAAAGGAATATGTCATGTACCTTCAGTATTGTTGAAAGCTGCATAATTGAAAGAATTTTCAAACCAATCTCCACTGCACAAACCACATCCATTCCATCAACCTTTGTTTCAATCCATTGGATGGCTGAGTATTGCATCTCTTTATAATTCTAAGACAAGAAGAGGAATTGTGTTATCACATGAGAAAACTAAACCAACACCAAAAAAAAAGTTGAGAGAACTGTCCTAAAGTGAAAGGACTACTTAAGTTTTTTGTACGGTGATTTAAAATGGGGAGAAGGTACTGTTTGAGACCAAGGAAGCTATGTCGGAAGATAGGTGCAGTTGAAGAAACAAGTTACTGGAATACATTGTGAGTTCAATATTATGCATTGCTTTATTTGAACAGTGAGGGTGAATTCTGGAAAATAATTAGCATTTCTTTAGAGCAATTCTTCCCAGTAGCAATCTTTTGAAAGACATTTTAATCAACATCAATTGTTATGGACTTAGGAGGGCTCAGCATAGTAACAAGCATTTGATTGGATCCTGAGCAGGTGGTCACAGCCCATAACACCAAAGGTTAAAGAGATATCTACCTTTGTAACATCAAATCGGTTATACCAATGTTAAGTCATGACATTTGGGTTTAAACATGTCCCAGTCACTTCCTAAATACTGATGAATCAAGTCACAGTTGAAGTACCTAATTGTGAAGGTTATTTAGAGAATACAGTAACACATGGGAGGAATTTATAAGGCAATTAGAGGCTGTGTTCAAGCGATTGCAGTTTGTTGACTTTATAATATGTCTGGCCAAAAGTGAATTCATAAAAGCAAGAGTGATTTACCTAGGGCATATCAAGGACAATATTGCAATGAACAGGAATACTGAATGCTGTGACTGGACTCCTTGTTCCTTAACCTAAGTGGAAAACTCTAAGCTGTTTAGTCGTGCATTGATTTTATCAGAAATTTGCGTTGAACTTGCGCACAGTAGCTGTTCCTTGAACAGACTTGTTATAAAAACAGGGTCAATGTGATATGGTCAGCAAAATGACAAGCAGCCTTTGAGAAAAATTGGAAGTAAAATAAAATCCAAACATTTCTCCTCGACATTCATTTGCATTGTCATAGCCAAATCGACCAATATTCTGGGTTTTACCATTGATCTGGACAAGCCAAATCAATGGTCTGGTTCCAAGTGAGATTCAGAGACTCTGAATTCTGCAGTGAATAGCTGACCTCCTTTCTTCTCCATGCTTGACTACCATCTGCAAGCCACAATGCAGGAGTGTGAGTGAAGACTTTAACTTGCCTGCTCCAACAACATTCAAGAAGCTTGACACCATCTTGGAAAACACAACCCATTTGATTCTTGTGCCTGTTTACCAATGCCACCATCCACACTCTATTCTCTGTTAATGCATCATGGCAATAAGGTGTACAGTGTTACCAGTGTAGTGAAGAATTACTGCAGTGAATGTTCACTGCATTATCTTCAAGGCAAGTACATTCTTTGCTCAAAAAAGAGCAAAACTGCAAACAGTACTTGAGACGCAGTCTCACCAAAGCCCCCTGTACAAATGCAGCAAGGCCTTCTCATTCTTGCTCTTAAACTCTTTCAATAAAGGTTGTTTCAAATTCCATGTTTGAAAATATATTTTTCAGAGGATGTGGGTTTAATTGGCAAGCCCTTCAGTTGTTGCCTATCCCTAATTCTTTGATCTGAGTCACTTGCCTGGTCAGTTTGGAGAGGATTTGAGAGTCATGCACATTCATGTGGATTAAGTCACATGTAGAGCAGTCCAGATAAAGATAGTAGATTTCTTGTTCTATAGGACATTGTGGCTGACAATAATTGGTAACAGTTCCGTGGTCACCATTACAGAGAGTAGATTTTCCAATCCAATTCCAGTGACCATTATGGGATTTGAACCCATTTCCCAAAGCAGTTACACCAAAGCAAAATACGATAGATGCTGGAAATCAAAAATAAAAAGCAAAAGTGGCAGACAAGTTCAACAGGTCTGGCAGCACATGTGGAAAGTGAGTAAACGTTTCGAGTCTCATCGAAATAAACTTATGTCAGTTTGAAATAATTAAGATTTGGAGATGCTGGTGTTGGACTGGGGTGTACAAAATTAAAAATCACACAACACCAGGTTATAGTCCAACAGGTTTGATTGGAAGCACACTAGTTTTCGGAGCGACGCTCTTTCATCAGGTGATTGTGGAGGGCTCAATCGTAACACAGAATTTATGCAAAAATTTGCAGTGTGTTGTAACTGAAATTATACATTGAAAAATTGATTGTCTGTTAATCCTTTCATCTGTTAGAATACAGTGATAGTTTCACTTCTTTCATGTTGCATTCTCGGGTTAGCTGTTAACAATGGTGATAGCTAGACAATATATTGAAGGTGTTAGCCCCCTGTGTTCTCTGTCTATGACCTGATGTTTAGATTGATTCTAATCTAAAAAGTGAGATAATAGAGTTTTACATAAATTCATGCAGTTTTTGAGCTCAGAGTTCTACATGAATGTATGCTGTTTTTGAGCAAAGTGCAATGGAACTCTGCAAGTACAAATTCACCCCACACAATATATGTGTGCATGTGGGTCTTTGTCTGTCTGTATGTGTGTGTCTGTCTGGGTTGGGGGTTGAGAGTGTGAGAAAGTGTGTATGTGTGTGTAGTGAGTGCAGAGTGTCTTAAGTCTGTGAGGGGGTGCATGTGTGAATGTGGGAGTGTGTGTGTCGAAAAGGATGTGTGTGGGTGTCTGTGTGCGTGTCTGTCTGTACCCGTGTCCGTGTGTATGTGAGAGTGTGTATGTGTAGGAATATCTGTGTGTGTGTGTGTAGTGCAATGGTGATCACCTGTAATGTGACATGAACCCAAGGTCCCGGTTGAGGCCCTCCCTATGGGTACCAAACTTAGCTATCAACCTCTGCTCGGCCACTTTCCTCTGCTGCCTGTCCCAAAGCCCACCTTGGAGGATGGTCACCCAAAGGTCCGAGGCTGAATGTCCTGGACCACTGAAGTGTTCCCCAACTGGGAGGGAACCCTCCTGTCTGTTGATTGTTGTGTGGTGCCCATTCATCCGTTGTCGTAGCCTTTGCTCGGTTTCCCCAGTGACCCCTCCCTTCACCTGCTGCTGGAGATGGAAGCCCTGATATTCTTCTTATTGCACAAGGTGACAGTGGGAGCCAGGCAGGCGATGGCAGCTCATGTAGAAAGTGTTAATAAGGCCCGAGGAGTAATTTCAGTACAGTCTTATGTTTCAGGGTTGGGATGTGCACTGTTGGTGCACTGCAGGTTATGGGCTAAAAACAACATGGAATAATTTCCACTGGTACAAACATGACAGAACAGAGGAAACTCTCAGCTGTACTGACTTGTCCTGGATGACTTGTTCTGGCTCTGAACAGTCAACATGAGTACAGAGGTCGATCACCTCCTGCTCTGTGTCCTGTGTAGCAATTTGTTGTCCAAAGAGGACAGACACAGTTAAGAAGATTCTCAGCATCTTGGTGTTCTCTCAGATCACTGATGAACGTACTGACTGACTCCTCAGCACCTTCAGGTGGATCTGCAGTTTGAACACTGAGCTACAATCTTTATAAACTGTTCGATGAAGATGATTTTGAATACAGCTCAGCTGTATCATGTGTTGGGAAAATGCTCCAACTCATTGACTATGTAAAATATTCTTTGTTCTAACTTTAGAATGGATTCACAAACCATTAACCCTTTGTCAGTTGGTTCACGGGAACTCTGAAACCTGGGAAAACAAGTTTTGTAATTGCTATCACTCATCACTGTTGTGCTGACACTTACTTTCCCCTGGTTACTGTTTCCGGTGGTGGTGTACCAATGGTCTTAATTCATCTATTTCTAACTATTGAAGAAAACCAACAGCTGTGGGTAAAAGGCAGGAGAATGAGGTTGAGAAACATCAGCAATATTCGAATAGCGGAGCACACAATGGGCTGAGTGGCCTAATTCTGCTCCTATATCCAAAGATATGCAGTTTAGGTGCATTGACCGTGGTACATTGTCATGCAGTGTCCAGGGATGTGTCGGCTAAATGAGTTAGCCAAGCTAAACGTGGAGTTATGGGAATAGAGTGAGTGGTTAGATCCAGGTGAGATGCCCTTTGAGGGTTGATCCTGAATCAATGGGCCAAATGGCCATTTCCCTCCTGCAGGGATTCTATGTCTTATTAATTACGAGATATATGAAGAAGAGATGGAATGTGTTGCAGCCGTACTGGCTGATAGCACAAACATCACTGGGAAAGCAAATTGGATGGACGTTATGGCCACGTGAATGCAGCTGTAAGACCAAAAGATGAAGGAACCAAATTTGCTCAATTCCTTCACACATTCCACTCTTCAAAATATTCCAAATTCATACAAACATGTTCCCTTTAGAACTTGTCACCTCCCAGGATCTACCTCTGAGTGGAATCATTCTTGCTGTGAATTGAATAATTAATACTTCACCAATTCCTACTAATACAATCCCTTTAGCTCCACTCCACACCCCCTCCCCCTTTTTTTTCTTATTGGGATGCAGTTATTTAGTGATGTCCTTCATAAAGGGTCTGACAAGAACTTAACAATCCCATGGCCTGTCTTGCACATCTACAGACCTTGACAGTCTGTTCTGTCCATTGGACCATGGGGAAGTTCCCATTTTTATTTGGGATGTCTTTAAAAACGTCTTCCAGCAATTTGAGAATGTGCAGTAAAGCCCTCTGAATTCCTGAACAGCTCCCAAGGTGATCAGAACACTGTTCATAGATTAGATCACTGAACAGCTTCTTAAACTTTATGTTAAGTTCCCCATTGAGTGTTTGAATAACACTGTTTATCAATTTATTTATCAGTATTAATTTCTGAAACATTCATAAACACTTAGTCTCAGAAGATAACACGAGTCTTGGCTGGTCAAGGCCAAGTCTCTAAAAGGCAAATCCTACTGGGATGTCTGTAAATTTCCATTAATACACATTTAGAGATATGGAAGGTGTCTGGGGGAATTGAAAGGAAGCTGCCAGCAGAAAGTGTTAACTCACTGTGAGTCTGAGACGGTGGGGGAGGGAGGCAAGTCACTGAGTGATGTTGTTGTAATTGTTCAGGAAAACTGCTGAAATCTGTTGTTCATTTCAAACTGACCTTTTGAATTTGATAATCCTCTCTTTGGTTTTATGATTTGTCTTCAATTGTCTCCAATCCCTTTCAGTAATTTTAAGATCACCTTCAGAGCAGAAGCATTTATCTCTCATTTTCGACTTTTTCTATATTTCTCTGAAACATTTTTGAAAAGCTGAGTTCAGTTTGATATTTGCCAAACGATAGTTTATCGAGATTGTGAGAACAACCCGAGGGTGTAAAGCACAAAAACTTGTTTTTAATTAGAATAAAAAACCATAGTTCACTCCACTCTCAAAGATTTCAAATTCATTATTAAAACAATTTTGAATCTTTGATGTTGTGTATGAACAACACCCTAATTTTCCGTGAGCCCTCTTTAACTATGGGGTGAGTTCCCACCTTTGTGCAGTGTAGTGAGGTACACAGCTGTGATTCAGTATACGGGGTGTCCCTGTCTACTGCCCATTTTTCAGCTGTTTCTACCTTATCCTCGTCGACACCTGCTGCAGCCACTGGCTCACCGTTTCTTCTTGTTTTAGTATTAACTCATCTACACAACTGTAAATATCAAGTGGTGATGATCACTCCCCCTTTCTGATCTTTATCATTCTTCGGAACCATTCATGAACAATTTCCCCTGGGGTGAAGGTGGCCCGATGGGTTGAATCCAAGTCTCAGCATTCCCTTCATCAATTTTGACTGTTATTCTGCTGTAAACCCGGTGATGGAGCCCTCTGACATTCAATCAAAGTTTACAGCCTTTTCCTCATTCACTTCCATGACTGCATCTTTAAAAGTTTGTTTCATACTCAGTGCAGATTCTTCCAGCTTGGAATTTGTCTCCCTCCTAGCTCCTGCACAGCTTCGTCCAGTCCAGACACAGCCGACTTTATTCTTGGCCCCTGCATGGATCCCCCAGTGTGGACCTGACCCATTCCCAGGGTGATTACTCTCGTGTGGAGTAGACAAAGAGGAGGCTGGAAGAACGCAGCAAGCCAGGCTGCGTCAGGAGGTGGACAAGTCAACGTTGAGGTATTAACTCTGAAATGCCCAAAACACTGATTTCTCCACCTCCTGATGCTGCCTGACTTGCTGTGTTCTTCCAGCCTCCTGTTTGTCTACTTCGGATTCCAGCATCTGCAGATTTTTTTGTCTCAACTGTGGTGTGGAATCTGACTCCTGAACTCTCTTGGCTCACGTGTGGTCTATCCAGCGCAGAATTTGGCATATCCTCTGTGATCATCCCTCATTTCCCTGGCCCCAGTGCATTTTCTCAAACGTGGAGTAGCCACTGTGGTCTTCCCCAACATCTCCTGTCCAGAGTACTCCTTTCGGATTCATTTGATGTGCAACCAGATTATTCTCAGGATTCCTGAGCTAACTCCGGGTGGGAAGTGAAATATACTCCACCTTCTGCAGAGCTATTTCAACGTTCTGATATGAGTACCCTGTTCGCAGGCCAAATGCTGTAGCTGACTATTGTATGGAACAAACTCAGGATTCTCAGGCACCACGTTACAATCAGTTATTTTGCCAAAGCATTGGGAGAGCATTAACTCAGAAAGATTTCTGAAGCAGGACTCTTCCCAGCCAAGAAATCATCAGACATTTATACATTGAAATGCAAACAGGCAGAATATAACTTTAATTCCAACTGAACAAAGAGACCTTGGAGTGCAGGTTCATAGCTCCTTGAAAGTAGAGTCACACATAAATTTGTTGTCTGCAAACTACTGACTATACCTCCTATGTTCACACCCAAATCAATTATATGAATGACCATCCATCCAAGTGCAGCAGATACATTGCAATGCCATCACCTACAAGTTCCCCTCCAAGTCACTCACCATCGTGACAAGCACCGATCCTTGAAGCAAACCACTGGTTACAGGCCTCCAGTCTGAAAAGCAACCCTACACCACCACCCACTGTTTACTACCTTCAAGCCAGTTCTGTGTCCAAATGGCTAGTTCTCCCTGAATTCTATGAAATCTAACCTTGCCAACCAGTGTCCCATGAGGAACTTTGTCAAGAGCCTTACTGACGTCCATATAGATCCTGTCTACCACT
The DNA here is from genome assembly GCF_020745735.1 of Hemiscyllium ocellatum. Classification (NCBI taxonomy): domain Eukaryota; kingdom Metazoa; phylum Chordata; class Chondrichthyes; order Orectolobiformes; family Hemiscylliidae; genus Hemiscyllium; species Hemiscyllium ocellatum. Next base: position 28,077,601 of record NC_083403.1, read on the forward strand.
TTGCCCTCATCAATGCTTTCTGTTACTTCTTCAAAAACCTCAAACAAATTTGTGAGACAAGAAGTCCAATACACAAAGCCATGCTGACAATCCCTAATCATTCCTGCCTTTCCAAATAGATGGACATCCTGTCCCTCAGGATTCTCTCCAACAACTTGTGCACCACCGATGTCAAGCCCACTGGTCTCACAGTTTAAATTTCCTTATTGTTCCGGTTTTCTTCAGTTCCTGGAGGCAGTCAGAGAGGTCACGAGGTTACATATTTGGGCAGTTGCTTAACCCAAAGCACTACTCTGGTGGTGTCTCCCACCCATCCTTCTCCTTGAAGCAAAAAAAAGTTCTGTGCGTCAGTTTGTATGGTGACAAGTGTTTTCATTCATATTTCGTTATATTTCAGTGGTCTATTTGGGAATTTAGAATAGCAGGAATGGAGGTTTGGGCAGTTGAAAGTTCCTCCTGCAATATGTGGGAGGTAAAGGTCACCTCTAGTGTACCTGCTGACTTCAATTGTGGGAAGTGCACCCAATACCAGCTCCTCGAGAACAGTGTCAGGGAACTGGAGCTGGAGGAACTTCGGATATTCGCGAATGGGGTTATTGAGAGGAGTTACAGGGAGGTAGTTATTCCACAGCCGCGAGAAGAAAGTAAATGGGTTAACGTCAGGGTAGGAAAGGGAACTGGCAGGCAGTGCAGGGATCTCTTGTGGTGGTTCCCCTCAACACCAAGTATACCATTTTGGATACTGTTGAGTGGGGATGACTTACCAGGGGTAAGCAATGGGACACAAGTCTCTGGTGCAAAGTCTCTGTTGCTCATTGGGGAAGGGGGAAGAAGAGTAGAGCTTTAGTCTTTGGGGATCTACAGTTAGGGGAACAGAGAGGATGTTTTGTGGGAACAAGAGCGATTCACAATTGGTGTGTTGCCTCCCAGGTATCAGGGTTTGTGATTTCTCTGATCATGTTTTCGGGATTCTTGAGGGAGAGGGGGCACAGCCCCAAGTCATGGCCCACATAGGAACCAATAACATAGGTAGGAGGAAAGGTGGGGATCTAAGGTAGAAATTCACAGAACTAAGGTGGAAGCTGAGAGCAAGAACAAAGGGATTTGTTAGCTTTGGTTGTTGCCTGTGCCATGTACTAGTGAAGGGAGGAACAGGGAGACAGCGAAGCTGAACATTTGGCTGCAGGAGTGGTGAAGGATTCTTGGACAATTAGAGCTCCTTCTGGGGAAGGTGGGACCTCTACACACAGAAGGGTACCAATATCCTGGGGGGATATTTGTTAATGCTCTCCGGGGGTGGGGTTTAAACTAACGCAGCAGAGGGATGGGAACCTGAATTGTAGTTCCAGTGTACAGGAGGTTGAGGGTAGTGAGGTCAGAGATAGGTTTACAAGGTTGCGAGAGGGCACCGGCAAGCAGGGTGTTGGTTTGAAATGTGTGTACTTCAATGCCAAGAACATCCAGAATAAGGTGGATGACCTTGCAGCATGGGTTGGTACCTGTGATTTCGATTTTGTGGCCATTTCAGAGACATGGCTAGAGGAGGAACAGGAATGGTTGTTGTAGATTCCGGGATTTAGATATTTCAGCAAGATTAGAGAAGATGGTTAAAGAGGCAGGGGTGTGGCATTGTTAATCAAAGGTAGTATTACAGCAGCGGAGATATCTTTTGAGGACTCATCCACTGAGGTAGTTTGGGCTGAGGTTAGAAACAGGAAAGGAGGTCACCCTCTTGGGAGTTTTCTATAGGCCTCCAAATTGTTCCAGGGATGTAGAGGAAAGGATAGTAAAGATGATTCTCAATAGGAACGAGAGTAAAAGGGTAGTCGTTATGGGGGACTTTAACTTCCCCAATATTGACTGGGAATACTATAGTTCAAGTAGTTTAGATGGGTCAGTTTTTGTTCAATGTGTGCAGGAGGGTTTTCTGACACAGTGTGCAGACAGGCCAACAAAGGGTGATGCCATATTGGATTTGGTACTGGGGAATGAACCCGGCCAGGTGTCAGATTTGGAGGTAGGTAAGCATTTTGGCAATAGTGACCATAATTCGGTTATGTTTGCAATAGCAATGGGCAGGAATAGGTATATACCGCAGGGAAAGAGGTATACCTGGGGGAAAGGCAATTATGATGCGATTAGGCAAGATTTAGGATGCACAGGGTAGAGGAGGAAACTGCAGGTATAGACATCTTGAAATGTGGAGCTTATTCAAGGAACAGTAACTGCGGATTCTTGATAAATATATCCCTGTCAGGCAGGGAGGTAATTGTTGAGAAAGGGAGCCATGGTTTACCAAAGAAGTTGAATCTCTTGTCAAAAAGAAGAAGGCAACTTATAAGAGGATGAGGTGAGATGGTTCGGTTAGGGGGCTTGAGAGTTACAAGTTAGCCAGAAAAGATCTAAAGGGAGGGCTAAGAAGAGCCAGGAAGGGACATGAGAAATCATTGGCGGATAGAATCAAGGAAAACCTTTCAGCCTTCTTTGGTAAATCAAGAATAAAAGAATGACCAGAGTAAGATTACAGCCAATCAAAGATAGTAGTGGAAAGTTATGTGTGGAATCTGAGGACATAGTGGAAGTACTTTATGAATTTGTTTTAACAGTATTCACATTGGAAAAAGGCAATGTTAATGAGAACACGGAGATATAGGCTATAAGATTAGATGGGATTGAGATCGACAAAGAGAGGTTTTAGCAATTTTGCTTCCATGGCCCCCAACGCCTTATCTTCACGATGGACATCCAGTCCCTATACACTTCCATCCGCCATCACGAAGGCCTTCAAGCCATCCGCTTCTTCCTCTCCCGCCGACCCAACCAGTACCCTTCCACTGACACCCTCTTTCGACTGACTGAACTGGCCCTCACTCTTCACAACTTCTCCTTCCAATCCTCCCACTTCCTCCAAACCAAAGAAGTAGCCATAGGCACCTGCATGGGCCCCAGCTATACCTGCCTCTTCGTCGGATATGTGGAACAGTCCATCTTCCGCAGCTACACTGGCACCACACCCCACCTTTTCCTCTGTTACATCGATGATTATATTGGCGCTACCTTGTGCTCCCACGAGGAGGTTGAACAATTCATCCACTTTACTAACACCTTCCACCCCGAACTCAAATTAACCTGGACCGTCTCAGACTCTTCCCTCCCCTTCCTAGACCTCTCCATTTCTACCTCGGGTGACTGACTCAACACAGACATTTACTACAAACTGACCGACTCCCACAGCTACCTAGATTACACCTCCTCCCACCTTGTCCCCTGTAAAAACGCCATCCCGTATTCCCAATTCCTTCGCCTCCGCCGCATCTGCTCCCAGGAGAACCAATTCCACTATTGAACAGCCCAAATGGCCTCCTTCTTCAAAGACCGCAATTTCCCCTCCGACGTGGTCGACGATGCGGTCCACCGCATCTCTTCCACTTCCCGCACCTTAACCCTTGAACCACGCCCCTCCAATCTCCACCAGGACAGAATCCCACTGGTCCTCACCTTCCACTTCACCAACCTCCGGATACATCGTATCATCCTCTGTCATTTCCGCCACCTCCAAACAGACCACCACCAGGGATATATTTCCCTCCCCATCCCTATCAGCATTCCGCAGAGACCATTCCCTCCGCGACTCCCTGTAGGTCCACTCCCCCCACCAACCCAACCTCCACTCCTGGCACCTTCCCCTGCAACTGCAAGAAGTGCAAAAATTGCGTCCACACCTCCCCCCTCACCTCCCTCCAAGGCCCCAATGGATCGTTCCATATCCGCCACAAATTCACCTGCTCCTCCACACACATCATTTACTATATCTGCTGCACCCGATGTGGCCTCCTCTACATTGGGGAGACAGGCCGCCTACTTGTGGAACGTTTCAGGGAACACCTCTGGGACACCCGGACCAACCAACCCAACCACCCCATGGCTGAACACTTTAACTTCCCCTCCCACTCCGCCAAGGACATGCTGGTCCTTGGCCTCATCCATTGCCAGAATCTGGCCACACGACGCCTGGAAGTAGAGCACCTCATCTTCTGTCTAGGAACCCTCCAATCACACAGGATGAATGTAGATTTCTCCAGCTTCCTCATTTCTCCTCCCCTCACCTTATCTCAGTCCCAACCCCCGGATTCAGCACCGCCCTTTCGATCTGCAATATTCTTCGCGACCTCTCCACCCCCACCCCCTCTCCGGCCTATCACCCTCACCCTCACCTCCTTCCACCTATCGTATTCCCAGCGCCCCTCCCCCAAACTCCACCCCCCCCTCGCCGCCCTACGTTTCATCTCAGTCCGCTTGGCACACCAACCTCATTCCTGAAAAAGTGCTTATGCCCGAAACATTGATTCTCCTACTCCTCGGATGCTGCCTGGACTACTGCGCTTTTCCAGCACCACACTTTTCAAAAGAGGAGGTTTTAGCAATTTTGGAATATCTGAAAATAGATGGGCCTGATGTAATTTATCCTTGGATTCTCTGGGAAGCCAGGGAGGAAATTGCTGAGCCTTTGACTTTGATCTTTATGTCATCATTGTTGACAGGGGTATTGCCCGAAGATTGGAGGATAGCAAATGTTGTTCCCTTGTTTAAGAAGGGGGTTCGGAACAACCCTGGTAATTATAGGCCAGTGAGCCTTACTTCGGTGGTGGGTAAGATATTGGAAAAGATTAAAAGAGATAGGATTTATAGTCATCTAAAAAGGAATTATTAGATTAGGTTTTGTGAAGGTAGGTTGTGCCTCACTAACCTTATTGAATTCTTCAAGAAGGTGGCACAGGTGTATGAAGATAAGGCGGCTGATGTGGTGTATATGGACTTCAGTAAGGCGTTTGACAAGGTTCCACACAGTAGGCTGTTGCACAAAATACAAGACGACAGAGGGTGGTGGTTGATGGGAAATGTTCATCCTGGAGATCAGTTACCAGCGGTGTGCCGCAAGGATCTGTTTTGGGGCTAGTGCTGTTTGTCATTTTTATAAATGATCTGGAGGAGGGTGTAGAAGGATGGCTTAGTAAATTTGCAGATGGCACTAAGGTAGACAGAGTTGTGGATAATGTCGAAGGATGTTATGGGTTACTGAGGGACATAGATAACATGCAGAGTTGGGCTTAGAAATGGCAAATGGAGTTAAATGCGGAAAAGTGTGAGATAGTTCACTTTGGAAGGAGTAACATGAATACAAGTGCTGGGCTTATGGTAAAATTCTTGGTAGTGTCGATGAACAGAGAGATCTCGGTTCCCAGGTGCATAAATCCCTCAAAGTTGTCATCCAGGTTGATAGGGTTGTAAAGAAAGCATATACTGTGTTGGTGTTTATTGGTAGGGGGAATGAGTTTTGGAGCCATGAGGTCATGCCTCAGCTGTACAAGACACTGGTAAGGCAGCACCTGGAGTATTGTGTGTAGTTCTGGTCACTGCATTATAGGAAGGATGTGGAAGCTTTGGAAAGGATGCAGAGGAGATTTACTAGGATGTTGTCTGGTATGGAGGGAAGGTTTTACGAGGAAGGTCTGAGGGAACTGAGGCTGCTTTCGTTGGAGAGAAGAAGGTTGAGAGGTGACTTAATCAAGACGCATAAGATAATCAGAGTGTTCGGTAGGGTGAACAGTGAGAGCCTGTTTCTTTCGATGGTGAAGACTAACACGAGGGGACATAGCTCTAAATGGAGGAGTGATAGATTTAGGACAGATATCAGGGTAGTTTCTTCACTTCGAGAGTAGTCAGGGAGTGGAATAGCCTGCCTATAACTGTAATAGACTCGCCGACGTTAAGGACATTTAGATGGGCATTGGACATACATATGGATAATAATGGAATGGTGTAGGTTAGATGGACATCAAATTAATTTCACAGGTTGGTGCAACATTGAGGGTCGAAGGGCCTATCCTGTGCTATAACGTTATATGTTCTATGTTCGAAGAGGAAGTTCAGGAGTCTTAGAGAACACAAAGGTGGATAAATCTCTGGGGACTGATCTAATGAATCTCAGAATGTTGTGGGAAGTAAGAGAGGAAATTACAAGACCCCTTGCAGAAATATTTGCAACATCTGTAACTATGGGCGAGGCGCCTGATGACTGGAGAGTGGCTGATGTTGTACCTTGGGTTAACAAAGGTTTTAAAGAAAAACTGGGGAATGATAGACCTGTGAGTCTGACTGTGGTTGTGGCTAAATTTTGGAAGTGATTATCAAAGATAGGATTTATGGACATTTAGAGAGGGACAAATTGATTAAAGATAGTTGGCATGGTGTGTGAGGAAAATCGTGTCTCACAAACTTTGTCGAGTATTTTCATGATTGATGATGGCAGAACGTTAAACATTGTTTATTTGAGTTTTAGTAAAGCCTATGACAAGCTTCTCCATGGTAGATTAATGAGTAAAGTTAGGTCACATGGGATTGCCAATTGGATACAGAATTGACTTAATGGCAGGACACAGAGAGTAATGGTGGAGAGTAATGCTTTTCAGACTGAAGGCCTGTGACCAGCGGTGTTGCCACAGGATTGGTTGTGGGTCCTCTTTTGTTTGTCATTATTAGAATTGATTTGGATGAGAATATAGAAGGCATGATTAGTAGTTTTGTGGATGACACCAAAATTGGTGACATAGCAGACAGAGAAGAAGGTTTTCTAAGATCACAAAGAGATCTTGATCAGATGGGCCAATGTGCTGAAAAATGGCAGATAGAGTTCAATTTGGATAAATGTGAGGCATTGCTTTTTGGTACAACAAACAAAGGTAGGGCTTATTCAATTCAATTGGTAGGGCTTTGGGTAGTGTTGTAACTACAGCTGCAGGTACATAATGCTTTGAAGTTTGTGTCACACAGACAGAGGGTGGTTAAAAAGGTGTTTGGCACGCTTGCCTTCATTGTTCAGTGCTTTGAATATAGGAGTTGGGAACCTCATGTTGAGGTTATGCAGGACATTGGTGAAACCTCTTCTGGGAAACTGTGACCAGTTCTGTTTATCGAGCTGGAGAGGGCTCAGAGCGATTTATCAGATTGTTGCTAGGTATGGACGGTTTGAGTTATAAAGTAAATGAGATAAACTGAGACTTTTTTCACTGAAGCTTAGAAGGTTGAGCAGTGATCTGAAAGAAGTTTATAAAATAATGAGAGGAATAGATAAGATTCAATAATAGTTGTCATTTCCCTAGGATGGAGGATTTCATGACTAGAGGACACATTTTTAAAGTTAGAAGAGACAGTTTCAAAAACTTTCTCACATGGAGGGTGGTTTGTGTATGGACTGAACTTCCAGAGGAAGTGGTGGATGCAGATACAATTACAGTGTTTAAAAGACATTTGGATAAGTACATGAATAGGAAAGGTTGGGAGGGATATAGGTCAGGAGCAGTTGGGTGGGACTGGTTAGTTTGGGATTATAATTGGAATGAAGGGTCTGTTTCTATACTGTATGACTCTATGATTCTATGTGATGAAGAGGCAGTGTCAGGTCCAGAGGTTTAAGGGATGGGGTGTGGTGCTACCAGGTCTGGAAAGAGGGGTCAGTATCACCTGGTTCACTTTGGGAGGGGTTTTAGCTTAGTGAAGCAAGGGCTGGGTGGGTGTTGGGTGATGATGGGTGATGCAGGTGGTTGTAGTTCCAATTCTGTTGGCAGGGGCAGGGGACATTTTTGGGTCAAATGTGGTGTCAAAGTGAGTGAAAGGGAGGTGGTGATGGGGTGGGGGGAGGTGACAGTTCCAATGGGGTTGTGTTTGGTGAGAAGGGAGAAGTGAGTCAGTGATGAGGAATCTGTAGACTCCTGGGGTTGGTGGGAAAGTGAGGGAGTTTTGGGTCCATCAGGACATAGTTGTCAGGTTGAGGGGTCTGTCCGGTCTGACACAATCATTACGGGGGTGGTGTCAGGTCAGGGGAAATGGAGGAAGTGTGTTGGTGACAATGACCGACTCCTGATCAGAATTCTAGGGCCAATGAAGTGAGCAACTAGGATAAAGCCATTGATCAGAATCATTGAACCAACGAAACAGTGGGAATAGTGAGTATAAATGGGGAATGAAATGCTTCCTGCTGATGTTAATGCAGCTGAACAATTTTCAACTGAGAATAAATACTCTACAGTATTCTTGGTTGGAGTTAAAATTATTGACTGCCAGTAGAGGGCAGTGTTTATAAACAGGATCCCAGAATGGGACTTTGATGGAATTGGTCAAATTTCCAATGTGGGCACATATACAGAACCTACCTTATGAACAGTCATTGTATTACTGGAAGGCAGATATAAGGTATATCTTTCTCTTAAAGAGATCAGAAATATGCACAGTACTCTAGACTAGTACAGTGTGTACTTCAGCAGCCTCCTGGCTGCTAAAACACAGATAGATTGCTAACTTGGCCCAACAGCAAAGGATGCTGGGTACATTGGCCAAGTAAAGCTCTGAAATCACAATGTCTACACACTAGACACAGTGCAAACACAGCAGTCAGGTGCTAATGACATTTGCTAATGTAAAAGGCAACATTTATGCAGAACAGACATACTCCCAACAACTTATCTACTGAACAAAGGAGGGCCCTGACAGCAAGGTACAGTGCCGGGCCCTTCTACACAAAAATAAACTAACATTAGCAATCCATCCAAATGATTGACTCTGTTTCAAACTACTAAGTGTATCTCCCTAATTGGCCAGAACAATAGAAAGTTCCAGAAAACCATCTAAAAGATATAAAAACAGGCTTCACCTACAGACTTTGCTCTTGGAATCTTCTGGAGGCCTTCTGAGGAGATCAGCATGGCAAGAGACAACGACCAACTGACCATCCAGAGAGAGGGAGAGAGAGAGAGGAAAAAAGCAGCTTCACACACCCAGGGAGAGAGAGCAATTGTGTAAATCTCCAAGAAACTCGGGAATTATTGGAACCTTAGAAGCCAAATAAGATTTGAGATTGTGTGTTTAGCATTAAAGGTTACTGTAACTTTGTTTCTAATAAAGTAGGCAATATTTTTCCTTGATACTGGCTTGTGTTCATATTGATCCTCGAGGGTAGTAATATCTGGAATACTCCCGGTACTACGAGCTAATGAGAGTAGGAAAAAGAAGATACAGCAGATGAATGCGTGGCTGAGGAGCTGGTGTATGAGAAAATAATTCACAGTCTTGGATCATTGGAATCTCTTCTGAGGTAGAAGTGACTTGTACAAGAAGGATGGATTGCGCTTGAATTGGAAGGGGACTAATATACGGACAGGCAGATTTGCTACAGCTGCTCAGGAGGATTTAAACCAGTAATGGGGGGGGAGGGGCATGGGATTCAGGGAGATAATGAGGAAAGACATCAGTCTGAGACTGATACAGTGGAGAAAAGAAGTGAGTCAAACAGTCAGGGCAGGCAGGGACAAAGCAGAGAACAAGGTAGGACTGATAAATTAAACTGCATTTATTTCAATGCAAGAGGCCGAACAGGGAAGGCAGATGAACTGAGGGCATGATTAGGAACATGGGACTGGGATATCATAACAATTACAGAAATGTGGTTCAGAGATTGACAGCACTGGCAGCTTAATATTCCAGAATACAAATACTATAGGGAGGATAGAAAAGGAGGCAAGAGAGAAGGGGGAGTGGCAGTTTTGATAAGGGATCGCATTAAAGCTGCATTCAGGGAGGATATTCCGAGAAATATATCCAGGGAATTTATTTGAGTGGAATTGAGAAATAAGACCGGCATGGTTAACTTACTGGGATTATATTATATGCCCCCTTATAGTCAGTGGGAAATTGAGAAACAAATTTGTCAGGGGATTTCAGCTATCTGTAAGAATAATAGGGTGGTTATAGAAGGGGATTTTAACTTTCCAAACATTGTCTGGGACTGCCATAGTGTTAAGAGTTTAGATGGAGAGGACTTAGTTAAGAGTGTACAAGAAAATGTTCTGAGTCAGTATGTGAATGTACCGACTAGAGAAGGTGCAAAGCTTGACCTACTCTTGGGAAATAAGGCAGGGCAGATGACTGAGGTGTCACTGGGGGAGTACTTTGGGGTCAGCGACCATAATTCTATTAGTTTTAAGATATTGATGGAAAAGGATAGACCAGGTCGAACTGTTGAAGTTCTAAATTGTAAGAAAGCTAATTTTAAAGTTATTAGGCAAGAACTTTCAAAAGCTAATTGGGAGCAGATGTTTGCACGTAAAGGGAAGACTGGAAAATGGGAAGCCTTCAGAAATGAGACAATGAGAGTCCAGAGACACTATATTCCTATAAGGGTGAAAGGAAAGGGTGGTAGGTGTATGGAATGCTGGATGACTGGAGAAATTCAGGCTTTGGTTAAGAAAAAGAAGGATGCATATGTCAGGTACCGACAGCAGTGATCGAGAGAATCATTAGAAGAGAATAAAAGCAGTGAGAGTATACTGAAGAGGGAAATCAGGAGGGCAAAAAAGAGTCATGAGATAGCTTTGGCAAATAGCATTAAAGAGAATCCAAAAGGTTTTTAAAAATACATTAATGACAAAAGGAACAAGTACATTAAATAATTAGGGAGCAAATACGGCCCCTCAAAGATCAGCAAGGTGTCCATTTTGTAATGCTGCATGAGATGGGGGAGATACTAAATGAGTATTTTGCATCAGTGTTTACTGTGGAGAAGGACATGGAATATATAGAATGTGGGGACAGAGATGGTGACATCTTGAAAATGTCCATTATACAGAAGAGGAAGTGCTTCAAATGCATAAAGGTGGATAAATCCCCAGGACCTGATCAGGAGTGCCCAGAACTCTGTGGGAAGCTAGAGAAGTGATTGCTGGGCCCCTTGCTGACATATTTGTATCATCGATAGTCACAGGTGAGGTGCCAGAAGACTGGATGTTGGCTAACATGATACCATTATTTCAGAAAGGTAGTAAGGAGAAGCCAAGGAACGATAGACTCATAAGCCTGGTGTCGGTGGTGGGCAAGTTGTTGGAGGGAATCCTGAGGGACAGGATTTACATGTATTTGGAAAGGCAAAGACTGATTAGGGATAGTCAACATGGTTTTGTGCATGGGAAATCATGTCTCATGAACTTGATTGAGTTTTTTGAAACAGTAACAAAGAGGAGTGGTGAGGACAGAGCAGTAGACATAATCTATATGGACGCCAGTAAGGCATTCAACAACTTTCCCATGGGAGACTGGTTAGTGAGGTTAGATCTCATGGAATAGAGAGAGAACTAGCCATTTGGATACAGAACTGGATCGAAGGTAGAAAATAAGAGGGTGGCGGTAGAGGGTTGTTTTTCAGACTGGAGGCCTGTGACTAGTGGAGTGCCCCAAGGATTCGTGCTGGGTCCACTTCGTTTTGTCATTGAAATAAATGATTTGGATATGAACATAGGAGGTATAGTTAGTAAGTTTGCAATTGACACCAAAATTGGAGGTGTAATGCACAGCAAAGAAGGTTACCTCAGATTACAATGGGATTTTGATCAGATGGGCCAATGGGCTGAGGAGTGACAGGTGGAGTTTAATTTCGATAAATGTGATGGGGTTCCTTTTTGGGAAAGCAAATCTTAGCAGGACTTACACACTTGGTGGTAAGGACTTAGGGAGTGTTGCTGAATAAAGAGACCTTGGACTGCAGGTTTATAGTTCCTTGAAAGTAGGGTCGTAAGTAGAGAGGATAGTGAAGAAGGCATTTGGTATGCTTTCCTTTATTGGTCAGAGCACTGAGTATCGGAGTTGGGATGTCACATTGCAGCTGTACAAGATTTTGGTTAAGCTACTTTTGTGCAGTTCTGGTCTCTTTCCTCTCAGAAGGATGTTGTGAACTTGAAAGGGTTCAGAAAAGATTTACAAAGTTGGAGGATTCTAGGTATAGGGAGAGTCTGAATAGGCTGGGGCTATTTTCCATGGAACTGCGAAGTCTGAGGGGTGACCTTGTGGAGGTTTATAAAATCATGAGGGGTATGGATAGGATAAATAGGCAAAGTCTTTTCCCTCGGGTGAGGAAGACCAGAACTAGAGTGCATAGGTTTAGGATAAGAGGGAAAAGATGTAAAAGAGACCTAAGGGACAGCTTTTTCACGTAGAGGGTGGCACATGTGTGGAATGAGCTGCCAGAAAAAGTGGTGGAGATTAGTGCAAACCTACCATTTAAAAGGCATCTGGATGGATCTATGTTCAAGAACACTGCTGAAATTTGCTGTCCATTTTCAAACTGACCTTTTGAATTTGATAATCCTCCCTTTGGTTGTACAATTTGCCTTCAATTGTCTCCAATCCCTTTCCTATTTTTAAGATCACCTTCACAGGAGAAGCATTTATTTCTCACCTTTACATTTTCCATGTTTCTCTTAAACATTTCTCAAAGGCTGAGTTCAGTTTGAAATTTGCCAAATGACAGGTTATTTAGATTGTGAGACAACCCAAAGGGTGTATCACACAAAAACGTGTTTTTAATTAGAATAAAAAAAAACAGTTCACTCCACTCCCAAAGGTTTGAAATTCATTATTAATCCAATTTTGAATCTTTGATGTTGTGCATAAACAGGAGTGCCCAGAACTCTGTGGGAAGCTAGAGAAGTGATTGCTGGGCCCCTTGCTGACATATTTGCATCATCGATAGTCACAGGTGAGGTGCCAGAAGACTGGATGTTGGCTAACATGATACCATTATTTCAGAAAGGTAGTAAGTCCTCTTTAACTATGGGGTGAGTTCCCACCTTTGTGCAGTGTAGTGAGGTACACAGCTGTGATTCAGTATCCGGGGTGTCCCTGTCTACTGCCCATTTTTCAGCTGTTTCTACCTTATCCTCATCGACACCTGCTGCAGCCACTGACTCACCGTTTCTTCTTGTTTTAGTATTAACTCATCTACACAACTGTAAATATAAAGTGGTGATGATCACTCCCCTTTCTGATCTTTATCATTCTTTGAACCAACCTTGAACATTTTCCTCTGGAGATGTGATGCCCTGTGGGTTGAACCCATCTCTCAGTATTGCCTTCGTCAATTTTGACTGTTGTTCTGCAGTAAACCCGGTGATGGAGCCCTCTGACATTCAATCTAAGTTTACAGCCTTTTCCTCATTCACCTCCCTGACTGCATTTTTACACATTCTATGATACTTTTCCCCTTCAGATTTGATTTTAACCATTGGAAGAGGCATTGAGACTGTGACTACTCTTGGGGGATCTGTCAGCAAAAACCTGACATGGTTTTGCATTTTGTTTAGAAGAAGCCCAGTTAAATGTTGGGCTTTAATGTTTTGAAATATCTTTCCTGGGAAAAAATGGCAGAATACAGTATTCAACCCCTCGAGACTGTCCCTCCATTCCCACCCTCTGGTCTGACAAGTGTCACTCAGCTCCCGCTCCCATCTCTTCACCAGTCTCTGCTCCAGGCTTCTCTTCCCCTTCCCCTATTGTAATCTCTCCCAGCCCTTTTCCCAGACAACTTTCCCGATGCCAGGAATCATTCCCTCCAGTCTCAGGTGGTGTCACTCTCCCACCCACCACCCTGTTCCTGCTTGTTTCAGGTTCTACCACAAGTTGTGTCACTGTTCCAGGGACTAAAGAGCCTTGGGGGAATTACAGGTACATTTTGTGTCTCATGTTATAAAATTTCCATTTAATCAAATTCAGGGATTTGGATGGTCCTGGTGTGGATGAAGTCAGTTTAGGGCTCGGAATGATGTTTTTCTGCATCATTCATGATTCAACATTAAAATGTTCTGTCACCATGGAGACGTTAACGAGAAAAGTGGTCAATTGGTGACTTGTGTGTCTGTTAGTGCAAAGTGATAAAGTTAGCTCAGTATCTCGCTCATGAACAGCAATGATGTAAATGTAGGTCAAATCTGGACCACCCAATATTCACTGAAGTTAGATCAAACTCAAAAGACAGACCTGAAGCTAAATTCCACATGTCCATCAGACATTGTCAGGGTCTGCGTTTCAGAGCAATGGCTGGAGCTGATGTTCATCTTTAGAAGTAGTTCAGGTGCCCCTCATTTATACCAAAAAAATGAAGCTGGAAAACACTTGAACAGAAACATGCCTGGTTTAGTCATTTCACATTGCAGACACACAGTGTTGTTTATTCCTTCTTGGGGTGTGGGAGATTCTGACAAGATTGGTTTTTATTGACCATTCCTTGATGCCCAAAGATGGTGGTCAGTCCTCTATTTGAATTGCTGTTGCCCAAGTGGGACTGCCATAGTGTTAAGGGTTTAGATGGAGAGGAATTTGTTAGGGGTATACAAGAAAATTTTCTGATTCAGTGTGTGGATGTTCCTTCTAGAGAAAGTGCAAAACGTGACCTCCTCTTGGGAAATAAGGCAGGGCAGGTAACTGAGCTGTCAGTGGGGAAGCATTTGGGGCCATCGATCATAATTCTATTAGTTTTAAAATACTGATGGCAAAGAAGAGACTAGATATTTTAAGATTCCTACAGTGTGGAAACAGGCCCTTCGGCCCAACCAGTCCACACTGATCCTCTGAAGAGTAACCCATCCAGGCCCCCAATCCCCATATTTACCCCTGACAAATGCACCTAACTCTATGGGCAATTTAACATGACTAATTCACATGATCTGCACATCTTTAGACTGTGGGAGGAAACCAGAGCACCCGGAGGAAGCGCACACAGACATGGGGAGAATGTGCACACTCCACACAGACAGTCGCCCGAGGCTGGAATCAAACCTGCATCATTGGCGCTGTGAGGCAGCAGTACTAACCACTGAGCCACCATGCTGCCAACAAGATCTAAACCTTGAAGTTCTAAATTGGAAGAAGGCTAATTTTGACAGCATAAGGCAAAAACTTTCAAAAGCTGATTGAGGGCTGATGTCCGCAGGTAAAGGGATGGCTGGAAAATGGGTAGTCTTCAGAAATGAGACAACAAGAATCCAGAGAAAGTATATTCCTGTTATGGTGAAAGGAAAGGCTGGTAGATGTAGGGAATGTTGGATGACTACAAAAATTGAGGATTTGGTGAAGGAAAAGAAAGAAGCATATGTCACGTATAGACAGGATAGATCGAGTGAATCCTTAAAAGAGTATAAAGACAATCGGAGTACACTTAAGAGGGAAATCAGGAGGTAAAAAAGGGGACATGAGATAGCTTTGGCAAATAGCATTCAGGAGAATTTACAAATACATTAAGGATAACAGGGTAACTAGGGAGAGAATAGGGCCACTCAAAGATCAGCAGGTCAGGCAGCATCCAAGGAACAGGAAATTCGATGATGAAGGGCTTATGCCCGAAATGTCGAATTTCCTGTTCCTTGGATGCTGCCAGACCTGCTGCGCTTTTCCAGCAACACATTTTCAGCCCTGATCTCCAGCATTTGCAGACCTCACTTTCTCCCCTCAAAGATCAGCAAGGTGGCCTTTGTGTGGAGCCACAGGAGATGGGGGAGATACTAAACAAGTATTTTGTATCAGTGTTTACTGTGGAAAAGGACATGGAAGATATAGAATGTAGGGAAATAGAGGTGAAATCTTGAAAAATGTCCATATTACAAAGGAGGAAGTGCTGATTTTCTTGAAACGCAAAAAACTGGATATATCTCCAGGTCCTGATCAGGCATACCCGAGAACTCTGTGGGAAGCTAGAGAAATGATTGCTGGGCCTCTTACTGAGATATTTATATCATCGATAGTCACCGGTGAGGAGCCGGAAGAGTGGAGGTTGGCTAATGTGTTGCCACTATTAAAGAAAGGTGGTTAGGACAAGCCAGGGAACTATAGACCAGTGAGCCTGACCTTGGTGGTGGGCAAGTTGTTGGAGGGAATCCTGAGGGACAGGATGTACATGTGTTTGGAAAGGTAAGGATTAATTAGGGATAGCAAACATGGCATTGCGTGTGGGAAATCATGTCTCACAAACTTTATTCAGTTTTTTGAGGAAGTAACAAAGAGGATTGATGAGGGCAGAGCAGGAGATGTGATCTATATGGACTAAAAAGGCATTCGATAAGGTTCCCCATAGGACACTGGTTACCAAGGTTAGATCTCATGAAATACAGGAGAACTAGCCATTTGGATACAGAACTGGTTTGTAGGTAGAAGACAGAGGGTGGTGGTGGAGGGTTGTTTTTCAGACTGGAAGCTTGTGACCAGTGGAGTGCTAAAAGGATCAGTGCTGGATAAATAGACAAGGCTTTTCCCTGGGGTGGGGGAATCCACAACTGGAGGGCCTAGGTTTAGGGTGATAGGGGAAAGATATAAAAGAGTCCTAAGGGGCAATGTTTTCATTCAGAGGGTGGTACGTGTATGGAGTGAGCTGCCTGAGGAAGTGGTGGAGGCAAGTATGATTGCAACATTTAAAAGGCATCTAGATGGGTATATGAATAGGAAGGGTTTGGAGCGAATTGGGCCGGTTGCTGGCAGGTGGAACTACACCAGGTTGGGATATCTGGTCAGGTTGGGCAAGGTGGACTGAAGAGGCTGTACATCTCCATGATTCTATCTGGGGTCTGTACGCCAGCATTGTTAAAGTGGCAGTTCCAGGATATGAAGCCAGTGATGGTGACACAATGAAGAGTAATGTCTCAGAGGGAAACTTGGAGGTGATGATGGTCCCATCTACCTGCTGCATTTGTCCTTTGAGTGTGAACGTTATGGAATGAGAATGAGCAGCTGAAGAAGCGGCAATACCTCACTGCAGTTCATCCTGTAGCAATAACAGACTGACATTCCTGAAGAAGGGCTCATGCCCGAAACATCGATTCTCCTGCTCCTTGGATGCTACCTGACCTGCTGCGCTTTTCCAGTAACACATTTTCAGCTCTGACATGCAATATACCAACAGAGGAGAAAACGGTGTACTGAAGATAATAGATGAGATTCCGGTCAAGGGGATTGATTTTTTTGAGATCTGTTGTGTCTAGTTTCTGGAGTGGAACACACACCCAGGAAATTGGGAATATCCCATTACAGAATTGTGATGTTTATTGAGGTTTGTTTGGGCAGAGGGTGAGTCAGTGCAGTCTTGAATCTGGCCTGATAGAAATAGTATTGATGTGGCTGGTCAAGTTCACTTTCTAGTCAATGAGAATGACCAGGAGTTTGAAACTTGGACCCAATAATGTTAATATGATCAGACATGGTCACTGCCTGGCACTTTCACAGCATGGATTTCACTTGCCATCCAGGCACCAATGTTGTCCCACTCTGAATTGCTGTGTGTGCATGAACTGCTTCATTATCTGAGGAATAAAGAAAGAATCTGAAGATCCCAGTCAGCAGAGAACAGCCCCACTGAGGGGATTATTTAACTTTGTGTTTACCATTGAGGAAGCAGAATTTAGAAAGACATTGACAGAGTAAGTGCTCCTGCCATACCAGACTGTAACACTCATCACTGCAGGAAGGAGCTGGCCCTGTATTTCACCGAGACATCAGGGTGACTGCCCCAGTAACCCATGTGGTTTCTCAACTCTGAGATATTTCTGACCCCATTCAAAGTGATGTGTTGTTTAAACATCACTGTCCTCACTCAGCACCCACACAGAGACATAATTCAGCAGAGTTCACTGGCTATTCCCCTCAACTGGAACGATGCTAGTCACCTACCTGACACCAGGAGGTTAAACCTCCTGTTGTGACCTTCCTGCCACCTGGGTGAGATTGTCCAACCCAGCACAGACTGCAGATTACACCAGCCATTTACATACCCTGCAATGTGACTTCCTTAAAGGGAGCATTGAGAGCAAGGGAAGGTTGTTGAGTGAAGTTGATTTATCTCACCTACTCTGACAAACTACTCTGACAACACTGTACTTTCGGTATTACTAGGGAATCTATCAGCCTGACACTATGGGAGCTGAAAGCAAATGCTGCTGGGGACCTTCAGACCTCCCTGGAGCCAGCACTCAGTGAGTTAATCATTTCAAAATCCATCTCAAAGTTGGAATGAAGGAAACTGCTCCAGAAGCAAATTTCTGCTATTTGCCTCCTGTGTTTCATGTTTGAGTAATTTATTCCAAAAACAGGTCCAAAAACATTATGAAAATACCTGAGTTCATTGCTCAAACTGCAGATCTACCCGATGATGCTGAGAATCGAACTGTGAATTCACCGATCCGAGGGAACATTGAAATTTTGAGCTTTTGCTTCATTCTGTCAGTCGTCCTCAGGATGATAATTGTAGGAACAGGAGCTGATCAAGAGGCAGCTGATTTCTGTCATGAACTTTCCTGCCTTACTGAAGTCCATATAGACCATGTCCACCACTCTCCCCTCATCAATCCTCTTTGTTACTTCTTCAAAAAAACTCACTCAAGTTTGTGAGACATGATTTCCCACACACAGAGCCATGTTGATTCAACCTAATCAGTCCTTGCCTTTCCGAATACATGTACATCCTGTCCCTCAGGATTCCCTCCAACAACTTGTCCCCAACCAATGTCAGGCTCACCAGTCTGTGGTTCCCTGGTTTGTCCTTACCACCTTTCTTATATAGTGGCACCACGTTAGCCAACTGCCAGTTTTCCAGCACCTCACCTGTGACTATCAATGATACAAATATCTCAGCAGGGTGGGGGGTATGGAGAAAACTCACAATAAAGTGACTGTTCCTTTCCTGCTTCTGATTTCCATCCATACTAACTCAGTAGACAAACTTTCCTCAATGACCTCCCTTTCTGCAGCTATGATACTATCCCTGATAAGTAATACCACTCCCCCACCTCTTTTACCTCCCTCCCTATTCCGTTTGAAACATCTAAACCCTGGAACATCCAACAACCATTCCTATCCCCGTGATATCCAAGTCTCCGTAATGGCCACAACATCGTAATTCCAGGCACTGATCCACGCTCAAAGTTCATCACCATTATTCTTGACACTTCTTGAGTTAAAATAGTCATGATTTAGAGATACCGGTGTTGGACTGGGGTGTACAAAGTTAAAAATCGCACAACACCAGGTTATAGTCCAACAGGTTTTTTTGGAAGCACACTAGCTAGTGTGCTTCCAATTAAACCTGTTGGACTATAACCTGGTGTTGTGTGATTTTTAATTGAGTTAAAAGAGACTCACTTCAACCCATCGCACTTACTGCAACTTTGCCCTATCAACTGTCTATCCTTCCTCATACACTCTCTGAATGCTACAGCATTGTTCACTTGTTCACTAGCTTCATTCTCTGATCAGTAGCACTGGTTTCCATCCCCCTGCCAAACTATTTTAAACCCTCCAGAAGAGCTCTTGTAAACTTCCCACCCAGGATATTGGTACCCCTCTAGTTCAGGTGAAACCTATCCTCTTGTACAGGTCCCACCTTCCCCTCAAGTTATCCCAATGATCCAGATATCTAGCACCCTCCCTCACACATTTGTCCAAATTTGATTTCCATATAATTTCCAGGCTATTACCTGATGACATCTTATAAAATGTGCTCTGATTTGTAAGTGTGTGGATGACACAAAGATTGGGGGAGCTATGGATAGTAAGTGGGATTGCCAGATGATGCAGCAGGATATAGATACAGTGGTGACATGGGTGCAGAAATTGCAGATTGAATTTAATCCAGACAAATGTGAGGTAATGCATGACTGACATTGTCATGTTGGAAGGAAGTGTACAATAAATGGCAGTATATTTGGAAGCATTGACGTACAGAGGGTCAAGGTACACAGGCCCACAGTTCCCTGAAAGTGGCAGCACAAGTAGGTAAGGTGGTCACGAAAGTGTATGCCATCCTTGCCTCCATCGATGGGGCACAGAGTATAAAACTTGACAATTTATGTTACAGTTGTATTGAATTTTAGTTAGGCCACATTTGGAATATTGAATTTAGTTCTGGTCACCACAAAACTAGAAGGATTTGAAGACTTTGGACAATGAACAGAAAAGGTTTACCAGGATGTCACTTGGTTTGGAGGGTTTTAGCTTTGAGTAGAGATTGGACAAACTTGGTTTATTTACCACCCTCAAGGATAGTAATCTCTGGGTTATTACCAATGCCACGTGCTAGTGAGGCAAGGAATAGAAAGGTCAGAGAGATGAATGCGTGGCTAAGGAGCTGATGCAAGGGTTCTTGGATCAATGGGATCTCTTCTGGAGAAGGGGTGACCTGTTCAAGAGGGACAGTTTGCACCTAAACTGAAGGGGAACTGATACCCGCGTAGGAAGGTTTGCTGGTGCTACTCAGTAAGGTTAATCTAGAGTGGCAGGAGGATGGAAACCAGAGCAGCAGGTCACCAAGTGGAAGGATTAATGGGAAGGTACATGTTAGGACCAGTAAATCAGAAAGAAAGGCAGAGACAGGTAAATATACACGATGGTACTAATGGGCTGAAGTGTGTTTATTTCAATGCAAGAGGTAGCAAAGGTAAGGCAGATGAGCTTAGAGCCTGGACCTACATGGAACTGTGATGTTGCAGCCATTACAGAGCTGATTGAGAGAGGGACAGGACTGGCTGCTTAACATTCCAGAGTTTCATTGTTTTAGATGAGATGGAGAGGAAGGTAAAAGAGGTGGAGGAGTTGCATTACATCCGTACTCAGGAAGGACATACTGGAGGGCTTATCAACTAGGGCAACATGGGTAAAACTCAAACATAAGATGGGTGTAATTACGCTGATAGGATTATACTGTAGCCCGCTAACAGCCACCGAAACACAGAGAAACAATTATGAAGGCAGATTATGGAAATATGCAATAAAAAGTGTTTTCACCGTGGGTGACTTTAACTTCCCCCAATATCAACAGGGACTCCCTTGCAGCAAGAGGTTCAGATCAGGCAGAAATTGTTAAATGTATTCTGAAAGGGTTTCTTGAAACAGTTTGTGGATTGTCCAATTAGAGGAGGGGGGCATACTGGACATTGTACAAGAAATTGACATTGGCCAAGTGACTGACCTTTCAATGGGAGAGCAGTTTGGAAACAGTGATCACAACTCCTTCAGTTTTAAGACAGCAATGAGTAAGGATTAGTCAGGACCTTGTGGCAAGCTGATAAATTGGAGATGGGTAAATTATGTCAGTGTTAGGCAGGAGCTAGAAAGTGTTAATTGGAAGGACTGTTATCAGGCAGGTCCACATTTGACATGTGGGAATTGTTTAAAGACCTGTTGATGAGAGTTCAGGACCTGCATGTTCCAGTAAGGAGGAAGGACAAGGATGGCAAGGTCAGGGACCCTTGAATAACAATGGAGGTTATGAATTTAGTCAAAAGAGAAGGAGCATATGTAAGGTTTAGGAAGCTAAAATTGGACAGGGCCTGTGAGGAATGTAAAAAAAGCAGAAAAGAACTCAAGCAGGGAAAGAGGACAGCAGAAGGAGACATGTAATGACCATGGCAAGTCAGGTTAAAGAGAATCCAAAGGCATTCTATGCATACATTACAAACAAGAGGCTAACTAGGGAGAAAATAAGACCACTCAAAGAAGGAGGGAACTTGTGCTTGGAAACTGAGGATGTGGGTGAGATCCTAAATGAGTACTTTGCATCAGTATTCACCCAGGAGAAGGATATGGTGGATAGTGAGATTTGGGTGGAGCACGCTAACATGCTGCGGTATTTTGAGATCAAGAAAGAAATGGTGTTGGGTCTCTTAAAGAGCATAAAGGTGGATAAGTCCCCAGGGCATGATGCTATCCACTCCAGGGTATTGAGAGAGGCAGGAGAAGAGATTGTTTGGGTCTGGACCAATATGTTTGTGCCTTCATTAGCCACCAGAGAGGTCCTGGAGGACTGGCGAGTAACTAATGTTGTTTCTCTGTTCAAGAAGGGAAATATGGACAATCCAGGAAACTACAGACGCGTGTGTCTCACATTAATGGTTGGGATAGGGAATAGGATAGGATTTACACACATTTGGAAAAGCCTGGCCTAACTAGGGACGGTCAGCATGGCTTTGTGAAGCACGGATTATGCCTAACTAAAGTGATTGCATTTTTTAAAAAGGTGACAATGGTGACTGATGAGGGTAGAGCAGTGGATGTTGGCTGCATGGATTTTAATAAGGCTTTCAGTAATGTTCCTCATGGTAGGCTCATCCAGAAGATTAAGATCTCAGTAGGATGGGATCCCCGGTGACTTGGCCACCTGGATTCAGAATTGGCTTGCCCAGAGAAGGCAGAGAGTAGTGGTTAAAGGATGTTTTCAAGCTGGAGGTCCGTGACTTAATGGTGTTCCACAGGGATCTGTACTGGGATCTCTGCTGGTTGTGATATTTATAAAAATGACGAATGAAAATGTAGATGGGTGGTTTAGTAAGTCTGCAGATGATACAAGGATCTGTGGAGTTGTGGATAGTGTAGAAGGTTGTCAAAGGATTCGGCAGGATATAGATCAGTGCAGATATGGATGGAGAAATGATAGATGGAGTTTAATCTGGGTAAGTATGAGGTGCTGCATTTGGGAATTCAAATGTTAAGGAAATGTAGACAGTTAATAGCAGGACCCTGAACAGCATTGCTGTACAAAGGGATTTTGGGGTTCAATTCAATAACTTCCTTGAAGTGGCCACACCAGTAGATAGGATGGTAAAGAAGGTGTATGGCATGCTTGCCTTTATTGGTTGAGGAATGAAGTACAAGAGTCAGGATTTCATGTTGCAGCTTTATAAGACTCTGGTCTGGCCACACAGAGTATTGCGTCCAGTTCTGGTCACCACTTTACAGGAAGGATGTGGAGGCTTTGCAGAGGTTGCAGAAGTGGTTTACCAGGATGTTGCCTGGATTAGAGGATATGAGCTATAAGAAGAGACGAGAAAAATTAGGGTCTTTTTTTCTGGGGTGGAGGAAGCTGAAGGGAGATTTGATAAAACTTTATAAAATTGTGAGATACATAGATAGGGTTTTACCCAGAGATGAAATATCTAAAGTTAGGGAGCATGCATTTAAGGTGAAAGGGGCAAAGTTGAAAGGAGATGTGAGGTGTACGTTTATTTACACAGAGAGTGGTAGGCATCTGGAATGCACTGCCAAGGATGGTGGAGGAGGCAGATACAATAGGGTCGTGTAAGAGACTTTTTGATAAGCACATGGATATGTCAGGGATGGAGGGATATGGACAAAGGGCAGGCAGAAGGGATTCATTTAAATTGGCGTCATTTTCACCACAACATCCTGGGCCGAAGTGCCCGTTCCTGTGCTGTATTCTTCTAGGCTCTATTTTCAACTAATGTCAGAGGCTGAGGGGCTACCTGATAGAAATTTTCAAAATTATGAGAGGCATGGAGAGATTGCACAGGTGGAACATTTTCCTCAGAATAAAAATATCACTTATGAGAGGAGATAGATTTCAGGTGATAAGGTGAATTTTTAAAGCAAATGTGAGAGGGAAGACTTTTTTCCAAAGCACGGTAAATGCCTGGAATGTGTTGTCAGAGAATACACCAGCAACATTTAAGAAGCAAATTGTCAGAAACATGAATAGACGGGAAAAAAGGGGCATGGACTGCACAGAGGCAAAAGGTTTTTAGTTTAGAAATGTATCATTTGTTGGCACAGGCTTGGTGGGCCAAAGGGCTACCTCTTGTGATGTATTGTTCTTTGTTGTTCCCATCTTATTAACATTGTTATATCCAAGCATCAACTTACTGCAAGGATAAGGGACACTGAAAGGATAAGGGCAGCACGTGGATGGGAACACCATCACCTCAGAGTCCCCTCTCCATTGTGTGACCGTCATTGTCTTCAAATCCTGGAACTGCCCACTGAACAATGCTGGGGTACTGACACCACATTGTAGCAGGGAGGAGAAAGTGAGGACTGCAGATACCGGAGATCAGAGTCGAACATTGTGGTGCTGGAAAAGCTCAGCCGGTCAGGCAACATCCCAGGAGCGGGAGAATCAACATTTCAGGATTGTGGCCCAAAGGGGCTGAGAGATAAATGGGAGGGGGATGAGGTGTGTGTGTGTTAGTGTTAGTGTGTGTGTGTTAGTGTGTGTGTTAGTGTGTTAGTGTGTGTGTGTTAGTGTGTTAGTGTGTGTGTGTGTGTGTTAGTGTGTGGGGGGGGGGGGAAAGAGGCGGGAAGGTAGCCGGGATTGTGATAGGTAGGTGAAGGTGGGGGTGAAAGTGATAGGGCAGAGTGGAGGATGGAGCAGATCAGCAGGAAGGAAGATAGACAGGTAGGACAGTTCATGAGGGTGGTGCTGAGTTGGAAGGTTGGATCTGGGATAAGGTGGGGAGAGGGAAAATTAGGAAACTGATGAAATTCACATTGATCACGTGTGGTTGGAGGGTTCCAGGGCGAAAGATGAGGCGTTCTTTCTCCAGGAGTCAGGTGACTATGGTTTGGCGGTGTAGCATTGTGAATGCCTGCGACTGCTCAGGTGAAATAAAAGCCATTAAGAAGGGAGGGCAAAAATACAGGAACAGCAACTGGAATAAACAGGGTACAAAAACTGGCCAAAAAACAAAGTATGCCATGAATCCTGAGCCAAGATAGACACACAAGAGACAATTCTGCCCAGGAAAAAGTCCTTGCAAGATTTACGCCCAGACAATTGAAAACTGGAGAGGCACCAGAGTACATCACAAAGTGTGTCAAACAAACATCACACAATGCATGAGACATGCCTCAGTAAGGCAGAAGACCAAGTGTATATTCGGGGACAAAACCAGACTTCTAGGCCAAAGGCAGACGCATCAAACAGGTCACTGTTAGCAAGCCATCAAGAACCATGAGCAGCATTTCAAGATGATAAAGCCAATTAGTTTGATTGCCCTGATTAGCCAAGTCCTTGGAAGGTTCCAGAAGGTAGCCAGCAGAGTATAAGAACCTGGCCTGGCAGGACTTGACCGGACCCCACTCTATAGGCAGGTCAGGATACAGCAGTGAGCAGAGCAGCTCACCCTCCGACCAGAGAGAGAATCAAATCATGAAGAGAGGTACAGACAGAACAATTCAACAGAGTATCAAAAAGTCTGGGAAGTGTTTTAATATTCAAAAGAATCAGATTGTAATAAATAAAGTTGGTAAAATTGTCGAGTGTAGTTTTTCTCTTTATTGTCTCAAATTAATTTGGGACTTGGCCTGACTGACTGCAATCTCATGCTATGTTGTCCTTACCTGGTACACGCTAAGGAGCCTGGGTAAATAAATATTATAGGAGAAAGTGAGGACTGCAGATGCTGGAGATCAGAGCTTAAAAGCATGTTGCTGGAAAAGCACAGCAAGTCAGGCAGCATCAAAGCAACAGGAGAATCGACGTTTCGGGCATAAGCCCTTCTTCAGGAATGAGAAGGGTGTGCCAAGCAGGCTAAGATAAAAGGTAGGGAGGAGGGACTTGGAGGAGGGGTGTTGGGAATACGATAGGTGGAAGGAGGTTAAGATGAGGGTGATAGGCCGGAGAGGGGGTGGGGGCAGAGAGGTCAGGAAGAAGATTGCAGGACAAGAAGGCGATGCTGAGTCTGAGGGTTAGGACTGAGAAAAGGTGGGGGGAGGGGAAATGAGAAAGCCGGAGAAATCTGCATTCATCCCATGTGGTTGGAGGGTTCCTAGGCGGAAGATGAGGCGCTCTTCCTTCAGGCGTCGTGTTGCCATGGTCTGGCGATGGCGGAGGCCAAGGACCTGCATGTCCTTGGCAGAATGGGAGGGGGAGTTTAAGTGTTCAGCCATGGGGCAGTTGGTTTGGTTGGTGCAGGTGTCCCAGAGGTGTTCTCTGAAACGTACACTGGTCGAGGAGTCTGCACGCTCTGAAAAACACTCATTACTAGATAAAAGACATGGACTGTAGCAACTCAAAAACAGGAAGAGAAAATCCTGCCAGGCCCCCAAAGCCTCCCAGCAAAAGGGGGAAAAGACAGCTGCACGAGGGAGAGACGACCAGCACTTCGGATGGGGAAGACGGGTGCAAACAAAGTCATCACCATCAGAAGAAGAGACAAAGCTCCGTAAAGAGGAGGGCATTTCCTCCCAACCAGGAAACAACGGGCCCCCCGAAGTCCACCCTCCACCCAGTGAGAACCAGGGGGAACCCACTGCCCCACAACTACAGGTAACTGAAAGCTGTGATCCTCTGACAGTCCCATTGTCAGACACAGAACTGGACGGTGCGGACTCTTGCCTTGGCTCAATGACACCAGAGCGGGTAAATGACCCCAGTGAGGAGCTGGATAGCTACCTCAGCCCAGCAAAGGTCCAGCAGTTCGTGCTCACCATGGGGATGCAGACAGCTACCCCAGAGCCAGGACAGTCAAATGGACAATGGCAACCCCATAAACTGGAGATTAAAGAAGGTTCCTTTGCTATTGTATAACAGGGCACCCACTCACTAGGTGGGTCTGCTGAAGCCACAGCTAAACAATAAGAGACTGGATGTTAATAAAGGGAACTGTAAATAGGATAACTGTAAATTCGATTAATTCAATCTGTTCTTTGAAATGTTAAGACATGCAATGTATATATTCTATGAACGACATGACAAATTGTACAGGTACCAAAGATTTATTTCTAAGAATAAAGTATATTTTGAAATTAAAAAAACCTCAAAAACAGGGCTCACCACCATCTTCAGGCAAGAAGGAATGAGCAATAAAAACCAAACTTGTCAGAATCTCCTGCCCACCGAGAGGCAACAGGAAATACTGTTGTCTGCAAAGTGAAATGACTGAAGTATTGTTGCGGATTCAAGTTTTTTTTACATTTTTAATTTCTTCAATATGAATGAAGAGCACTTGAACCACTCATATAAAGATAAGTGTCAGCTCCACCCATTGCTCTGAAATACAGACTCTTTAAATGTACAGATGGACAATAATACTTTGCATAAAGACACATGTACGTCACCATTTGGCCCATTTTATCTCTAATGTCTCCATGGCGATACAACATTTTAATGTTGAACCATGAGACATGCAAAGAAACATTATTACAAGACAAAGTGAATTCACCCATACCAGGACCATCCAAATCCCTGAATTTAACTAACTGCAAATTTTACAATATGAGATATAAAATGTACCTGTAATTCCCCCGGGCTCTTTACTCCCTGGAACAGTGACACATCTTGTGGTAAAACCTGAACCCAGCAGGAACGAGGAGGTGGGTGGTGGGTGGGAGAGTGATACCACACGCCTTGGGGACACCACCTGAGACTGGAGGGAATGATCCCTGGCATCGGGAAAGTGGTCTGGGAAAAGACCTGGGAGAGATTACAACTGGAGAAGGGGAAGAAAAGCCTGGAGCAGGGAATGGTGAAGAGATGGGAGTGGGAGCTGGAGTGACACTTGGACAGACCAGAGGGTGGGAATGGAGGGACGGTCTCGAGGGGTTGAATACTCTATTCTGCCATCTTTATTAAGAAATAAAAATTCAAAACATTAAATCCTTACATTTAGCTGGGTTCTCAAACTAAAATGTGAAAATACATCGGGTTTGAGCTGTCAGATCTCACAAGAGGAGTCACAGTCTCACTGCCTGTGCCAGTGGTTATAATCACATCTGTATGGAGGAAAAACATTTCATTGGAGGAGATTGAAAAATGCAGTCAGGTAGGGGAATGAGGAAAAGGCTGTAAACTTTGATTGAATGTCAGAGGGCTCCGTCACCAGGTTTACAGCAGAACAACAGTCAAAATTGACGAAGGCAGTACTGAGAGATGGGTTCTCAGTGGCTGCAGCAGGATGAGGATAAGGCAGAAACAGCTGAAAAATGGGCAGTAGACAGGGACACCTCGTATACTGAATCACAGCTGTGTACCTCACTACACTGCACGAAGCCTGTTAGAGACTTGGCCTTGACCAGCCAAGACACGTGCTATCTTCTGAGACAAAGTGTTTGTGAATGGGAGAACCTGAAACTGACTCCAATCTCTTGGCTGTCTGATCTTGAAGAAAACTGTTGTTACATACCACCAAACCTGGAGAGTTGTTTCTGAAATTGGGATGAGAGTCACCAAGTCATGCAGCACGGAAACAGACCCTTTGGTCAAACCATTTCATAATTACCATCATCCCAAACTAAACTCATCCCACCTGCCTGCGCTTGGCCCATATCCCTCCAAACAATTCTTATTCATGTGGTTATCACAAATTCTTTTAAATGTTGTAACTGTAGCTGCATCCACCACATCCTTTGGAAGTTAATTCCACACATGAACCACTGTGTAAAAAACATGCATCTCATGTCATTATTAAATCTTTCTCCTCTCATCTTAAAAATATACCCTCTTGTCTTGAAATCTCCCACCCGAAGGAATAGGCACCTGCCATTCACCTTATCTATACCTCTCATGATTTTATAAACTTGTATAAGGTCATCTCTCACCCTCTGACACCCCAATGAAAACATTCTCAGCCTATCTAGCATTTCATTATAATCTGAATCTTCCGTTCCTGGGAACATCCTGGTAAACCTCTTTTGAAATAAATTGATAAATGCATTGATAAACAGTGCTATTTTCAACATTCAAATGGTGAAATTACATGGCATTTAAGAAGCGGTTCAGTGATGGAGTCTGTGAGTAGCGTTCTGATCACCTTAGGAGCTGTTCAGATTACCCAATCAAGGGAAAGTGGATTTGAAGAAGATCAACAATAATCTCATTGAATGGTGGATCTTCTTTTTTATGACCATGGGGAAAGACAAGATGGTACAACCCCCAGGACAGCTGAAAACCATCGTGCGAAGGTGAGAGTGGAGGGAAGTGTGAAGGGAGGATGCTAGGCAGGAGGGGGAGGGGCTGCAGATGGTGGGAGCGTGTGAAGGAGGATGGACAGAGTGGCAGGTGGGTGAGGGTTTTCAATGGAATGTGTGTGTGAGGGGGTAGCATGGAGGTGGGTGAAGAAGGTAGAGGACAAAGGGAATGGAAGAGAATGGTGCCGGGGTGGAGGGGTATATTGTCAGGTGGGTGAAAGAAAGCTTGGGGTGTGTAAGGGCTGAGATGGAGTGAGGGAGCATTTCAGTTCTGCTGGCACCATGTCGGAGAGAAATGGGACTGATGGATCTGCTGGGATTATGGGGAGAGTGGGGATATGTTGAAGGCGCTGTGTCAGGTCCAGAGGTTTAGTGATGGGGTTGTGCTACCAGATCGGGACAGAGGGTCAGGACCACCTGGGTCACTTTGGGTGGGGTTTCAGGATAGTGAGGCAGGGGCTGGGTGGCTGTTGGGTGGTGATGGGAGAATGCAAATTGCTCTCAGTTCCAATTCCATTGATAGAAGCAGGGGCAGCTTTCCCATCTCGTGGGATTGCGCTGAATGGGGTTTGAAAGCTGGTCAAAAGGAGGGGCTGTTGTTTTGCTGATAATGGGGTGGACTGGGGGGGGGGGGGGTTGGAGGTGTCCCTTTCCAATGGGGTTGTGGAAAGGGCAAAGGGGAGTAATGGAATAGTGGATCAGTGATGAGGGATCTGTGGACTCTTGGGGTTGGTGAGGTGATGGAGCTTCAAGACCAGCTGGGTCATTGGTGTTGGGTCGTGGAGGTTTGTCCAGTCTGACACGGCCATGTCGAGGGTGTTGTTGGGTCAAGGGGAATAGGGCAAGTGTGTCGGTGACAGCTGACTCCCGATCAGAATTTCAGGCCAATGAAGTGTAACTTGGATAATTCCATTGATTGGAATCATTGAACTAAAGAACCAGTGGGAACAGAGACTGAAATGGGGAACAAAATACTCCCTTTTGATGCTGATGTATGTAAATAAATTTGAATGAAGAATAAATGCTGTATTCTTTACTTGATTTGGAGATGCCGGTGTTGGACTGGGGTGTACAAAGTTAAAAATCAGGTGATAGTGGAGGGCTCAATCCCAACTCAGAATTTGTAGCAAAAATTTACAGTGTAATGTAACTGAAATTATACATTGAAAAATTGATTGTTAAGCCTTTCATCTGTTAGAATACAGTGATAGTTTCACTTCTTTCATGTGTGAATCACAAAACCTTTTTTAGAAAAAGTTGCATTCTTGGGTTAGCTGTAAACAATGGTGGTAGTACCATCTAATGAAGGAGCATCGCTCCAAAAGCTAGTGGGCTTCCAATTAAACCTGTTGGAGGTGTTGTGTGATTTTTAATTTTGTATTCTTTACTGACTGCCAGTAGAGGGCAGTGTTTATAAACAGGATACAGGGATTTCTGAGATAGGGCATTGGTGGAATTGATCATATTCCCAATGTGGGCACAGGTCCGTAATATGTGTAAGGAACAGTCACTGCATTCAATGGAAGTTAGGGAGAAGGGTATATCTTTCTCGAGGTATGGAGACCACAGTTATGCACAGTAGTCTAGGTTAATGCAATGTGTAATTTGGGGAAGAAGAAACAGTTTTAGAATTAAGCACATCTCACTGTTCAAAATGTATAAAGGTAACAGAACCTTCTAGAAAGGTTTCATTCCAATTTCTTTTCTAAAGCTATTTGTGTTAGTTCACCTTTCTTATACCAAACGATAAGAAATTTCCCATTAAGTATTCTCTTGTCTTTTTCCAAGTCTTTCAGGAAATCAAGGACAAGTTCTTTACATTGTTTCACATCAGTCACGTTGGAAATAGTCCTGCAATGGAATTAAAAATATAAACATTTAATTCTCATTCCTCATGACAAAACCTGTCTGAATCAGAGTAGGTTAAAAGGGCAATAGCAACAGGAGTCAGTCTTTCAGCCCATTGAAAAAATTCCGTTCCATCATGACTACAGGAACAGAATCGAAAAGCTTTCAGAATGGACAGTCCCATGGCCAATAAGGGGATACAGTTTTGGTGAGGAATTCAGAGTCGACATAAACTTAACGGCACTGTTCAAAAAATGCACGGCAGAGACGGCAGGGAAATCTTGGTGCACCGATCTTTATTGAGAGAGTGAATAGCAAAAGAAACAGGGTCTTGAGTTTATAACGAGATGATTGATTCCTCAATTGAGGAAGTTTTGCTGAACCTCTATGAAATTCTGTTCTGACCATTGTGGTAATTGATGATCGCATTTTAGGAAATACATGAGTCTCCTTAAGAGGTTGCAGAGAGTCCTCACTAGAATGGTTCCACAAAGGAGGACTAAGAAACTTGTAATGAACAGGAGAATTGAATATGAATGTATTCCATAAAAATCAAAAACGGACTGCAAAAGCTTCCATTGGTGATGATTTGGCTAAAGTGGATGTGGGTCCATTCCAGGCAGAATTGGATTGATTTATTTTCGGGAATACAGAAGTGGTCGAGGAGCTGAATGAATATGTTGTGTCTGTTTTCACTAAAGTGGCGGATCCAGTGACTGTGATGCCATTGAATGTCAGTGGGTGATGTTTACCTTCTCCCTTGTTGGAGATGGTCATTGCCTGACAGTTATGTGGTGCAAACCAAATTGGTGCAGTTATGGACAGTGAGGAAAGTTGTCAACGGATACAGCAACAAATGGAGATCACTTGGACAGATGGACAACGAAATGGCATGTGGTGTTCAATCCAGACAATTGAGAGATAATGCACTTTGGAAAGTTAAATGGAAGAATTCAAAATTATACAAAAAAATGTCAAGAATTAATCTGCAAAGGGATCTTGGGTCAAGTCCATAGCTTCCTGAAAGTGGCAATGCAAGAGGATAAGGTTGGAGAGAAGACATAACGGCTTGTTTGCCTTCATCAGTCTGGGGCTTGAAAATAAAAGTTGCAAAGTCATGCTGCAGACTACAGGAAGGATGTGGGGGCCTTGGACATGGTGCAAAAGGATACATGGTGCATTCAGGATGTTATCTGGATTGGAGTGTATTCACTATAAGGAGAGTTTGGGCACAGTCAGATTATTTTCACTAGAACATGAGAGGCTGAGGGGGGAACTGATGGAGGTATATTAAATAATGAGAGGCATGGAGAGGGTGGATAGTCAGAGCCTTTATCCCAAGGTGGAAATCTCAAACACTGGTGGGCACAGGTTTATGGCGAGAGGAGAATGTGCGAGGAGAGGATTTTATTCACAGTGTGGTCTGCGACTGGAATGTGCTACCCAGGGTGCTGAAAGATGTAGACAGGGGAGTAAAGTTTAAAAGACATTTGGACAGATAGACAAACACGCCAAGAACAGAGGGATATGGACCTTGTGCAGGCAGATAGGGTTAGGTCAGCTCAGATATTTGGGCTAAACAGTCTACTCTTGTGCTTTACTCTTCCAGTGTGAATCTTCTTCAGAGATTTATTTGGACTTGTGTTCAGTCAGTCCCATCGAAGAGGGAAATGGTTAATGAGCATGTGCCAGGTATGACAATCAGCTTGTTTGGAAATGTCTCCTCCCACCATCAACACACAAAGTTAACAACGTGTACCATCTACAAGATACACTGCAGTATCTCACTGAACCCTGTCCACCATCGACAAGGCACAAGTCAGGAGTGGGATAGACTACACACCACTTTCCTGTATAGGGAAGGCTGGAAAATCCCTCAGATTGTATTGCAACCAATCACCCTGCTCCTTTTGCATCACCGTCCAAATCTGTGCTCTCTACTTTCTATGATTTAGAGATGCCAGTGTTAGACTGGGGTGTAAAAAGTTAAAGCTCACACAACACCAGGTTATAGTCCAAAAAATTTAATTGGAAGCACTGACTTTTGCAGCGCTATTCCTTCATCAGGTAGTTGTGGAGTACACAATCATAGGGCACAGAATTTATGGCAAAACTTTACAGTGTGACTTAGATCCCTTTACACACACGCACACACATAAACACTCACTCTCACAGTCACTCACAATCCCCCACCCCAGACTCTCTCACACACAGTCCCATACTCTCACATGCATCCTCTCACAGACTTAGACCCCTTTACACACACACACACACACACACACACACACACACAAGTTGGTAGGGTGAATTTGAACTTGTAGAGTTACTTTGTACTTTGCTCAAAAACTTAGCTCACTTTTTAGATAAGAATCAGTCTTAACATTATGGCACAGACAACAGAACACAGGGGGCTAACACCTTCAACATCTTAACAGCTTATTTGGGCTGACACCAATGGTTACAGTTAACCTGAGAATGTTACTTTTTAAAAACTTTTTGTGACATACATCTGAAAGAAGTGAAACTATCATGATCATTATAACAGATGAGAGACTTAACAAACAAACAATCAAGGTATTTTTCAATGTATAATTTCAGTTACATCACACTGTAAACTTTTGCTATAAATTGTGTCTCACAATTGTGTACTCCACAACCACCTGATGAAGGAGCAGCGCTCCGAGAGCTAGTGCTTCCAATTAAACCTGTTGGACTATAACCTGGTGTTGTGTGATGTTTAAATCTCTACTCCCGAGAAGGACTGAGGGCAATAATCACATGAGAACACCACCTCCTGCAAGATCCCCTCCAAACCACACTCAACCTTAATTTGAAAATATAACACCATTCCTTCAGTATCACTGGATCAAATACCTGGAACTCCCTTTCTGACAGCATTGTGGATGCCCAAGTACCCAAAGGATGGCAGCAGTTCGTGAATTCAGCTCACTATCGCCATCTCCAGGGCAATTAGGGATAAGTTAAACCCAAATCTCATGAATGGAGAAAAAATAAACCAACATCAGGATCTGGCCATTAGAGAGACCCACACTCCTGCCCTTTCTACTGACCCACCTCACCCACTCTACACCCCCATGACAGCATCCTGTGGATCCTCTACCTGGTATCACACACCTATCAGCCTGGGAGTCAGTGGTGATGCTTGGTCTCTCAGGTATAGTGTCATCAGCAGCCAGGAGCCAGCAGTGCTTGAGGATCACTGAACGCAGCAAGCTTTCTCTGAGAGAGTTGATGTGAGGCTCTTATCAGCTCTCCAGTCAGTGGGCGAGACACTGATCACCTCCATTCAATTACCAGCCTGTGAGCTACCAACTCACAATTGCATCTATTAGAACGACACCCTTTGGGATAAAGAATCCCTCAGCTGTGTCCTTTCTGCTACAAAATCTGATTTACAAAGGGATATTGTCAGACATTTATTTGAAATCAAACAAAATTCCCACAGGAGTCACTATTTTCTTCCCGGGTTATAGAGAGTTTTCTGGGAACTAAAAGGGTGTTCCTCATGGGACTGACATCTCAAACTCTGACATCACCCTCTGACCTTATAACGGTAACATTTTCACTTCCTCAGATATCAGACATCTCAAAGAAATAAGATGTTTGGAGTTATCCACTGAAGCTAAATAACAATTATTCTTGTCTGCATTCAGAAAGGGAGATAAAATAAATCTCTCAAACATTACTGAAATCCAAGGGACTGGTGAGAATGAGGAGTTGGGGAAGATTAGTCTTAGTAAAGAAATGGTAATAGAGAAACTGATCAGATGAAATCTGACTCAACCCTGATACATAATTCTTTGAAGTTTGCATTAAATGTAGACACAGTGGTTAAGATGGTGTTGAGCACACTTGCCTTCATTGCTCAGATGTTTGAGTATCAGAGTTGGGACACTGTGTTGGGGTGGTACAGGAGATTGGTGAGGCCTCTTCTGGAGTAATGTGTCCAGTTCTGGTCACTCTGTTATAGGGTGGATATTATGAAAGCTAGAGAGAGGTTTCAGAAGAAATTTCTGAGGATGTTTCCGGGAATGAAGGGTTTGAGCGAAAAGGAGAGGTTGGATTGGCTGGGACGTCTTTCACTGGAGCAGAGGAGGTTGAATGGAGATCTTACAGAGGTTTATAAAATCGTGAGGGATATAAATATGGTGAATGGCAGGTGGCTCTTCCCTCGAGTGGGGAACTAAGACGAGGGGAAATATAATGAAGGTGAAAGCATAAAGGTTTTAGGAAGACATGAGGGGCAACTTTTCTGCACAGATGAGTTTGTGTGTGGAATGAACATGAAAATGTGTTGCTGGTTAAAGCACAGCAGGTTAGGCAGCATCCAAGGAACAGGAAATTCGACGTTTCGGGCCCAGAGCCCTTCCTGATGAAGGGCTCTGGGCCCGAAACGTCGAATTTCCTGTTCCTTGGATGCTGCCTAACCTGCTGTGCTTTGGCCAGCAACACATTTTCAGCTCTGATCTCCAGCATCTGCAGACCTCACTTTTTACTGTAGAATGAACATCCAAAGAAAGTGGTGAATATGGGTACAGTTACAATGTTTAAGGGACATTTGGATAAGACCATGAATAAGAAATGTTTGGAGGGATATGGGCTAAGCCTAAGCAGTTGGAAATAGTTTAGTTTGGGATTACGGTCAGCATGGATTGGTTGGACCGAACAGTCTGTTCCCGTGCTGTGTGTTTCTATGACTCAACAATAATAGCATCAATAGGAATGGGAATATTGTGGGAAAATTCCATTGAAGTGGATGATCTGCCATTACCTAGAAGGGTGAAGCCGAGTAAAGGGACTGCTTCAAAGTCCCTTTGTTGTCAGAAGCAACAAATATATGTCGGTATTTTATTAACAACAAAATTCCTGATATATGGACTTGCCTGGGCCAGCATTAGTACAAAGAGAGAACCATCTATCTGTGTGATCCTGAGCAACAAGAGACTGTACACCACCTATGCCAGGATGATGTTTTTGTATGCCTAGAGACTGATTCCTTCGATGTGTGGAACATTACCCAAGATGATTTATATTATTATACATTAATTATTAAGATTGTCGTAATGGTCAACCTCATCAACAAGATTGGATAGTCCATTTACAGAACAACTCCCAATGGTCTTTATCTTGTCAAGGTGTTATATTTCAGTTTGATTTCAGCTGTACTTTGGGCATAATCCCTGGTAAGCCTTGTCCCCATTCAGATAGATCAAGATAGTAAAAGAGACAAAGGGGGGGGATATTATCCTTCACTAACAATTTGCTTCTAGAAACCCATAATAAAATATTTGGAGAGGATGAAATAGTTTGTTATGCCCTTACTTCAGCAAGAGACTCCCTGACCCCTTTCATCCTCCCAAATCCTAACATGGAGATAAGTGGCCTGCGCCATCCTATACCGGGTCCCATCCCGGAAATTAGAGTTATGTAAATGAAGAATGCCCCTGACCGCAAGACTAAACCGGACTGAACCATGATGCAAGTTACAGGTAGAACAGATTAAATCCAGCATCTTCATGATCCCAAATGCCGTATGACAGCTTTGATAGGGTTGATTGGAACCAGAATACCCACTGTGGGCGGAACCTACCTCATGTGCCCGCTCGATGACCATTGCTGGACAACCTTTCCCCGAGAGGATCCTAAAATGGGGACAGGCAGACCCCACCACTTCAACTTTGAGACTGGCAACAAGACAGCGAAACCCCCAGGGACAAATGGCTGGCCCTTGCTTTAACTGTTGAAATGTGGCCACTGGAGAGTTACGTGTCTTTAATGTTATCTTGGAGCTGACGTGAGGAATCGACATGCTCTCTTCCTAGGAAAAGGAAAATCTACTAATATACACTGACTCTTCATTGACAATATGGGCTAAATAGAATCATAGAGGCATAGAGATGTACAGCATGGAAACCGACCCTTCGGTCCAACTCGTCCATGCCGACCAGATATCCCAACCTAATCTAGTCTCATTTGCCAGCATTTCGCCCATATCCTTCTAAACCTTTCCTTTTCATATGCTGAAATTGTACGAGCCTCCACCACTTCCTCTGGCAGCAAATTCCATACACGCACCACTGTCTGCATGAACAAGTTGCCCCTTAGG
Organism: Hemiscyllium ocellatum; assembly: GCF_020745735.1. Classification (NCBI taxonomy): domain Eukaryota; kingdom Metazoa; phylum Chordata; class Chondrichthyes; order Orectolobiformes; family Hemiscylliidae; genus Hemiscyllium; species Hemiscyllium ocellatum. The sequence continues at coordinate 28,114,130 of NC_083403.1, forward strand.
TCTCTTTTATATCTTTCACCTCTCAACCTAAACCTATGACCTCTAGTTCTGGACTCTCCCACTCCAAGGAAAAGACTTTGTTTATTTATCCTATCCATACCCCTCATGATTTTATAAACGTCTATGAGATCAGCCCTCAGCCTTTGACGCTCCAGGGAAAACAGCCCCAGCCTATTCAGCCTCTCTTATAACTCAAATCCTCCAACCCTGACAATACCCTTATAAATCTCTTCTGAACCCTTTCAAGTTTCACAACATCCTTCTGACAGGAAGGAAACCAAAATTGTACACAATATTCCAAAAGTGGCCTAACCAACGTCCTGTACAGCTGCAACATGACTTCCCAACTCATACACTCAATGCTCTGACCAAGAAAGGAAAGCATACCAAATGCCTTCTTCACTATCCTATCTACCTGCGACTCCACTTTCAAGGAGCTATGAACCTGCACTCTAAGGTCACTTTGTTCAGCAACACTCCCTAGGACCTTACCATTAAGTGTATAAGTCCTGCTAAAATTTGCTTTCCCAAAATCCAGCACCTTGCATTTATCTGAATTAAACTCCATCTGCCACTTCTCAGCCTATTGGCCCATCTGATCAAGATCCCGTTGTAATCTGAGGTAACCTTCTTCGCTGTCCACTACACTTCAAATGTTGGTGTAACCTACAAACTTACTAAGTATACCTCCTATGTTCATATCCAAAATCATTTACATAAATGTCAAAAAGCAGTAGATCCAGCACCGATCCTTGTGGCACTCCAATGGTCACAGGTCTCCAGTCTGATAAACAACCCTCCAATACACCATCTGTCTTTTACCTTCGAGCCAGTTCTGTCTCCAAATGGCTCGATCTCCCTGTATTCCATGAGATCTAACCTTGTTAACCTATCTTCCATGGGGAACCATGTAAATGCCTTACTGAAGTCCATATAGATCACATCTACCACTCTTCCCTCATTAATCCTCTTTGTTACTTCTTCAAAAAACTCAATCAACTTTGTGAGACATGATTTCCCATGGACAAAGCCATGTTGACTATCCCTAATCAGTCCTTGCCTTTCCAAATACATGTAAATCCTGTCCCTCTTGATCCCCTCCAAAAACTTGCCCATCACCGACATCAGGCTCACGGGTCTATAGTTCCCGGGCTTCTCCTTACTACCTTTGTTAAATAGTGGTACCATGTTAGCCAACCTCCAGTCTTCTGGCACCTCACCTGTGACCATCAATGATACAAATATCTCAGCAAGGGGCCTAGCAATCACTTCCCTAGCTTCCCAGAATGCTGGCAAATGGGAAGAGATTTATAGAGGATATCTGGTTGGCATGGACGAGTTGGACTGAAGGGTCCATTTCTGTGATATACATCTCCGTGACTCTGACAAAACTAGAAACAGAGTTTGGAGTTTTTAAATGGGATTCCTGACAGCAGCATTTCCTGATTCATTCCCTTTCTCTCTCACTCTTTCATCTTTCATGTTGTCCTGTTTGACTCACCTTGCTCCTTCCCTTTGGGTTTTCAATAACATTTAGAGAATGCATTGAAATCTTTCTACATTGAGCCAACGTTAATGACCACATGTCCCTGTGTTGTGTATCTTTGCGTATGTTTTAACACATTATTTAAATAGAGAAATGCCTTGGGGAATGAGGGATGGGCATTAAATATCAGCCATGCCAGCGACACCTTCACTGAATAAAAGGATAAAAACACCATTACTTACTCATTGCTGAATTGGGGCAGGTGATGGCCTCATGGGATTTATCACAAGGCTATTAATCCAGAGACCCAGGTCAGGTTCTGGGGACCTGGATTGAAACCCAGCGCAGACCTTCAGCCTGTGATCAGCTGCCTTTCAAAAACAGGATTAGATTGAGTGAAGGCAGGAGCAGTAGGAGAGCTCCCTGACTCTACAGTCTTTGCGTTGATCCCCACCATCCCCCACTCTGTGAGCACACTGACCCCTCCCTTCACCTGCTGCTGGAGATGGAAGCTCTGATATTTTTCTTACTGCACAATCTGGCAGTAGGAGCCAGGCAGGCAATGGCAGCTCATGTAGAAAGTGTTAATAATGCCCAAGGAGTAATTTCAGTCCAGTCTCATGGTTCAGGTTGGGATGTGCATTGTTGGCACACTGCAGGTTATGGAATAAAAAACAGCATGAAACAATCTCCACTGGTACAAACACGACAGAAGAGAGGAAACTCTCAGCTGTACTGACCTTGTCCTAGATGACTTATTCTGGATCTAGACAGTCAACATGAGTAGAGGTCGATCACCTCCTGCTCTGTGTAATATGTAGCAATTTGATGTCCAAAGAGGACACAGTTAAGAAGATTCTCAGCATCTTGGTGTTCTCTCAGATCACTGGTGAATGCACTGACCGACTCCTCAGCACTTTCGGGTGGATCTGCAGTTTGAACACTGAGCTACAATCTTTATGTACTCTTTCATGAAGATGATTTTGAACACAGTTTCACTTCCAATAGGAACATGGTGTCTTGGAGAAACAATCCAGCTGATTAATTATGGAAATTTCTCTTTGTTCTGACTTTGCAATGGATTCAGAAATCATTCACTCTGTGTGCTGGCTCCTGGGAACTCCAAAAACCCAGGAATGCAGTAATGGGTAATGTAAGGATAAGGTAGGAGACTGGTCTGGATGGCATATCCTTCAATAGGTTGGTGTGGACTAATGGGCTGAATGGCTTGTTTTTACACCGTGGTGATTCAATGATTCTATGAGCTATTCTACTCTCTGACCATGGACAGGCCATTGTTTACTCACTTAGTAGATAAGGTCAGTGTGGGTGCTGTCTGCCCAGTGACTGGAATATTCCACGAACATCCTGTTTGTGTCCTTCTCTCCTCCCCTGGGATTACTGAGAGTGGCTGAGTGACCCTCACCTTCAAAACTACTCCCACTGACATCCTACTCCTGACACAACCTTTCACTGATGTACTGCCTATCACTGTGGCACAGACTCTCACTGGGTCAGCATTGCCCTGACAGACTCTCACTGGGTCAGCATTGCCCTGGCACAGACTCTCACTGGGTCAGCATTGCCCTGGCATTTGCCCTCCATTAATTACTGTTTTGGTGAACAGCATAACTACAATCTTAATTCTATTTGTACCTGTTTACAGGGATTCGGGGCTGAGGGAAGAAAACAGGAGAATTAAGGTTGGGAAACTATCAGCCATGACCGAATGGCAGAGTAGATTCGATGGGCAGAATGGTTGAATTGTGCTGCTGTGTCTATGGTGTCCCAATGTACATTAATTAATTGCAAGGAGAATGTGTTGTAATGATGCCCCTCCCTCCTATACCATCCCTCAAGCCACATGTTCTTTCATTTCTACGTTGGCTAGCACGTGGCACGGGTCGTAATCCCAAGATCACTACCTTTGAGGTCCTCCTTTTTAACTTCTTTCCTAGCTCCCTGAATTCTGCTTTCAGGACTTCATTTAATTTTTTATTTATATTGTTGGTGCCTATATGCATCAAGACTAGCTGTTCACCCGCCTCTTTTAGAATGCTCTGCAGCCAATCGGTGACATCCCTGACCCGAGCACCTGGGAGGCAACATACCATCCAGGAGTCCTGTTTTTGGCTACAGAACTGCCTATCTGCTCCCCTTACAATAGAATCCCCTATGACTATAGCCCTACGAGTCTTTTTCTCGCACTGAACTGCAGTGCCTGCCATGGTGCCATGATCTTGGCAACTGCTGCTCTCCCCTGGTGAGCCATCTCCCCCAACAGTATCCAAATCGGGATACCTGTTTTGGAGGGAGATGACTTTCGGGGGCACCTGCACTGCCTTCCTGCTCTTTTTCTGCCTTTTGGTCACCTATTCACAGTCTCCCTCAGCAGTGACCAGTTCGCAAAACATGCTCTCCACGACCTCCTCAGCATTGCGGATGCTCCACAGAGAGTCCATCCGCAGCTCCAGAGCCATCATGCAGTCAAACAAGAGCTGCAGCTGGACATACTTCTTGCAAGTGTAAGAGTCAGGAATGTCAGCCACGTTCCTGAGCTCCCACATCAAGCAAAAGGCACATGTCACGGCTCTGAGGTCCCCTGCCATTGTAAGCCTTAGCTTTATATCAACTAACTAGATCCGATCAATGCACTTATATATATGGAAGAAAAGAAAAAGAAAAAAATAGAAACCTTATCTTACAAAGTCTTTTTCTTCTGGCTAGAGGAGCGGGGCGGGGGGGGGGGGGGGGTGTTGGGCATGTAGTATCTTGGCTTTAGCCACTGTCCAAATATGTACTAAGTCCTTATCTTCCTGGCACCCTCCTGGTCTCCTGCTGCTCCCAGACAGGTAAAAGGCCATGGGCTTCAAAGGTAAGAATTTAAACAGTTCCTTTACCTTCCCAGCACCCTCCTGGTCTCCACGTCACCTCCGCTCTGTCTCCCGCTGTTCCCGGACAGGTAAAAGGCCAAGAAATTGCTGGAAAAGTTCAGTAAGTCTCAAAAGTATCTGGGGAGAGGAAAGAGAGTTAATGTTTCAGGTCTGGTGAGCCTTCCTTAGAAAGAGTAAAGAAATCTCACTTCAGTTACAGTAGTGGATGACATCAGTATTTTTGCTCATCGTACCCAAGAGTGAATTCAGGTCAGTGCAATGACATCATTGGACAGTGTGGGAAAGTATGTTTGAAGATTCTGTAGACTCCTGAGGTTGGTGGGGAGCTGAGGGAGTTTCAGGTCCAGCTGGATCATGGGTGTCAGGTGGAGGGGGTTTGTCTGGTCTGACAGGGTCATGTCAGGAGTGCTTTGGGTCGGGGGAATGGAGAAAGTTGTGTTGGTGACAGCCACTGACTCTCAAAAGATCAGAATTTCCGACCCAACGTTAATGTTAATGCACTACATAATTTTGAATGAAGAATAAATGCCACATTTTTGGTTAAGGTTGAAATTATTGACTGCCAGTAGAGGGCAGTGTTTATAAACAGGATTGAAGGATTTCTGAGATAGGAAATTAAAATTGGTCAAATTCCCAATGTGGACACATATACATAATCTAATGACCAGTCACTGCCTTCACTGGAAGCAAGGTATAAGGGTATATCTTTCTCTAGCTAATGAGATCAGAATTATGCACAGAACTTTTTGGTTAATACAATGTATAGTTTGAGGAAGACAGAAAAGTTTTAGAATTATCACATCTCATTCTTCAATACATAAAGGTAACAGAACCTTCCAGAAAATGTCATTCCAATTCCTGCGTAAAACCTACTTGCATTAATCCACCTTTGTTCTTCAAGCACATTGGATAAGTGAATAACAACTAGCAGAGGGATAGTCAATCCAGCACCGAAGGTATTGTAGCTGAATGTGCACAAAATAAGGTGAATGAGCTCATAGGGCAGATTGAAATTGGCAGGTATGATGTGGAGGGCATCACGGAAACGTGGCTGTAGGGGAACAGTAGATGGAGCTAAATATCCACGGATATACATGCTGTAGAAAAAAACAGGCTGGTGGGCAGAGGGGGTTGAGGGCATTAATAAAATAAAATTAAATCAATAATAAAAAACTAAGTAGGGTCAGATGGGGTTGATTCTGTGTGGGTAGAACTGAGGAACTGCAAAGGTGAAAAAAGAGGGAGTTATGTACAGGCCAGGATGCGGGGGCACAAGATACACCAGGAAATAGAAAAGGCATATAAGAAAGGCCATGTTACAGTGATCCTGGGGGATTTCAATATGCAGGTGGACTGGGAAAATCAGTGTGATAGTGGATTACAAGGAAAGGAATTTGTGGAATATTGACGAGATGGCTCTGCAGGATTATCCCTATTCCCTTTGTTGAACAAGGGAATAACATTTGCCACCCTCTAAACATCTGGCCAATGGATAATGAGGACACAGACATTATCGCCATAGGCGTAGCAAACCCTTCCCTCACATCCTGAATAAAACTGGGGTATATCCCGTCTGGCCCAGAGGACTTATTTACCATGCTTTTCAAAATTTCCAGCACATCCTCTTTCTTAAGATCAACCCGTGTCACACCGACCTCAGAAACGTCAAGATCCCTCTCAGTAGTGAATGTGGAAGCAAAGTATTCACTAAAGACCTCCCCTATCTCTTCTAACTCCAGACACAAGTTCTCTCCTCTATCCCAGATCGGCACAATCCTCTCTCTGGCCATCCTCTTGTTCCTCACATAAGTGTAAAAAGCTTTGCAGTTTTCCTTAATTCTACCCACTAAGTCTTTTCATGCCCCCACCCCGCTTCTAGCTCTCAAGTCCGTTCTTCAGTTCCTTCCTGGCTACCTTGTAACTCTCCACAGCCCTGTCTGATCCTTGCTTCCTCAACCTTACATAAGTTTCCTTCTTCCTTTTGACTAGATGTTCCATTTCTTGTTATCCAAGGTTCCTTCACCTGACCATCCCTCCCAATCCAGCACTTGCAGCAAGTGCTCCCTAAACAACCTCCACATTTTTGTTGTGTATTTCCCTGAGAACATCTGTTCCCAATTTATGCTCCACAGTTCCTGCTGAATAGCATTGTAATTCCCCCTGCCCTAATTAAATAATTTTTCCCTACTGTCTACTCCTATCCCTCTCCATGAGGATAGTAAAGGTCAAGGTGTTGTGAACACTATCAACAAAATGCTCTCCCACCAAGAGTTCTGGCACCTGACCTGGCTTGTTGCCAAGCACCAAATCCAATAAGACCTCCCCTCTAGTTAGCCTATCTCCATTTTGAGTCAGGAAACCTTCCTGGACACACCTGACAAATAGAAGAAAGTGAGGATTGCAGACGCTGGAAATCAGAGGCTGGAAAAGTACAGCAGGTCAGGCAGCATTCGAGGAGCAGGTGAATCAAACTTTCAATGAAAAGGCCTTAATCAGGAATAAGGGCTTTTGCCCAAAATGTCGATTCTCCTGCTCCTCGGATACTGCCTGACCTGCTGTGCTTTTCCAGCACCACAGTCTTGACACCTAAAAAATTACAGTATGTTTGTCAAATGATCATTTATCTATATTTTGAGAACTTGAGAGTATAAAGTACAAAAACATTTTTTTCAAATTAGAAGACAATTCACTCCATTTCCAAAGACTGAAGTTTATTGTCCATCCAATTTTGAATATTTGATGTTGAGTGAATAACAGTCAGTCCTCTTTAACCATCGGGTGAGTTCCCACCTTCGTGCAGTGTAGTGAAGTGCACTGTTGTGATTCTTGTAGTGTTGTGTTCTTGTCTACTGCCTATTTTTCAGGTGTTTCTACCGTATCCTCATTGACACATGCTGCAGCAACTAACTGACAGTTTCATCTTGTGTTTGTATTAACTCATCTCCACAACTGTAAATATAAAATGGTGACGATGTCTTCCCCTTTGTGATCTTTATCGTTCTTCCATGAATATTTTCCTCTGGGGATGTGGTGCCCTGTGGGTTGGATCAATCTCTCAGCATTCCCTATGTCAATTCTGACTGTTGTGTTGGAACACACTGATATTCAAACAAAGCCTTTTCCTCATTCACCTCCCCAATAATATTCTCCCCAGATACAATTATAGCCACTGACAGAGGCATTGAGACAGAGACTCCTCTTGCGAGATGTCAGCACAACCTGATGTGACTTTGTTTCTCGGTTCGGAGAAGTCCAGCTTCATGTTGATTTTAATGTTTTGAAGTTTTCTGCTCTACAAAAATAGACTTTTCAACCCCTTAAGACTATTCCCAGCCTTGGTTCGTCCAAATGTCACTCCAGTTCCCACTCCCACCTCTTCACCATTCCCTGCTCCAGGCTTCTCTTCCCTTTCCTCAGTTCCAATCTCTCCAAGACCTTTTCCCGGACCACTTTCCCGATGCCAGGGATCATTCCCCCCAGGCTAAGGTGATGTGGTATCCCTCTCCCATTCACCACCTCATTCCTGCTTGGTTCAGGATTTACCATCAGATGTGTCACTGTCCCAGTGAGTAAAGAGCCTGGGGGAATTACAGGTACATTTTGCGTATCATGTTGTAAAATCTGCATTTAGTCAAATTTAGAGATTTGAATGGTCCAGGTGTGGATGGAGTCCCTTTAGGTCATAATATTTTTCTACATCTCTCATGACTCAACATTAAAATATTCCATCACCATCAAGATACTATTGAGAAAAGGGGCCAACTGACATTCCTCTTAGTGCAAAGTAATAGAATTAGTTCAGTATCTTTCTCATGAACAGCAATGTTGGCCAACATATTTGGTTTAGTCATTTCACATTGCATACAGTGATTGTTGTTGCCTCTTGGGGTGTTGGAGATTCTGGCAAGATTGGTTTTTATTGCCCATTCCTTGATGCCCAAAGGAATCTGTTTGAATCACTGTAGTGTGTGTGGTGCCTGTACACCAGCATTGTTAAGGTAGTTGATCTAGGATATGAAGCCAGTGATAGTGACACAATGGAGAGTAATGTCTCGGAGGGAAACTTGGAAATGATCAGAGTTCCCATCTACCTGCTGCATTTGTCCTGCGAGTGTGAATGAGGACGAACAGCTGAAGAAGCTACAGTACCTCACTGCATCCTGTAGCAAGTACAGATTGACAGAGCAATATTCCATCAGAGGCAGGAATGGAGTACTGAGGATAATACATGGGATTCCGGTCAAGGAGATTGGGTTATTGAGGACTGTTGTGTCTACTTTCTGGAGTGTTGTTGGGAATGCACCCATCCAGGAAATTGGGAATATTCCATTACACATCAGAATTGTAAGTTTTACCGAGGTTTGTGCAGAGGGTGAGTCAGTGCACAAATCTCAAATCTGGCCCGATAGAAACAGTCTTGTTTTGGATGGTCAAGTTCAGTTTCTGGTCAATGAAAATGACCAGGAATTTGAAACTTGGACCTAAGTGTTAGTCTCTGCCTGGCACTTTTACAGCATGGATTTTACTTGCCATCCCAGTATCAAAGTTGTCCCGCTCTGAATTGCTATGTGTAATCATGATTCCTGATGAAGGGCTTATGCTCGAAACGTCGAATTCTCTATTCCTGAGATGCTGCCTGGCCTGCTGTGCTTTGACCAGCAACACATTTGCAGATGTGTAATCATGAACTGCTTCATTATCTGAGAAATAAAGAAAGAATCTGAAGATCCCAGTCAGTAGAGAACAGCCCCACTGAGGAGATTTAACTCTGTTCGGCGTTGAGGAAGCAGAATTCAGTAAGATTCATTTTTTCCATTTCATAAATATACTTTATTCATAAAAATATTTTTGCAGTTCAGTTCTGTACAGTATCATATCAAGGGAAAAAAGAAACATTGGAGTTGGATTCCATGGTAACAAACCAAAGGCAACTCTTACACATGTAGGACTATATTCACATGCATGAGGCTGCAGGAGGGTCTGGTACCGTAATGGACTCCTATTTAACTTCTAGGAGAAAGTGAGGACTGCAAATGCTGGAGATCAGAGCTGAAAATGCGCAGGTCAGGCAGCATCCAAGGAGCAGGAGAATCGACGTTTCAGGCATGAGCCCTTCTTCAGGAAGGCCCTTCCTGAAGAAGGGCTCATGCCAGAAACATCGATTCTCCTGCTCCTTGGATGCTGCCTGACCTGCTGCACTTTTCCAGCAACACATCTTCAGCTCCTATTTAACTTCAGCAGGAAGACCTCAGACAGTGCTCTTTCCCCAAAGCACCTTGGCAGCAGCTGCCCCAAGCTTTAGTGTGTCCCTCAGCACGTAGCCCTGGACGTTGGAATGTGCCAGTCTGCAACACTCGGTCTTACAGAACAAGGAGTTGACCCTGACTAACAAGCTTCAGGCAGACCGAACTTCTTTCACTCAGTTGATGGTTCTCCAGACACAGTCTATATATCTATCTCGGTTTGTGTCCTGGGGAGCAGGCTAGAGCTCTGCATCAGAGCTGCGCGCTTCGGGACGAACCTTGACACAGCCACTGCATCTTTCTCCAGCCTTCCTTTGTAAAAGGAAGATGTGTTACAGTCTCTACCCCTACCCACCCCACTTCGAGAGTAGTGGGTGGTTCCACAGACCAACAGGGCATACGTGAAGGATCTCACAGCTCTTCTCATCAGTCAAACAATGTCTTGAAACTTGTTGGAAAATTCTGGTTGGAGTGACTTTGACAGTGTGCTCAGAACCACATGACAGGATTGACCTTCTCCTATTCCCTCAGGGTCTCAAGGACACAATGTACTCACGACTTGGAGGTCAAAGGTGTTTCTCTTTGCAAATATCTCCATGAAGGACAGGTGATACGGAATGGTCCAAATACCTGCAACATGCCATGGTAGCAAGGCCAGTCCCATCCTTCACAATACCAGGTACAGGTAGAACCTCCGTACATAGTGATACTTGGTGTTTGCGTATCAAGGGTCTATGCACAGCTTGATGCAGCCACACTCAAAGATGACCATCAGGATGAGGGTGACATTGGGTACATTTCCCCACTCCCTTTTATCCAGGCTTTTGTACATGGAGACGCTACAGACAGATACAGTCCATCTTGGGTCTCCAGATGGGGTGGAAAGTGGCTTGGGTAACTGCAATAGAGCAGGTTCTAGGAATGAGCCAGACACATACCATGTCCAGCAGAAATAGTACCTCACCTATTGACCAGGGTTTTACCTTATGACAATGGAGGGGGAGGGATGCTCCCAAAAGCCCAGTTTCTGCTTCACCTTGGCAAAGTGCTTTTCCCAAGATTTTGTGCACACCTCAGTCCCTCCGAATCATATTCCCAGCACCTTCAGGTAATCAGTACTGACAGTGAAGGGATGAAGGATTAGTCAAAAGAGCACTTTCCAAAGAACACGGTCTTGCTCTTGCTTCGATTTACCTTGGCCCTGAGGCTAGTTCAAACTGATCGCAGATACTCATAAGCCTACACACTGACCGTAACACCATAAGACACAGGAGCAGAAATTATACCATTCAGCCCATCGAGTCTGTTCCACCATTCAATAATGTCCCTTTAGATTTTTCAACCCCATTCTCCCACTTTCTCTAAATGACCTCAGTCTTAATTATACTTAAATGACTTAGCCTCCACAGCCTTTTGTGACAGTAAATTCCATAGATTCACCACTCTGGCTGAAGACATTTCTCCTTCTCTGTTCTAAAACAAATTATCTTTACGCTGAGGCTATGTCCATTGGTCCTCATCGCTTCTACCAACGGAAACATCTTCCCAATATCTACTCTGTCCAGGCCAGTCAGGGGATCTAATTGAAACATACAGAATACTATTGTCCTTCTAAACTCCACTGAATCTAAACCCAGAGTCCTCAAAACGTTCCTCATATGTTCAGCTTTTCATTCCTAGAACTATACGCATGAACCTCTTCTGAACATGCTCCAGGGCCAGTACATCCTGCGTGAGATATGGGGCCCAGAATTGCACACAATGCTCCAAATGTGGTCTAACCAGAGCCTAATAGAGCTTCAGAAGTACTCAAGTCCTCTTGAAATAAATGCCTTCACTGCATTTGCCTTCCTAAGTACTGACTCGACCTGCAAGTTTACTTTGAAAGAATCCTGGACTAGAACACCGAAGTCTCTTTGCACTTCAGACTTCTGCATTTTCTACTCATTTAGATAATAGTCCATGCATGCAACCAAAGTGCATGGACAGACAGACACAGACACGCGCTGCCTGACTCCAGATCTGTTCGGGAAGCTTTCCGATTCCCACCTGTTGATTCAGACTGCACTAACAATGTTGGTATACAGCAGTCAGATCCAAATGTGGATTCCCTCCACAAAGCCCATTTTGAAGAGCACATCACACGTGTATGCTTAACATCCTGTCAAAGGCCTTCTCCTGGTCCATGCTGATGAGACAAACATCCGCCCCCACTGCCCTGCACATAGACAATCGTCTCCCTGTGGAGTGAGAGACTCTCAAAGATGGTCCTGACCACTACGCACAGATTTGTTTGGGTGAATAACTGATTCCAGAGCAGGCCTGACCTGGTTAGACAGGATTTTGATATCATCGCTGAATGCAAACTACAATCGCCAATTTCTAATCTCCTTCTGCTGTTTGTCGAGGAGGGTGACAATACCTTTCCTCATGGATTCACACATGCTACCTGACAGAAACATGCTGTCTTCCACCTCCAGCAGTCCTCAAATCCCACAGAGCCAAATACAACAGCAGTAAGCCACTGTTTCTGGGCAAATTTTATTCTTCTCTAAAGGACTCGAGGGCCTTGGTCAGCTCAAGAGGTAGCATGCGGGAGAGGCTGGACCAGCCACTAAGACCTCCGTGATAGAAGACAGGAACTGGGAGGCCATTCCGTCTGAGCTTCCTGTCATCCAGACTGGCATTTGCTGAGGTTCAGGAAGTCAGCGTGAGATGATGTTACTGAGCCATCTTCTTTCTTCAGGCTGCTGAGCACAGAGCTCTCCTTGTGCATATTCTGGAAGGAGGATGTGAGCATGTCTCATCCTACTCCATGGTAGATGAGAAGATTATCTTGGAGACCTCCGAGGCAAAGAGCGAGACTTGCTGACTCTTCACCTCCTGGAGATTCTCTGTCCCATCGCTCCCCATCATCTGTAGCAGGAGTAGGTTCTGCATGGTCTTTTGGAGTTTGGACAGTTTTCTATCCCTCTCTCTTGCCTTCTTAACACCTTTGGAGGATAAAGAACCTCTTGTTGTTTCCATTGACTGTTTCTCACCAATCCAATAGACAGACAAAGACAGGCTTCATGATTCTCCAACTATGAAATCACTTTTCAGCTCCTCAATGTTTTTTGGGGTCAACAGTTTCACATTCAGCTTCCACTTAACCTTGCTAGCCTGCTGGTCGGCCAGCAAGAGGCAGTGGTCTGAAGGGAAAAGAACACCAGCGTGGAGGGATCTGACTGAGAACATGTGGATGATAACGGGAAATCTATTCTTGAGTGATGAGGTGCCGGCGTTGGACTGGGGGGGACAAGGTCAGAAGACACATGACACCAGGTTATAGTCCAAAAGACTTCGTTGAAATCACAAGCTTCAAGAGCACTGCCCCTTGGTCAGGTGAAGCAAAGGAAGCACACAGGCACAGATTTGATAACCAGAGGGATCAAAAGATCATAGAAATGGTGTGAGTGATGACCTCTAACACTCTTGATCAGCTGCAGAGACCTATTATTCAGCTGGTCTACATGTCACTCAAGCTCCACAATGCAAGTCAACTCACCGATTGAGACAGAGGTAGATTTCAGAGATATATTGTTGAATAGTGGAATAATATTGACTCCGATGGATAGAAAATGTTGGATCACAGTTGATTTGTCACTGTTGTACATCTCTACTGATTTTCTGTTCTATTAATCTATAATACATATCTGAACTGATAGTATCCATTTTACAATATTCCCAAAGCTATTATTACACTGGAGCGTGACTTCCTTACTGGGAGCATTGAGAGCAAGGAAAGAGTATGTTGAGTGAAGTTGATTTGTCTCATGTGGAAGAAACCACCGTGACAAAGCTATTTTCTGTATTAGCAGGGAATCTATCAGCCTAAACACTGTGGGAGCTGAAAGCATTTTACAAATCTGGAGACTTCCCGACTTCCCTGCAGTCAGCACTCAGTTAATTATTTCAAAATCCATCTCAAAGTTGACATGAAGGAACCTGTTTCTGGTGTTTCATGTTGCTGATTAATTTATTCAAAAAACCTCCAAAAACAGCATGAAGATATCTAAGCTCACTGCTCAAACTGCAGGTCCACCTGAAAATGCTGATAATCGAACAGTGATTTCACCGATCCAAGGGACCATCGATATTTTGAGTTTTTGCTTCACTCTGTATGTCATCCTCAGGATGACAATTGTAAGAACAGGAGCTGATCAAGAGGCAGCTGATATCTGCCATTAAAAAATTTGCTGCCTTCAGTCCCAGCGGCCCATTTCATTCAAATTCAGTCTCATCAGGAGCTCAGTGAATTGCCCTATTTTCTGCCAGTTCATTTTCACTTATGTCAGAAAGACAGTATGTCAGGGTTTGTTTGATAATTATTCTTTACAGAATCAATTGTTCAACTATTCAGAGGGCAGCAGTTAATCTCAGCAAAATGCTGAGGCTGCTTTCCCACCATCTCTCACACAGATGGAAGGATGACAACCAGTTTGCTGATCATGTTTGAGTCCTGTGGGAAACTGCAAAGTATGTTTTACAGAGAAGGAGAGTTCATACTTGAAGTTACATTAAAATGTAATTCCTTTCCCAAGCATGATATGCCAGCTGGCTGTTCAATTCCTCTATCCAAAAAAGAGGGAGAGAAATGGGGCAGATCCAACAAGTAGTTAGTCAGGCACAATTCACGATATGGACCAAAAATTCATAATTTAATTGTCCAAGAAATGAATTTCATTAAACTTTCCCTAAAACACCAATTCCAATCTTCAAAAAGCATGTAAATTCCAGATTATTGTCTGATGACATCTTGGAAAGTGTGGTCTGATTGGTGAGTTTGTGGATGACAGATTGGGGGAGCTGTGGATAGTGAGGTGGGTTACCAGTTGATGCAGGAGGAAGCAAATAGGCTGAAGACACGGGATGTCGGTATTGCTTGCTTGAAAAAGTTTAAAAAGTAGTTCAGTGATCTAATCTATAATCAATGTTCTGATCACCTCAGCAGTTGTTCAGGAATAGAGTTTTACTGCACATTCTCAAGTCACAAACAAAAGATAGCAGCAGCAGGAGGCTATTTGGCCCTTTGAGCCTCCTCTACCACTCACCACAATCATGGCTGATCATTCAACTCAATAGCTCAATCCTGCCTTCTCCCAATAACCTTTGATGCCATTCATTCCAAGTGCTATATCGAGCTGCCTCTTGAATACTTTCAATGTTTTGGCATCAACTACTTCCTGCGGCAATGAATTCCAGACTCCCCACTCTGGATGAAGAAATACCTCTTCAACCCCATCCTAAATGGTCCACCCAAATTCTTAGAAGGCGACCCCTGGTTCTGGACACACACCATCGGGAATATCCTCCCTAGATCCACCCTGTCTTGTCCTGATAGAATTTTATAAGTCTCTATGAGAGCCCCCCTTCACTCATCTGAATTCCAGCAAAAACAACCCTAACAGAGAGATTGTCTATGTCGGACCTGCCAACCCTGGAATCAGCATGGTTAACCTTTGCTGCACTCCCTCAAGAGCAAGAGCATCCTTCCTTAGGAAAGGAGACCAAAACTGCACATAATATTCTAGGTGTGGCCTCACTAAGCCCTGTGCAACTGCAAGAACACATCCCTGCTCCTGTACTCCATCTCATGCAATGAAGGCCAACATACCATTTGCCTTGTCAGGGTTTGTTTTATGATGATTCTTTACAGAATTAATTGTTCAACTATTTGGAGGGCAGCAGATAATCTCAGCAAAATGCTGAGGTTGCATTTCCATCATCTCTCAGATGGAAGGATGACAGTCAGTTTGCGGATCATGTTTGTTTCCAAGTCCTATATGCTTACCTTCACCAACTGGACATTTTCAAAAAAAACTCAATCAAGTTTGCGAGATGTGATTTCCTAACACAAAGCCATGTTGACTATCCCTGATCAGTCCTTGCCTTTCCAAATACATGTACATCCTGACCCTCAGGATTCCCTCCAACAACACCGACGTCAGGCTCACTGGTCTACAGTTCCGTGGCTTGTCTTTATCGCCCTTCTTAAACAGTGGCACCACGCTTGCCAACCTCCAGTCTTCCGGCACCTCACCTGTGATTATCGATGATACAAATATCTCAGCAAGAGGCTCAGCAATCACTTCTCTAGCTTCCCAGAGTTCTCGGGTACACCTGATCAGGTCCTGGGGATTTATCCACTTTTAACCATTTCAAGACATCCAGCACTTCCTCCTCTGTAATCTGGACATTTTGCAAGATGTCACCACCTATTTCCCTATAGTCTATATCTTCCATATCCTTTTCCACAGTAAATACTGACGCAAAGTATTCGTTTAGTATCTCCCCCATTTTCTGTGGCTCCACACAAAGGCCACCTTGCCGATCTTTGAGGGGCCCTATTCTCTCCCTAATTACCCTTTTATGTATTTGTAAAAGCCTTTGGGTTTTCCTTAATTATATGTGCCAAAACTATTTCATGTCCCCGTTTTGCCCTCCTGATTTCCCTCTTAAGTACACTCCTACTTTCTATATACTCTAAGGATTCACTCGATCTATCCTGTCTGTACCTGAGTTATGCTTCCTTCTTTTTCCTTAAACAAACCCTCAATTTCTTTCATCATCCAACATTCCCTATACCTACTAGCCTTCCCTTTCACCCTGACAAGAATATACTTTCTCTGGATTCTTGTTATCTCATTTCTGAAGGCTTCCCATTTTCCAGCCATCCCATGGGCGGCACGGTGGCACAGTGGTTAGCACTGCTGTCTCACAGCGCCTGAGACCTGGGTTCAATTCCCGACTCAGGCGACTGACTGTGTGGAGTTTGCACGTTCTCCCCGTGTCTGCGTGGGTTTCCTCCGGGTGCTCCGGTTTCCTCCCACAGTCCAAAGATGTGCGGGTCAGGTGAATTGGCCATGCTAAATTACCCGTAGTGTTAGGTAAGGGGTAAATGTAGGGGTATGGGTGGGTTGCGCTTCGGCGGGTCGGTGTGGACTTGCTGGGCCGAAGGGCCTGTTTCCACACTAAGTAATCTAATTACCTGCGAACATCTGCCTCCAATAAGCTTTCAAAAGTTCTTGCCTAATATCGTCAAAATTGACTTTTCTCCAATTTAGAACTTCAACTTTTAGATCTGGTCTATCCTTTTCCATCACTATTTTAAAACTAAATGGAATTATGGTCGCTAGCCCCAAAGTGCTCCCCCACTGACACCTCAGTCACCTGCCCTACCTTATTTCTAAAGAGTAGGTCAACTTTTGCACCTTCTCTAGTAGGTATATCCAGATATTGAATCAGAAAACTGTCTTGTACACACTTAAGACATTTCTCTCCATCTAAACCTTTAGCACTATGGCAGTCCCAATCGATGTTAGGATTGATTCAGGATAGTCAACATGTCATTGTGCATGGGAAATCATGTCTCACAAACTTGATTGAGTTTTTTGAAGGAGTAACAAAGCGGATTGATGAGAGCTGAGCAGTAGATGTGATCCATGTGGACTTCAGTAAGGTGTTCGACAAGCTTCCCCATGGGAGACTGATTACCAAGGTTAGATCTCATGGAATACGGGGAGAACTAGCCATTTGGATACAGAACTGGCTCAAAAGGTAGAAGACAGAGGGTGGTGGAGGGTTGTTTTTCAGAATGGAGGCCTGTGACCAGGAGTGCCACAAGGATCAGTGCTCGGTCCTCTACTTTTTTGTCATTTACATAAATGATTTGGATGAGAGCATAAGAGGTATAGTTAGTAAGTTTGCAAATGACACCCAAATTGGAGGTGTAGTGGACAGTGAAGAGGGTTACCTCAGATTACAACAGGAACTGGACCAGATGGACCAATGGGCTGAGAAGTGGCAGATGGAGTTTAATTCAGATAAATGCAAGGTGGTGCATTTTGGGAAAGCAAATCTTAGCAAGACTTATACACTTCATGGTAAGGTCCTAGGGAGTGTTGCTGAACAAAGAGACCTTAGAGGGCAGGTTCATAGCTCCTTGAAAATGGAGTTGCAGGTAGATAGGATAGTGAAAAAGGCATTTAGTATGCTTTCCTTTATTGGTCAGAGTATTGAGTACAGGAGTTGGGAGGCCATGTTGCGACTGAACAGGACATTGGTTAGGCCACTGTTGGAATATTGAGCAATTCTGGCCTCCTTATCGGGAAGATGTCGTGAAACTTGATAGGGTTCAGAAAAGATTTAAGGATGTTGCCAGGCTTGGAAGATCCGAGTTACAGGGAGAGGCTGAACAGCTGGGGCTGTTTTCCCTGGAACGTCACAGGCTGAGGGGTGACCCTATAGAGGTTTACAAAATTATGAGGGGCATGGATAGGGTAAATAGACAAAGTCTTTCCCCGGGGTCAGGGAGTCCAAAACTCGAGGGCATAGGTTTAGGGTAAGAGGGGAAAGATATATATAAAAAAAAGAGACATAAGGGGCAACGTTTTCACACAGAGTGGTACATGTATGGAATAAGTTGCCAGAGGATGTGGTGGAGGCTGGTACAATTGCAACATTTAAGAGGCATTCGGATGGGTCTATGAATAGGAAGGGTTTGGAGGGACATGGGTCGGGTGCTGACAGGTGGAATTAGTTTGGGTTGGCATATCTGGTCAGTATGGACGGGTTGGACTGAAGGGTCTGTTTTCATGCTGTATGACTGACTGACTGGTGAACAAGGACACCCAGGTCCCACTGCACACTTCCCCTCTCCCGATTTACAGCCATTCCGGTCATAAACTGCCTGCTTGTTTTTGCTTCCAAAGGGAATTACCTCACATTTATCCAAATTATACTGCATCTGCAAATTGATTTGTCCACTCGCCCAACCTGTCCAGATCTCTGCATCTTCACCACAGTTCATTCTCCCACCCAACTTGCTGTCATCTGCAAACTTTGAGATGTTATATTTTGCTCCCTCATCCAAATCAGTAACATATATTGTGAATAGTTGTGGTCTCAGCACTGATCCCTGTGGCACTCCATTAGTTGCTGTCTGTCAATTCGAAAAGGACCATTAATTCCTACACTGTTTCCTCTCTGCCAGTTTTCTATCCATCTCAATACATTTCCCCCAATCCATGCACTTCAATCTTGCACAATAATCTCTTATGCAGGACGTTGTCAAACACTTTCAAAAGCCCAAATATGCCACATTGACAAGGGAGATCCAGACAACTCTACTAGTTACATCACAGAATTCCAACTGATTTCTCAAGCACGATTTCTTCTTCATAGATTTATGAAGGCTTTATCTGATCCTGCCACTGCTTTCTAAATGCTACTCTACAAAGCATTGAGAATTTTCCCCACCACCGATGTCAGGCTTATTGGTGTATAATTCCATGGATTTTCTCTATCTCCCCTTTTGAATATTGGGGTGACATTACCCAACTACCAACCTGCATGGACTGTGCCAGAGTCTCTGGAATCCTGGAAGATGACCAATGCATCCACTATTTCTAGAGCCACTTCACTATGTTTTCTGGGATGTAGATTATCAGGCCCTAATTATTTATCCACCTTCAATTCCCTCAATTTTCCCAGCATCATTTGTCTACTAATATTGACCTCCCTCAGTTCTTCTCTCACTAAATCTTGCATTCTGACATTTCTGGTATCTGACTTGCGTTCCCTTTTGTGAAGGCAGAACCAGAGTATTTACACAATGATTCCTGTCTCATTACACAATAACCAGTCTAAGATGGCCTGCTCTCTAGTTGATTCCTCCACATATTGGTCAATTAAACCATTCCATATACATAGCAGGAATTTCTGCTCTATGGCACTGCCCAACCTATGTGCTGATTAAGTTGCTGGAAGCAGCTGGTTTTAGAGAAATTGCAAATAAAAATGGGAACTTCCTCACAAGGGAAGGCGAGGTGAAGCTAAATGAGTTTATCATGAGAAATTCATGAAGTCGTAAATATTCAGTTCAGATCAAGATTGATCACAGAAGTAGTTCCAGGGAAGCAACAAATTCCAAAGAGGAATGCGTTTGTTTGAATTTGGAATACTTTGAGAAATTAAATAGAGGCAGTCATCAAGGTGTACAATTCAGAAACAGACCCTTCAGTCCAACTCATCCATGTTGACTTAATATCTGAAATTAATCTCGTCCATTTGCCAGCAGCGGGCCCATATCCCTATAAACCCTTCCTATTCATATACCCATTCAGATGCCTTTTGAATGTTGCAATTGTATCAGCCTCCTCTTAATTCCATACGCACACCTTGCTGTGCATGGAAAAGTTGCTCCTTGGGTCCCTTTTAAACATTTTCCTTCTCATCTTAAACCTATGCACTCTAGTTTTGGACTCCACTCCGCTGACTATTCAGCTTATCATGATTTTATAAACGTCTATAAAAGGTTCCCACACCAGTCGACCCAGCCTCCGATGCTCCTGGGAAAATAGCCGCAGCATGTTCTTCCTCTCCCCATCACTCAAACCTCCAACCCTGGCAACATCCTTGTAAATCTAGTTGAACCATTTCAAGTTTCACAACATCATTCCTATTGCAGGGAGACCAGATTTTAAGGCAATATTCCAAAGTGGCCCAATAAATGTCCTGTACAGCTGCAACAGGATTTCCCAACTCCAATGCTCAATGCACTGAACGATAAAGGCAAGCATACCAAATGCCTTGTTAACTATCCTGTCTACTTGCAACTCCACTTACAAGGAAAAATGAACCTGCACTCCAATGCCTTTTTGTTTGGCAAGTTACCCAAAGACCTTACCATTAAGGTTATGAGTTCTGCCTTGATTTGTACTAAAAAAAATGCAGCACCTCAATGTTCTCTAAATTAAACTCTATCTGCCACTTCTCAGCCCATCAATTGAAGGTTCCATTTTACCCTGAAGTAACCTTTGCTGTCCGCTACACCAATAATTTGGGTGTCATTTGCAAACCTACTAAACATACCTCCTATATTGACATCCAAATCATTTATAAAAAAGGCAGTGGACAGAGCACCCATCCCTGCGGCACACTGGTGGCCCCATGCTTCCTTCTGCAAAGCATCCCTCTACTATCACCTTCTGTCTCCAACTTTTAAGTCAGTCAAGTGTCCAAACTCTCCTTAATCAATCCTTACTTTTCCAAACAGGTTTCAATCCTGTCCCTCAGAATCCCCTCCAAGATTCTGCCCACTAATGATGTCAGGCCCACCCCTCTGTAGATCCCTACCTTTTCCTTTCCACTTTTCTTCAATGTGGAAAGAAAGTGAATAAATTCTCTTCCTCCATCTTTTGTTCTGACAGTTGCATGCATGTGGCCATAACTGCCCCAATTTGCTTTCCTGACTTTCTTAAATATCATTACAACACATTCTCATTCCAAGTATATAATGTACATTGGGACAATAGACACAGCAGCACAATTCAACCATTCTGCCCACTGAACGTACTCTGCCATTCCGTCATGGCTGATAGTTTCTCAACCCTAATTCTCCTGCTTTCTCTCCTTAGCCCCTAATCCCTGTAAACAGGCACAAATAGAATTAAGATTGTAGCTATACTGTTCGCCAGAAACAGTAACTAATGGAGAGAATTTGTGACAGGGCAATGCTGACCCAGTGAGAGTCTGTGCCACAGTGATAGACAGCACACCAGTGAAAAGCTGTGTCAGCAGCAGGTGGTCAGTGAGAGTAGTTTTGAAGGGGATGGTCAGTCAGCCCTGTAATCCCAGGGGAGGAAAGGAGCACACAAACAGGATCTTAGAGATATTCCAGTCACTGGGCAGTCAGCACCCACACTGACCTAATCTACTAATCAATGATTGTCTGTCTACGGTCAAACAGCAGAATAGATCATGAAATCATTGACTCCTCACATTTGTGAAAAACAGGCCATTCAGCCCAACTAGTCAATAACTAGCTATGAAGAACATCTAACCGAAACCCAGTCACCTACCCTATCCCTGCATTGACCATGACCAATCCCCCTAACCGGCACATCTTTGGACAGTGGGAGAAAACCTGAGCACTTGGTGCGAAACCATACAGGCAGAGGAAGACCATGGAAACTCCACACAGTCTCCCGAGGATGGAATTGAACACGGGTCCCTGGTGTTGTGAGGCAGTTATACTAACCACTGTGTAACTCAGCTCAATGGAATCCCCTCAGCCCCAACTCTGGATAGACCCTTAATTCCACATACTTGTTTCATTAAATTCAAAAATCTGTCACGGAGGCGTTCAGAGTTGTTAAAATGTACAGCACAGTCCAACTCGTCCATGCCGACCAGATATCCCAACCCAATCTAGTCCCACCTGCCAGCACCCAGCCAGTATCTTTCCAAACCCTCCTTATTCATATACCCATCCAGATGCCTTTTAAATGTTGCAATTGTACAAGCCTCCACCACTTCCTCTGGCAGCTTATTCCATACACATACCACCCTCAGTGTGAAAAAGTTGCCCCTTAGGTCTCTTTTATATCATTCCCCTCTCACCCTAAACATATGTCCTCTAGTTCTGGACTCCCCACCCCAGGGGGAAGACTTTGTCTATTTATCCTATCCTTGCCCCTAATGATTTTATAAACCTCTATACGGTCACCCCTCAGCCTCCGACGCTCCAGAGAAGGTGACTTAAGTAGTTCTGAGATTTACATAATGAACTGAAACCTGCAACACATTCTAAAAAGATGAAAGACTTGATAGCAATCTAGGTTTGTTCAATATATCATTTCAGTTACAGGACACTAAGCTTTTGCTATAAGCTCGGTGTTTAGTGATCCTGCTCCACAGCTAGCCGATGAAGGAGCAGCACTCAAAGCTAGTGCTTTCAAAAAAAAAAGGCTGCTGGACTATAACCTGGTGTTGTGATTTTAAAATTTTTATTATGTGATTCATCACATTTCACATTCAGGATCAAGAGGAGAACCTGTGGCCTGATGGGCCACCTGAAATAATGAATTTATATTGAACATAGAACGTTACAGCGCAGTAGAGGCCCTTGATGTTACGCCAACCTGTGGAACCAATCTGAAGCCCATCTAACCTATACTATTCCATTCTTGTCCACATGCCTATCCAATGACCATTTAAATGCCCTTAAAGTTGGTGAGTCTATTACTGTTGCAGGCAATCTTATGCACGCCCCTACTACTCGCAGTAAAGAAACTACCTCTGAGATCTGTCCTAAGTCTATCACAACTCAATTTAAAGGTACGCTCCCTCATGCTAGCCACCACCATCTGAGGAAAAAGGCTCCAACTGTCCAACCTATCTAACCCACTGATTATCTTACACGTCTCTATTAAATCACCTCTCAACTTTCTTCTCCCTAACAAAAACAGCCAAGTCCCTCAGCCTTTCCTTGTAAGGCCTTCCTTCCATACTAGGCAACATTTTTCTAAGTACCCTCTGAACCCTTTACAAAGCTTCCACATCTTTCCTATAATGCGATGACCAGAACTGTGCGCATTACTCAATGTGGCTGCACCAGAGTTTTGTACAGCTCAGCATGATCTCATGTTCCCAAAATTCAATCCCTCTACCAAGAAAAGCTAACACACCATATGCCTTCTTAACAACCACCACCGTCTGTCTTCTTTCAGCTAACCAATTTCTGATCCAAACTGCTAAATCAACCTCAATCCCATGCCTCTCCTTTTTGTGCAATAGCCTACTGTGGGGAACCTTATCAAATGCCTTCCTGAAATCCACATAAACATCAACTGCTTTACCCTCATCCCAGTGTTTGGTCACCTTCTCAAAAGAACTCAAATAAGGTTTGAGAGGCATGACTCACCCTTCACAAAACTGCCTTGACTATCCCTAACCAATTCTTCCTTTTCTAGATGATTCTAAATCCTATCGCTTATAACCCTTTCCAACACTTTACCGACAACCAAAGTAAGGCTCACAGGTCTGTAATTTCCAGGGTCGTCTCTACTCCCCTCCTTGAACAAGGGAACATTTGTTCTCCTCCAGTCTTCTGGCATTATTCCTGTAGACAATGACAACGTAAAGATCAAAGCCAAAGGCTCAACAACCTCCTCCCTGGCTTCCAAGAAA
The DNA here is from genome assembly GCF_020745735.1 of Hemiscyllium ocellatum. NCBI lineage: Eukaryota > Metazoa > Chordata > Chondrichthyes > Orectolobiformes > Hemiscylliidae > Hemiscyllium > Hemiscyllium ocellatum. The sequence continues at coordinate 28,137,766 of NC_083403.1, forward strand.
ATCCTTGGATAAACCCATTCGGCCCAGGGGACTTACTTTTTTTTTATATATACACACACTTTCCAGAAGTGCTAATGCCTCTTCCTTATGCACCTCAATCCCATCTAGTCTAGTAGTCTGCATCTCCGTTATCTTCCCAACTGCATTGTCTTTTTGGACAATAAGTTTACCATGGAATTACAAAAGATAGACAATGATTAAAGCATGCCGGGAAATAGAACCCAGTCATGACTAAAGCAATTGTACTAATCCACATGCTGCAGAATCCAGACTGTAGGCAGCTGCCTACAGATGGTTTGCAAACAAACTCAACAGCTGCAGATCCTGCAATACACACCTGAAGTTGAACTTGATTGGGAAAATGGAGTGCTGCCCTTGGGACCATCTGTACCAACGAATCATTTGCTAGACACAGAGGCACCTAGCACCCTTATTGGAGATGGTTACACGCATCCAGCACCTACCATAATGGACACCCAATGTGCCAGCACCTGGTTGGGTCTGATTGATCAGGGCAATTGAACCTGATCAATTCATTGACAGATCCTCAAGACCCTCCCAAAACGGCACAAAGACTTGGAAGGATAAGAATCACCACAAACCCCCTTCAGGGCATTAACTCGCAAATAACCACCGAAAGAGAAAACACTCCTAAGACCATCGGAAGAAACAACATCACCACGAGCCTGGCCATGTTCTCGTGTGGTGATCATACAAAGTTAAAAGCAGAATATAGTTTGTAGTGTTTTCAGTTAGTTTACAGGATAATTAACATTAGAATAAAGTATGTTAATTACTAAGTATTACAGTCCATAAGCAGCAACTTACAGTTGCTTTGCTGAATGCAAGAATTTAAACACACTGTAGTAGGCATGAAAAGGATGCTACCTGATACTGGAGGGAATGAGGAAAGTTGTCTCAGGAAAGGTCTGGGAGAAATTACAACTGGCAAAGGGGAAGAGAAGCCTGAAGCAGGAAATGGTGAAGAGATAGGAGTGAGAGCAAGAGAGCCACTTGGACAGTCCAGAGGGAAAGGAGGGACAGTTTCAAGGAGTTGAATACTCTACTCTGCCATTTTTACCGAGGAAAATAATTTCAAAACATTAAGGCCTAATATTTAACTGGGCTTCTCCTTCCTACCATCATACCACACCTGTGCTGACAGATCTCACAAGAGGAGTCATTGTCGCAATGCCTCAGTCAGTGGTTAAAATCACATCTTTAGTGGGGAACAATATTCTCAGGGGGCTTTTAAAAAAAATGGCAATCTGGGAGTGAGTGAGGACAATTTGATTGAATATCAGAGAGCTCCATCACCAGGTTTACAGCAGAACAACAGTCAAAATTGACAAAGGCAATGTTGAGAGGTGGGTTCAATCCACAGGGCAACACCACTGGAGGAAAACGTATATGGATGGTTCCAAAGGAGGAAAAAGATCAGAAAGGGAAAGTGATCATCACCACTTTATATTTACAGTTGTGTAGGGGAGTTAATACTAATACAAGAAGAAACGGTGAGTCAGTGGCTGCAGCAGGTGTCGATGAGGAAAACGTAGAAACAGCTGAAAAGTGGGCAGTAGACAGGGACACCCCGTATACGGAATCACAGCTGTGTACCTCACTACACTGCACAAAGGTGGGAACTCATCCGATAGTTAAAGAGGGCTCACTGAAAATTAGGATGTTGTTCATTCATGGTGAAAGGGAAGACTGCATATGCTACAGGTTAGAGTCAAGATTAGAGTGGTGCTGGAAAAGCATCCGAGGAGCAAGAGAATCAACGTTTCAGCCAAGAACCCTTCATCAGGGATCATGTTCATACTACATGAGGGATTCAAAACTGATTTAATGGTGAATTTCAAATCTTCTGAAATGGCTTGAACTGTTTTTTGATTCTATTTTGCAAACAAGTTTGTGCTTTACAACCTCAGGTTGTTCTCAAAATACAGAAACGATCAATTGGCAAGTATCAAAATGAACTCAGCTTTTCAAAAATGTTTAAGGCAAACATACAAAACATCAAGGCAAGAGATAAATGCTTCTGCTGTGAAGGTGATCTTAAAAAATACTAAAACAATTGGAGACAATTGAAAACAAATTGTAAAATCCAAAGAAATAACTATCAAATTCACAAGGTCAATTTGAAATGAACAGATTTTAAACAGCTTTCCTGAACAAAATTAAATTACAACATCACGGAGTGACTTGGGCCCCACCCCCTATCTCAGTCCTGCAAGGAGTTCAACTCTTTCTGCTGGCAGCTTCCTTTCAATTTCCCCAGACACCTTTCATATTGCTAGATGTGTATTAATGGAAATTTACAGACATCCTATCTGGATTTGCCTTTGAGAGACTTGTCCTTGACATGCCAGCACCATCTTCTGAGACAGTGTTTATGAAGGAGAGAACCTAAAACTGACTCTGATCACTCAGGACGCTGATCGAACAAAAAAAAATATTTGAAACCATCAAGCCCGGGAATTGTTTCTGAAATTTGGATTGATAAATTAAGTGATAAATTGTGCTCGGCAAGCACTCAGTGGGGAAATTACATGAAGTTTAAGCAGCTCAGTGATCTAATCTATGAGCAATGTTTTGAAATATTTTAAAAATGAAATGTATGAAGAAATTTATCAACCGACCTTTAGAATCCTGACATTCCCAACTGTGACAGGTTCTTGCATGTTCCTGGTTTAAAGTCTCAGATAAACCAGGAATATTTGATTCCTGTTTTAAGAGTATTGAGAATATTTTCAATCACTGGTAGTCGGAAATGATGCAACATGGAATATGAATAACCACCATAAGTGTAGGTAAATGGGATATTTTAAGAGAAAAGAAAATGTGCCAAATGAAATAGATTAACTTAGAACTTTCTCTTGGTGATGTCTGTCCCTAGCTCCAGAAGTTAAGAGAACTGGATTGCATGCTTTGGCCATTACCTGAAGAATCGGGACCACAGGAGAGGAGAGATATGCCTCACCCCATCAACTTTTGATCTTTTGACCTGAAGAGCAAAGAAACATATTTTGAAAAATTAGGTACTGACAATTTCTCTGTGGAATATCTTTATTTAAAGAGAACTGAAGAATGTTTGTCTCTTTTTTTTAAAAAAAAATATGTTTACTGACACAGGCAAAAAGACACCATTGTGTGAAGACTTTATTCTTTATTCTCCACTGCCAGGAAAACATCCACGTGTATAGTGAAACATGAACAAGCAAAGCCTGATAAGAGCAATGATTCCATCAAAAGTTGAATTGGCGAGAGGAGAGCCGTGCAGTTCAGGAGAGAACTAAATCAAAATAGAGTTGGCAGGGGAAATAAAGGACTCCACCACCCACAGTGCCCTCTATTCCCTAAAGGCATCAAGATCATTGGTGTGGGTGGATACCTCCAAAGAAAACCAGGTTCAAAAGATAACTGTGGATGAGGGGCAGGCAGTTGGCAGTGACAAGCCCCCTCACAGCCTACTGCCTGGACCAAGTAATTGAAAAGGGAGTGCAAACACCCGCAACCAATATATACATGGTCCACAGACTTTACAGCACCACAAAATAAGCAATTGGGTGGGAATCTAAAATCACTGCAATTTGTTGTTATAAGGGACTGCTGCATAAAACACCTTCCACTCCCGGTTCCAGAGGGAAAAGGGAGGATTCCAGCAAAGAGACATCTACTGGGGATCCTGCCACCTGGTGGCGAGTAAGCAAGTTAAGGTGGCATATGATGCTACATTAACCGTCATAATGTTATTACACTCAATACCCCAATACTTTTGGTTCTATGTAACACATTGCCAAGCTTTGATGACAGGAAAACAGGAATCATTAACACAAACAACAATTGTGTGTTAAGACTGCAGGGCCACCAAATGAAAAATGAGATGCTGTTCTTCAAGTTTGTTGACATATTACATCACCAAGAACATTCTAAAATGATGTTATACACAGGTGCTAGTGCCCTGAGCCAGCACCCAGTGAATTATTTGACCCTTTGCCATCAAAAGTTAAATAAAATGTTCATTTATTGCCCAATGAGGCGGTCTCATTAATCCACCTTATATCTGCCCTCCAACCCGTAGGTGCTACAGGCATCATTCCTGCTTGCATAATTTTTAAAAAATTATTTGTGGGGTGTGGATGTCGCTGGCTGGCCAGCATTTATTGCCTGACCCTAGTTGCCCTTAAGAAGGTGGTGATGAACTGCCTTTCTAAACCACTGCAGTCCACCTGCTTTGGGTTGACCCACAACACCATGAGGGAGGGAATACCAGGATTCTGACTCCGTGACAGTGAAGAAACTAATATGTCTGCAAGTCAGGATGATGACAGGATTGGATGGAAACTTGAAGGTGACTGTGTTCCCATATATCCTCTAGGAAACAGTGAGGGCTGCAGATGCTAGAGATCAGAGTTGAGAGTGTGTTGCTGGAAAAGCACAACAGGCCAGGCAACATCCGAGGAACAGGAAAATCGATGTTTTCGAGCCAGAGGCTTTCATCAGGAATGAGGCTGAGTGCCTAGTGGGTGGACAGATAAATGGGAGGCAAGTGAGGCTGGGGAGAAGGTAATTGAGAGCATAATGGGTAGATGAAGGCAGGAGTAAAGATGACAGGAGGAGAAGGAGAAGGAGGAGGAGAAGGAGGAGGAGAAGGAGGAGGAGAAGGAGGAGGAGAAGGAGGAGGAGAAGGAGGAGGAGAAGGAGGAGGAGAAGGAGGAGGAGAAGGAGGAGGAGAAGGAGGAGGAGAAGGAGGAGGAGAAGGAGGAGGAGAAGGAGAAGGAGAGGAGAAGAAGGAGGAGAGGAGAAGAAGGAGGAGAGGAGAAGAAGGAGGAAAGAATGGTGTGGGTGTCCCAGAGATGTTCTCTGAAGCCCTCTGGGGGACTGGACACCTTCTCACAATGTAGTGGAGAACGCATCGGGAGCAACGGATAGAATAAATGACGTGTGAGGAAGTGCAGGTGAAACTTGGATGGATGTGGAAGGCTCCTTTGGGGCTTTGGATGGAGGTTGGAGTGGTCAGAGAGGGGTGCGGACGCAGATTTTGCAATTCCTGCAGTGGCAGAAGAAGGTGCCAGGAGGGGAGGGTAGCTTGTTGGGGGGCATGGACCTGACCAGGTAGTCACGGAGGGAACGATCTTTGGAAAACAGAGGGATGGGGAGGGAACTATATCCCTGGTGGTGATGTCCATTTGTCGGTGGCAGAAATGTCGACGATGGATGATGCGATTTATGTGGAGGTTGGAGTTCGAGGACAGATGCGGGACGTGGATGAGATGTGATGGAGGGGAAATTTCGGTCTTTAAAGAAGGAAGCCATCTGGTGTATTCTGTGCATGAACCGGTCCTCCAGGGAGCAGATGCGGCGGAGGCGGAAGAATTGGGAATACAGGATAGCTAGGGCCAATGCAGGTGCCCAAAGCTACCTCTTTTCGTCTGGAGAAAGTGGGAGGACCAGTTAAGCCAAATGAATAAGAGTGTTAGTGGAAGGGTAGTGGTGGAGACTTTGGAAGAGGAAGAAACAGAAGGCTTGGAAGCCCTGGTCATAGCAGATGGAGGTGTCAAGGGACTAGACGTCCATGGTGAAGGTGAGGCATTGGAGGACAGGGAAATGGAAGTCTTGGAGGTTGAAGGTGGTGGAGGGCGTGGGTGGACTGGGGAGGGGTGCAGAAATAGGACAATATTGAGATAGGTGGAGATGAATTCGATGGGGCAGGAGCAGGCTGAGACGACGATTGGGCAGGCTTGTAGATCTTGGGTAGGTTTTAAAAAAAAACGGGTAGTGCATGGTTCCTGAACTAGGAAGTTAGAAGCTGTGGGTGAGAGATCCCCTGAGGTGATGAGGTTGCACGTGGTCTGGGAGATGATGGTTTGGTGATGGGGTGGGGGGGGGGGGGGGGGGTTGTAGGAGGTGGTGTCTTCGAGTTGGCACCTGGCTTCAGCGGTGTACTAAACTAGTGAGGTTGGGGATGGAGCAAAGGACGTGGAGGGCTGTGTGCTGCGAAAGTGAGAGGTTGGAGTTGGTGAAGTGGTTGAACAGGTTGAGGCAACCAAACTACCACTGTACCTCCTTTGTCCACTGCGCCAAACTATCACTGGACCTCCACAACAAACAAACATTACAAAATTCATGAAGGGATTTTCCTGCTCCTTGGATGCTGCCTGACTTGCTGTGCTTTTCCAGCACCACAAGGGCTTATGCTCGAAACGTCGAATTCTCTATTCCTGAGATGCTGCCTGGCCTGCTGTGCTTTGACCAGCAACACATTTGCAGCAGTTAAATTCACCTGACCCATCTCTGACACTACTCTCCCCTTCGTGGACCTCCCCATCAAGAGTGACCAACTCACTGACATTTTCTACAAACCCACCGACTCCCACAGCTAACTAGATACACCTCCTCCCACTCCACCTCCTGCAAAAATGCTATCCAGTATTCCCAATTCCTCCTCCTCCGCATCTGTTCCCAGGAGGAACAGTTCCACCATAGAACACCAGATGGCCTCCTCCTTTAAACACCAAATTTCCACTCCCACTTGTATTGGAAGGAATCTTCAACCAGCTCATCCACATCTCGGCCCTCAAACTTCACCTTCCAACCGCAAAGACAGAACCCCCCCGGTCCTCACCTGCCACCACACCAACATTTCCACACCTACAAGTGGACACCGCCACCAGGAATATATTTCCCTCCCCATCCTCTTTCCGCAAAGACCATTCCCTCAGTGACTATCTGGTCAGGTCCACGCCCCCTAACAAGCCACCCTTCCCTGCCACCGCAGGAAGTACAAAACCTGTGCCTGCCCACCCTGGTAAATCTTCTCTGCACCCTTTCTAAAGCTTTCACATCTTTCCTGTAATGAAGCAACCAGAAGTGAACACAATACTCCAAGTGTAGTCTAACCAGGATTCTACAGAGATGCAGCATAACTTCATGGATCTTCAACTCAATCCCCATGCGAATGAAAGCCAACACACCATCTGCATTCTTAACAACCCGATCAACCTTGGTGGCAACTTTGAGATAACTATGGATATGGATCCCAAGATACCTCTATTCCTCCATACTGCCAAGAATCCTGCCATTAACCATGCACTTTGCATTCAAATTCGACCTTCTAAAGTGAATGACTTTACATTTTTCTAAGTTGAACTCTACCTGCCACTTATCAGCCCAGTTCTGCATTCTGTCAATATCTCATTGCAACCTACAAACAGCCCACCACACTAACCACAACTCCACCAAACTTCATGCCATCGGCAAACTTACTAACCCATCCTTCAACTTACTCATCCAACTCATTTATAAAAATCACAAAGAGAGTGGTCCCAGAACCAATCCTTGTGAAACATCACTAGGCACCAAGCTCCAGGCTGAATACCTTCCACCTACTACCACTTGCAGTTTTCTATGGGCCAGCTAATTCTCTAACCAGGTAGACAAGTTTCCCTGTTTCCTATGCCTCCTTACTTTCTGAATGAGCCTACCATGGGGAACCTTATCAAACACCTTGTTAAAATCCATGTACATCACATCCACTGCTCTACCTTCAACACGTTTTGTCACATCCTCAAAAGAATTCAATAAAGGTTTGTCAGGCATGATCTCCCCCTCACAAAGCCACGCTGATTACTTGGGAAACCGTAGTTTGATTAGAGATCATAAATCCTGTGTCTCAGAACCCTCAAAAAAACTTTGCCCACCACTGACTGGTCTGTAATTTCCAGGATTATCCTAATTCCTTTTCTTGAACTAGGGAATTACATTATTGAACTTCCAATCATCTGGTACTACTCCAGTAGACAGTGAGGATGCAAAGATCATCGCCAATGGTGCAGCAAACTATTCCCTCGATTCCTGTAGTAACCTATGGTATATCCTGTCTGGCCTAGGGTACAAACCATCCTTATGTTCTTCAACGCATCCTCTTTTCTAACATCAACTTGTTCTAGCATATCAGTCTGTTCCACGCTGTCCTCAGAAACGTCAAGGTCCCTTTCAGTAGTGAATAGTGAAGCAAAGTAAGAACATCACTTACCTCCTCCAACTCCAGGCACAAGTTCCCTCCACTATCCCTGATCAGTCCTAACCTCACTCTGGCCATCCTCTTGTTCCTTACACAAACACAGAACAACTTAGGGCTTCCCTTAATCCTCGGGTAAAAAATGAGGTCTGCAGATGCTGGAGATCACAGTTGAAAATGTGTTGCTGGTTAAAGCACAGCAGGTCAGGCAGCATCCAAGGAATAGGAAATTCGACGTTTTGGGCATATGCCCTTCATCAGGAATCTTTAACCAGCAACACATTTTCAACTTCCCTTAATCCTACCCACTAAAGCTTTATCATGCCCTCTTCTCGCTCAAGTCCATTCTTCAATTCAATTCCTTCCTCACTCCCTTGTAAATCTCTAAAGCCCTGTCTGATCCTTGCCGCCTCAATCTTAAGTAAGCATCCTTCTTCCTCTTGACTAGATGCCCCACATCCCTCGTCACCCAACGTTCTTTCAACCTCCCATCTTTTCCTCGCCTCAGTGGGATAAACCTGTCCAGCACTATCAGCAGGTGCTTCCTAAACAACCTCCACATTTCTGTGGCGCATTTCCCTGAGAACATCTGTTTCCAATTTAGGAGTCCAGCTCCTGACTAATATCATTGTAAATTACCCACTCCCCTCAATTAAATACTTTCCCATACTGTCTGCTCCTAATCCTCTCCATGAGTATAGTCAAGGTCACAGATGTGATCACTAAAATGCTTTCCCAGAGAGCCGACACCTGGCATGGTTCATTGCCAAGCACCAAATCCAATATGGCCTCCCCTCTCATCAGCCTATTACATCAGGAACCCTTCCTGGACACCTGACAAAAACTGTTCCATCTGAACTATTTGAACTAAGCAGGTTCCAATCAATATTGGGAAGTTAGAGTCACTCATGTTAGTTCTGCACATTTCCAAGATCTGCCTCCCATCTGCTCTTCCGTATCTCTTGGTATTGGGGGCCTGTAGAAAGCTCCCAAATAAAGTGGCTGCTCCTATCTTGTTTCGGACTTTCACCCATACTGACTTTATAGACAAACTCTCCTAGATGATCTCCCTTTCTGCAACTGCGATGCTATTGCTGATTAGCAATGCCACTCCTCCACCTCTTTTACAACCCCCCCCCAAACCATTCCTTTTGAAATTATCTAAACCCTGGAACATCTAACAACCATTCCTGCCCCTATGATATCCAAGTCTCCATAATAGTCACATTACAGGGTTTTGCCCTATCAACTGCCAAGCTCTCCTCACAGACTTTTCGCATGCCGTATCTGCCTGTTCACTACCTATTCCATAGCTCTGGTTCAACCAAAGTTGATCTCCTGGCTTGACGGTAATGGTTGAGCGAGGAATATACTGGCCGATAAGATCGCAAATTGTGCCAGAGTACAATTCTGCTGCTGGTGGCACACAGCACCTCATGGATGCAGAATCTTGAGTAGGTGGATTTGCCATTTAGCATTGTGTTAAGTGCCACACAGCACTATAGAAGCTATTCTCAATGTGAAGGTGAAATTTTGTCTCCCCAAGGGCTGTGCAGTGGTCACTCTTGCCAATTGCCATGGAGAGATGTGTCTGGCAGATTGGTCAGAATGAGGTCTGTTTATCGCTCTTTGGTTCCCTCACCATCTCCTGTAGACCCAATCTTGCAACTACATCCTTCAGGATCTGACCAGCACAAATTAGTAGTGCTGCTGCTGAGCCACTCTTGGATGGATATTGAAATTTCCCACCTAGCGTAAGATTGTGCCTTTGTAATTCTAACTGCTTCCTCCAAGAATTGAATATTTCTCCACGTTGAACATTCATTAGCCAAGAGAAGACAGTACATGATAATGAGCAAGAGGTTTCTTTGCCCATGTTTAACCTGAAGTCATGAGACTTCATTGGGTCCAGAGTCAATCTTTCAGACTTCCAGGGCAACCTACTCTGTGGGGTCTGTGACAGGCATATCTGGGGATCATGACAGTGATGTCTAGTACATTACCCGTGAGGAATGATTCAGTGACGATGACCATGTTAGGCTTTTGCTTGACTAGTCTGTGAGACAGGTCCCAATTTGGAGCCTCACCCCCAGATGTTAGCGAGGAAGACTTTGCAGAGTCAACAGGCCAGTTTCTGCCAATCATTTCAGATGCCTAAGTCGATGCCAGGTTGTCAGTCCAGTTACCATTTCCTTCAGAGTTTGTAGCAAGTTGATCCAACTGAATGGCTTGATTGGCCAATTCAGATACCAGCACAAAGTCAACGACATTGCTGTGGGTTGAGTGTCACGTGAGGTGAGGATGGCAGATTGTCTTCTCTGAAGGACATTAATGAACCAGATTTTTTTTTGACAAATCGACAATGGTTTCATGGTCATCATGACAATTCTAACTCCACAAAAATAGACAGAATTCAAATTCTACCATCTGCCTTGGCAGGGTTTGAACCCAGGTCCCCAGAACATTTAGAGTTTCTTGATTAATAGCCTGTTACCTGTAGTCTGAAACATTTCTGGCATTTGTCTGCCTGCAGTGATGTTCATCTCTCACCAGGGACAGCCTTGATAGGTTAATTAGTAGCTGAAAGAGTTCAGTTCAATGTGTGGCCACTACCCTCAGCTGCAGTCAGATCCTAACAGTTTGATAACAACATTGCAGCTGCTTTTAATTCGGAGACGTCCATTGTTAACTGTATAGATCTTGTAGCTGTAGATCAGAAGATCCAGATTCTGAGCTCCCAATGTAAGACAATCCAACCAAAACAGAAAATAATTTGATTTACCTTCAAACCAGGCTCTGACAGAATTGATCCAGAAGCAGGTCACCATTTTGGAAGCGATGTAAGAACAAGCTATCTGACATGTGGAGGCAATGACCTAGTGGTATTATTGCTGGACTATTAACCAAAAAAAAAGAAACCCAGTTAATGTTCTGGGGATCGGATTCCAAACCTGCCACAGGAAATGGTGGAATTTAAGTATCTGGAATTAAAAGTCTAAATCACCACAATGACGATATCATTGCCGATGGTCAAAAAAAAACTATTGTTTCACGAATGTAGTTAAGAAAGAAAACTGCTAACCTTACCTGATCTCTTGTGCATCTTTTCCAGTCGGAAACTTGGTAGAGAGTGCTCCTTCATTACAACGGGAGTAACGTGCACGAATGAAAATTATTTCCAGTGGAAAGCCCATGATGGGTCATTGCTCTTGGGGTCAACAAGCAATTAGTTAGCTGTTATATTTTAACCTAGAGGAGCAAGAGCTATTTCTCTCAGGAAAAGAATGACTGCAGAGGCTGGGTCAATAAGTTCATTCAAGTCTATGATAGACAGATTTTTTAAACAGCTACAGAATTTAGGCTTATGGGGAAAAAAGACAGAAAAGTGAAATTGAGCATTAGGTCTTATAATCTTATTAGGTTCTTGAGTATCAAGGATTACAGGGAGAAAGCAGGAGAATGGGGTTGAGAAACTGATCAACCATGATTGAATGGTGGAGCAGACTTGATGGCCAAGTCGTCTAATTTGTGCTCCAATGTCTTATGGTCTTATTATAAGATCAACCATGACCTCATTGAATGGCAGAGTAAAGTAGCTGGGTTTTTGTAGTCCATGTTTTATTAACAGATTTCAGTCTTATTCAATTTCCTTGTTCCTTATCAGTTGCTTAGTCCTCCTTTGTGAAACCATTTTCATAAAGCCTCTTTGCAACCTCAAAGACACTCACATATTTCCTAAAATAGGAATCAATGGACTCAATGCTCAAGTCGGGGCAATTCCTGACTTTCACTGTGGTTCAGCAAAACTTCCCTCATTCTGTAATCCATCCTCTCAGTATACACTCAAAGATTCCATTTGCTTTGCTAGTTACTATCTCAAGTAATGCCTCCTTCAAATATTGGCACACCCAAGATTTCCTGAAGTGAATCCATTTATTGCAACACCTCACAAAAATGCATACCCTTATTAGCTACAGGATTGTCCATTCTGATCACCTATTGATTCTGTTTCTGTAATCACAATTGAACTGAGTGATTCAAAAAGGTTCTCAAAAGGCTGGAAGACTGACTTGTGTTCTTATTGCCCTGTTAATCTACTCGGATCCAGACAGGTTTTGTCACAAGAAGTGAGAATTAAATGTCTATATTCTTAATTCCATTGCAGGACTTCTCAGTTAAATTTGAATGGAAAGAATATGAAGAATTAGTATTTGATTTCCTGAAGGAATTTGAACAAGACTTCAGAAATCTTGAAAAATCTCTATCATCATTATTTGGTAAATGAAAGGTGGATTAATACAAACACGTTTTACACAGGAATTAGACTGAAATTTTTCCGAAAGCCTTTTTGTGCATATTGAACAGTGAGATGTGCTTAATTCTGAAAAATTGTTCTGTCTTGCCCAAACTACACATTGTATAATTCTGGTCTCCTTACCTAGAGAAAAGGTATACCATTATACCTGCCTACCAGTGATTACAATAACTGTTCGTTAGACGGATTATGTACACGTGCCCATATTGGGAATTTGACTAGTTCCTCCAATGGCCCATCTCAGAATCCTGGGATCCTGTTTATAGATATTGCCATCTACTGACAGTCAGTCATTATATCCCTAACCAAGAATACAGCATTTACTCTTCATTCAAAAATTATTCGGCCTCAGTAACAAAGTTGGCCTCAAATTACCGTTTGTGAACCAGTCATTGTCACTAACAACTTCCGCCATTCCCCTTGACCCGATAACATCCCCGAAATGAACCAGGTGGACTGGACAAACTGACCCAACTGGACCCAAAATGCCTTCAACTCCCCACCAATACCTCATTACTGACCCACTATTCCCCTTCACTACCACAGTCCCATTGGAACAGATACTTCCCGTCACTCCATCACCAGTAAAAGAACAACCCCTCCTTTTACCTAGACTTTAAATCCTATTCAACCCAACTCCATTACAACCAAAAACTGCCCCGGAACAGACACCTTCTAATCCTGCCAACAGTATTAGAATTGACAACCACCTGCATTCTCCGTCACCACACAATACACAGCTTCTCCCCCACCCCACCTCAATAATGTGAAACCCCACCCAAAGTGACCCAAGTGGAACCGACTTCTCCTTCCAGACCTGGTAGCACCACACCCCATTCCTTGAACCTGACACTGCCTCTTCAACACATCACTACCTTCCTCAACCCCACCAGATCCATTAGTCCCATTCCCTTCCAAATTTGTCTCAGCTGAACCAACATTTCCCTAACTACAAACTGGTCCCTTGATGGAGCCCAAGCTTTTTCTCACTTACTTGACAATATATCCTTCAATCCCAGGCACTATACCCCCCCTCACTCCTCTGGAGCCCATCCCTGAAAGTTTGCCCACAATTGATGCAAACTTTCCTTACACTCCACTCTCTTCGTAACAAAAGGATACGATACAATTTGTTTCTCTAATAGCTTGCTGAACTTGCCCATTAACTTTCTACGGTTCACACAAAAAAAAGGACATTCACGCCATTCTGAACACCAACATTTTCTTGTTCTGCGATTCACTCAATGTTGTGTTTGTATCAGATCGGTTTGTGAGCAGGAAGTTGATTTGTATCCCATCATTACTCATTATTGTGAGCCCCTTTTGTAATGATGTTCCACCTTCATCTGAAAGTTAGTGACACACGAGGCACCTGATGTTTATTTAAAAAGTGACATACAACGGTCACCTTTGTGCTCTTGTGTCGGAGGTCAGAAGTTGCACTTGTTGAATTCTGCAGCACAATGAAAGGGGGCAGGAAAGTAGGAACATGCATAGAGGCTCAGGAACAGGAGGGGTAAGTGAGAGGAAGAAGACGGGTGTGGAGTGGAGTCTAGAGGGGGAGGATCTTACAAGTGGAACCAGAAAGAGCCAGACACATTCCTCATGCATTTAGAATTCATCACGAGTTCCCAGTCACACTGCAGATACCTCAAATTTGAATTAGAGTGGCCTAGGAACCAGAAAGAGGGAACACCAAGTGGAAGCGGTGAACACTGGTTACTGCTGTAAGGAACAACAGGTCAGGATGAAAACTCCACTCTGCATGGGCAATAGAATATTCCCTTTTCTAGATAGTCAGACACTGGACATAGTAGAGGGGATGAGGAGAAAGGTTGTTTCTCAATCCAGTTCAGTGTTACTCAGATTAGTGGAGGTTCAGACAACTGTTGGATCCAGGTAATTGATTTAATGTCATGTGTACCAAAGTACAGTGAAAGGCTTTGTTTATGACCACTACAAGCATATCACAGTAAGGCTTAGAACAAGATATTTAGATGGAAGACTACAGGTAACATTGATCTCTCTTGTACGCCCTGTGCAATGTAGCATGCTCAGCATCATTTGAGCTGAGTCCATTCAATAGACTTAACTGCAAGGAAGCTGCCCCAGAACCTGCTGGTGGGTACGTCATTCTCTATATGGCAGCACCTCCCAATGGTTTTAATCTACTTTCCTAGTCTTTCCAGTACAGTGGCATTCTCTGGTGTTTGTACTGCTTCAGAGAAAAACTAATTCAAACCAAAAAAGGACCAGATATTAACGACAGCTTGTATCCCCTGTCCCTATTTGAACCCTCTTGTGACCATCGCCTGGGTAACATCCTCCTCTTCTGTTAAAGATAGATGCAAAGTGCTCACCTCAGCTATACCACCTCCCTCCTTGTAAATCCTCTTTCTGATCTCTAATCGGTTCTATTCTTCCTTGACCTCTTAATTGAAGAATGGGATTCCTCTTGGTTAGCTGCTAGTTTTTGTCATAGTGTGCTTTTTTGTCTCTCCTCTGAGCCTTTAATATGCCAACAGCTTCTTAACTGTATTTTCTGCCATACAACTTATTTAGAAGCACATTTCTTGTCAATGTTGCCTTCTACCTCCTTTCTGATTGAGGGACTTGATTTTTGTCCTACTTTCTCCTGTTTGGAAGGGAACATACTTTAACTGGATCTCAACCATCTCCTTTTGGAAGATAGTCCATTTCAGTTCCTGGTTTTCCTGCCACCCTCTTGTTCCAGTCAGTCTGACTAGCTCTGTTGTCAAATGTTTTTCTCACCCTGGATTGCTGCAAGTCATTCTCCAACACCATCTTGTAGCACCAACTCCAGTGATCACTGTCTCCCGCTACCACTTCATCCAAATTAGCCCAACTCATTTCCAAGGACAAAATCCAACAATGTATCTCGGTGAATGAGCTGAGTCAATCACATGGTGACTAAATGTGTTACATTGACTACAAGTGATTAGTGCAATGTAACATTGCAGACTGAATACACTTTGATTAATATATTTGTTTTAGTTTAGTCATAATCAAGTAAACACCAGTTTCTTGTAAGTAAATTTGGTCAGGTCCCATTGTCAGGCTGCATGAGCGCATCATGGGGTTCACTGCGTTACAGCTTTTGTTGAATTCCTCTTTGGCTCATCTGTCCCAGTCACTTGTTGACAAGACAGTGGGACTCTACACTGATTTTAAAATTCAGGTGGTGAGAACAGCAACACGGCAACCATTTTGTAGCAGCCTAAACCAGCTCAAGTTCTCCTATCTCTTCACATCCACCCCAAATTCTTGGGATCTTTATTTTGAATTTGAGAGTCAAGGAAATGTGAAACAGTGCTTTGATGCAGGAAACAAGGTGGTAGAGCAAATGGCACTTTTTATATTTATTCCAAACAAAATGCTGGTTCAAATCTGGGAGGAGGTTCTAGAACTGCACAAGATGTTAGTGTGACTGCACCCAGAATATTGCTGGACTGAAAGCCCTTCCCCACACACTATTTGACCATCTCCAATGTCTGTTTGTTCCAGGTATACAATGAGCCAAGTACTCTCCATTTAATGCAGACTCCTTCTCTGAAGTAGGGGAATTATTCCTCTTAATCTTCATTACTTCACACATTCATTTAACTGAACTATGGAAATGTTATTTTCTAAGCAAGTCATGATGCCAGTGATTTTTCTCCAGAGTAGGAATTGAACAGGAGACAATGTTGCAATGTATCATCCTGAGAATGCTTACCCAATAGTTAGAAAAACACAAGCGCACACAGTCTCTAAAAGTAGTGGCTTCTTCACTCCATGCAAGAAGCCTGTGAACAAACTGCCTGTTGACAGGAATCCATATTAGGATAGATCATTTCTTCAAATCAGTGAGTCTTTATTAGGGGGAGGGCAGTGAGTGAGTGAGGGTCCGGCTGGTGTGTACTCACCTGACGAAGGTGGTCTTGCCGGTGGAGTACTGACCGACCAGCAGCAGCATGGGCTTGTTGTCGAAATCCGCACCGTCCAGGGCGGGCGAGTGGAACACGTGGAAGCGGTAATGTTCCTCCAGGGGAAGCAGTTTGCTTTTGTACAGCTGCTTCAGGCCGTCGGTCACCGTCTGAAATACCTCGGGATCCTTCTTGCCGCGGTCATGCGCCCCCAGCCAGCTGAACATGCTGCTGGATAACCTGGGAAAAATGTAGACCCACACTAAAGCAGCAGTTTACAGCGGCAATAACCTCCTTAAAGCCCGAACTCGCCGTCCCCTCCTCCTGAAAGTCTCCCCGAAGCCGCTCCGCTTTAAGGAGCCGCAGCTCCCGCCCCCTCGCGCCATCCTCTTCCAGTGACGTCAACCAACGGCTTCATCCTGCACGTGCGGTTCAGGGGAAGCGGGAATGAGGCCGTTCAGCCCATCCAGCATGCTCAAGCCAGGCATGCCTGAGAAGTTACCCAGCCCCACTCCCTTCTCGCAACCTTGATAACCAACAACCGAGCTATCGCCACCTCATCTCACGAACTAGCCAGCTTCACCGAATTGACAGACTAAAATAAACTAAACTAACCAGTTTCATTGAATTATCCAAAGAAACAAGTCGCAGATGCTGGTAATCCAAAGTAAAACACAGCGAGCCAGACAGCATCAGGAGGTGGAGAAGTTAGCATTTTGGGTGTAAGCCTTCTTCAGGCTTGCTGTTTCTTCCCACCTCCTGCTGGTCTACACACTGAATTGGGAGAAAGTGAGAACTGCGGATATAGGAGATCAGAGTGAAAAAGGAATAACACTGGGATAGCACAGCAGGTCAAGCATGTGAGAAGCTTATGCTTAAAACATCGATTCTCCATGTCCTTAAATGCTGCTTGACCTGCTGTGCTGTTCCAGTGCCATACCTTTTGACTACTCACTGACTTAAGTGACAGATTAAGCTTACTTGATTAAATTAATTAGCTTCCCTGAATTAACAAAATGATTTTACTCAAAACATTTGAACCAATTAGCCAATTGACTTAACTAAATTAACAAACCAATTCAGCTCACACAACTGAATTGACAAACAGTTCGATCATCTTATCTTTCTCAACTGAGCTATATGGAAAATAAAGAGCATGAAAGCAAGGGAAGAGTTAAAACATGGAGAGCACTGCTGATCTGTTGCAAGGGGTCTGTGGAATGCAGGATGGGATAAGAGTAGTGGAATGCTGTTATACCAATTAGCAGAGTAAGGTTGAGGCTATAAGGTCACTATGGTGAGAAGAGATAACACAAGTTAGTAAAGTTAGCTTCCCTGCTAAATATCATCATGGCAGGATTGGGACCATAAATATTTCAGACATGACATTAAATGTCTAATTAGTAGTTAGTAGAGTCAGCTTGAGACAGGAGACTATTGTAATAGATGGAATAGCTAAACATCGAATCATGAAAGGTTAGGCTGGAATGGAAGGTCACTGTCATCGACATGATAATAAATATCTAATCATGATTAGGAAAATATATGGTCTGGAATGAAAGACCATTGTTGCAAAAGCTGACACTAAATGTCTAACTGTGACATTAGAATAATATTAAGTAGAGTGTAGGAAAAACTATTGGGGCACAACTAAAGAGATAATGGGAACTAACATCACTGATTTATTGAATGGCTAGAGTGAGGTACTTTTGATTAGTATAGTTGGACATGCTGATAAGCTAACAGAAACATGATTAAAAAAAATCTAAAAAAAACCACAGACCCTGAGGTTTGTGGGCATTCAAGAATCTGCTTTCTGAGTGTCATGGTTTTTTGTTTGCAAATAAAAGACCTACTTCTTGAAGAACTCTCTGTGTCTCCTGGTGATTCTCTATATTTTCTCCATGACAAATTTGGTGCTGCGAGCCGGGTCGTGCAGAGACCTACTTGGAAAGTGGGCGGCAGTAACGGGGCGCTTCTCGGTCCACTGGGGGCATGCCTGAGACTGACAGAATAAGGGTACTCAACAAAAGAAGTTACCATTTTTGCTGTGAATTCAGACTGTATTCTGTTGGCTTGGGGTGGTCCTTGGGGACTCGGAAGTGCAGGAACCTGCCAGAGGATCTCTCCGATCCAAGATCCAAAGGCGAGGGGTAAATTTGCGGCTGAAGGAAATGTGGAGAATTGGTCAAGAAAACTGCGCAGTGGGGTAAGAGGTGAGTAAGAATAGAACGTAGCAAATGCCCGAGCAAAAATTCCACATGGTGGTAGTGAAAATTCCATGTGGTGATAATAAAATCCAAGTGGTGTTAATAAAACCTCCACGTGGTAGTAGTGAAAATTCACGTGGTGATAATAAAATTCCACGTGGTGAATATAAGACCCTATAGATAATGCCTCACGGAAACTCAAGGGCCTGAACAGATAGGGCAAAATAAATAAGGGGGAATTGTTTTACTAAAAGAACTGATACACCTGTTTAGAAAGCTGGCAGATTTGTAGTGGATGATTAAAAGTAAAATAGTAATAAATAGTCATAGTGTTAAAGTGTTACTAGACTGTTGAATGTTTTAGACAAGGCTCGTATAGTAATGAGACAATAGTTTGGGAAATGGACAAAAGGTCTGTTTAAGTAAGGCTCTGAATGAGAGAGAGAGAGAGAGAGATTGATTTACTGCTAAGCTCTTGGCTGTTCGTAACAAGGCTCTGCATGAGAGAGAAAGAGCCATTGATTTAATACTGAGTTCTTGACTGTGAGTGGAAAGTTTCTGTGTGTGTGTGAGAGAGAGAGAGAGAGAGAGACTTTATAGTTTAACTATTGTGATCTGGTTTGTATGTATGCATAATTGTTTGTTGTTGGTTAAATGTTTATATTTTGTTTCCCTGGCACTCGAGATCCCAGGGTAGTTTGATTTTATATTGCACTGTAAGAATTTAAGATAGTTTTTTTGAGAGAGAGAGATTTTTCAAGAAAGCATTAGTGATTGCTGCCTTTTGCTGATGCAGTGTTAGATTGGTTTAAGCTGAACGAATGAGAATTATTAACTAGCCGCAGTTGAGAACGTTTAAGAATTGTTAGATTGGTAAAGGACAATTGCAAGTTATAAAGTTAAGGATTGCTTATACTGTTGACAAAGCTGTACCAGACTTGAATGGCATGAGGAAGTGACTAAATGGCCAAAAGAAGATACCTTTGATATTCATATGTGCAATGAGATGGAAGGACTAATTAAGAACTATAAGCTGGAAGAGAAATCTAAAAATAGGAACCGAAAGAGGGATCAGGCGACGGAAATTCTGAAACTTTTCAGGAAAGAGGGTCAGGAGTGGAAGGTAGCTTGTCAGACACCCGTGGTGACTAGGAAAGCTGGAAAGAACAAGCTGAGCAGTTACGGGAAACAGAAAAGCAGAAACCAGATACCCCACAAACCCTCCCATACCCAGATGTGGAGGAGCTGAATAGACCTTCTCCCCACACAAATGAAGAGGCATTGAAGCAGTGTCCAGTAATAAAGGGAGCAGTAGAAACAGAGGGACTGTTAGAATGGGACAGAAGTACAGAAGACAAAAATGAACGTAGAACATTACAGCGCAGTACAGGCCATTCGGTCCTCGATGTTGCACCGACCTGTCATACCAATCTGAAGCCCATCTAACCTACACTATTCCAAATACTTCCATATGCTTGTCCAATGATGACTTAAAAGTACTTAAAGTTGGCGAATATACTACCATTGCAGGCAGAGCATTCCATACCCTTACAACTGTCTGAGTAAAGAAATTACCTCTGACATCTGTCCTATATCTATTACCCCTCAATTTAAAGCTATGCCCCCTCTTGCTCACCGTTCACATACTTGGAAAAAGGCTCTCCCTGTCCACCATATCTAACCCCGTGATTATCTTATATGTCTCTATTAAGTCACCTCTTAACCTTCTTCTCTCTAACAAAAACAGCCTCAAGTCCCTCAGCCTTTCCTTGTAAGGCCTTCCCTCTCTACCAGGCAACATCCTCGTAAATCTCCTCTGCACCCTTTCCAAAGCTTCCACATCCTTCTTATAATGCGGTGACCAGAACTGTACACAATACTCCAAGTGCGGCCGCACCAGAGCTTTGTACACCTGTAGCATAATCTCATGGTTCCGGAACTTGATCCCTCTATTAATAAAAGCTTAAACACTGTACGCCTTCTTAATAACCCTGTCAACCTGGGTGGCAACTTTCAAGGATCTGTGTACCTGGACACCGAGATCTCTCTGCTCACTACACTACCAAGAATCTTACCATTAGCCCAATACTTTGCATTCCGGTTACTCCGACCAAAGTGAATTACCTCACACTTGGGCATTAAACTCCATTTGCCACCTCTCAGCCCAGCTCTGCAGCTTATCTATGTCTCTCTGTAACCTACAACATCCTTCGTCACTATCTATAGCTCCACTGACCTTAGTGTCATCTGCAAATTTACTAACCCACCCTTGTACGCACTCATCCAGGTCGGTTATAAAAATGACGAACAGCAGTGGACCCAACACAGACCCTTGCGGTACACGACTAGTAACTGGACTCCAGGTTGAACATTTTCCATCAACCACCAACCTCTGTCTTCTTTCAGCAAGCCAATTGCTGATCCAAACTGCTATATCTCCCACAATCCCATTCCTCCGCATTTTGTATAATAGCCTACTGTGGGGAACCTTATCGAATGCCTTGCTGAAATCCATATACACCACATCAACTGGTTTATTCTCATCTACCTGTTTGATCATCTTCTCAAAGATCTCAATAAGGTTTGTGAGGCACGACCTACCCTACACAAAACCGTGCTGACTATCCCTAATCAAATTATTCTTTTCCAGATGATTATAAATCCTATCTCTTGTAACCTTTTCCAACACTTAACCAACAACTGAAGTAAGGCTCATTGGTCTATAATTACCAGGGTTGTCTCTACTCCCCTTCTTGAACAGGGGAACCACATTTGCTATCCTCCAGTCTTCTGGCACTGTTCCTGTAGACAATGACAATTTAAAGATCAATGCCAAAGGCTTGGCAATCTCCTCCCTGACTTCTCAGAGGATCCTAGGATAAATCCCATCCAGTCCAGGGACCTATCTATTTTCATACTCTGCAGGATTTCTAATACCTCTTCCTTGTGAACCTCAATCCCACCTAGTCTAGTAGCCTGTATCTCAGTATCTTCCTTGCCAACATAGTCGTTTTCTAGAGTGAATGCTGTCAAAAAATATTCATTTAGTGCCTCCACACACAACTTCCCACTACTATCCTTGATTGACCCTAATCTTACTCTCGTCATTCTTTTATTCCTTAAATACCTATAGAAAGCCTTAGTCTGAACTGAGAGAAAGAAGAGAAAGAGAGAAAAGGGACAGGCAGGAGCAAATGGAAGCTGTATAACCAGAGCAAGAAAAGCTGAAACATGAGATTAGTATGCTGTGTGGACTAAGGGAACAAAAAGCAGCTGAGGAATACTCATGGTGATATGAAAGGGGGGCTGAAGAGAAAAGAAGTGAACGTGACACAGAGGAAGTGGAAAGGGATGAAGAAAGACAAGGAAAGAAAAAGGCTCCTTTACCTAAAGAATGAGAGGAAGTGGAGATAGAATCGGACTCAGAGCCCAAGGGGGAATTATTGAGAAGTAGCTCAGGTAAAGGAAAAAAGGGCCAACTGGGAAGGATGCTACCACTGCTTGTAAAAGAGGGAAGAAGAAACCCACAGTACATTCCTTGGGAACTCAGGATCTGGAAGGGCTGAAGAATGTGCTGCCCAGTTTACATGAGGGAGCAGGAAAGTGGATCAGGGCTTTTAAAGGTGAAACCGCAAGGTGATTGCTGGCTCTAGGAGACTTGAAGGCACTGCTGGTGAGTTTGGTAGGGTTCCCAAAATTAAAGGAAATAATAGTCCAAGCCCGTTTGAAAAATGTGGCAGAAAATCCAATGATTGATGGGGTCGGGTTTGATTGAGTGAGACAGAATGTATGGCAAGCCTTAAGACGCTGTTATCCACCCAAAATGGACCCCCAGGCTTTGAGAGGGGATCCACTGGGAGAAAGTTAAAACCTGGCGGCCTACTTGGAGA
Source organism: Hemiscyllium ocellatum (assembly GCF_020745735.1). Lineage (NCBI taxonomy): Eukaryota > Metazoa > Chordata > Chondrichthyes > Orectolobiformes > Hemiscylliidae > Hemiscyllium > Hemiscyllium ocellatum. The sequence continues at coordinate 28,160,130 of NC_083403.1, forward strand.
AACAGTTAAGAAAGTGGAGGCAGAAAACAGAGCAAGACATACAGACTAATCAGTTGCTGACCACAATGTTCTGAAATTTCTTCATTGAGGTCAAGACTGGAGGAGGTGGTGGGTCTGACACCATCAATGAGCCACCATGAAATTAGAGATCATGTAGCTCATGCAGTTGCAAGTTTTCGAAAATATGAAGAGAAACTGTCTGAACAGCAGGAGGAGTTGCAAAGGAACCTGGTGCAAATGCTGCTCAAAGAGCTTAAAAAGAAAGAAAAAGAGAAGGCTAAAAAGGTGTTGCCAGTAAGAACCGACACAGTACTCAACACTGGCATGAACCAAGTGCCAGCGCAAGGGGGGGGGGGTCCTATCAGGTAGTCAGATAGGGGCCAGAAAGTCCCATGCCAGCAATGGAGGTTTTGAGAGAAGCTTTCCAGCAGGTGACGTATCCAGGGCAGGGCAGATTTAAACAACGGCCTAAACAGAACTGGGGTCTCCATGGACAGGGATGTAGGAAAGGGGACTAAGGTGCATGATAAATAATCAGGCTCTGGGGGGGCAGAAATGATGTCCTGGGGATGCCATCAACTGGGCCACTTTAGGAGGAATTGTCCTTATTGGACCAGACACGCTCTGCCCTACAGTGGGCTGAGACAGCAGGAATCCTCAGTGGCCACTTCCCAGACACCTACAGGCCCAGCAGAACCTGCTTACCCATATGGGATGTGCTTGAGATGCCCTGAGAATCTGGGTGGGAAGGGGCACTACCCTGTAGTAGCATGCAGGTTGATCAAGAACCAGTAATACAAGTTAATATCGAAGGGCAGCAGACACCAGTGATGATAGATAATGAAGCTACATAAACTTGTGTACAGCTGCGGTATGCTTCTCACCTTCCCATGTCAAGTAAATTTGTTAAAACTGTTGGGTTCTCAGGGAATTCATAGTTAACTCAATTTACAGCTCTAGTGAGATTGGCAATGGAAGGTAGGGAGATAGTTCTGCCAATATTGTTGTCTAAAGAGATGCCAATTAACTTGCTACTACAGTTAGCAAAAAGATTGGAGTGCATACAGCAGGGCTTGGTTGTTTAAAAGGCCAATGCACAATTAGTGATGCAAGAAGTTAAAGATATTAATGTTTATTGGACAGGGGATATAGCAGGTGACATTCAAGACATTTGGGGGATGTGAGAAGCAGAAGTGTTGACCACCTAAGTTTGAACTGCACTGTACAGTGATATTTGATGAGTCTCAGGATGGGGTGTTAGAGAGGCAGTGGCAGCAGGAAGTCACCGCTCCACAACATTTGAGAAGTGAAACAATAGTAACAGGAAAGTGTGCAGAACCTGCTCCTGCTGCAGATGATGGGGGTCGATGTCATGGAGGACCTCAAGGAGGTGAAGGGCCAGCAAGCCTCGCTCTTTGCCTCGGAGGTCTCCAAGATAATCTTCCGGTCCAGGGTCCGCTCGGTGGAGCAGGACGAGACGTGCTCACGTTTCTTCTTCCAGAAGGTGCACAAAGAGAGCTCTGTGCTCAGCAGCCTGAAGGAAGAAGATGGCTCAATAACGTCTTCTCAGGCTGATGTCATGAGAATCAGTAAATCCTTCTATGCCTGTCTGTATGACGCGAAGCCGACCAACAGCGCAGCCTCCCAGCCGTTCCTGTCCTCTATCACGGAGGGCTTAGACAACAGAACACGGGAGAGGCTGGACCAGCTGCTATCTCTGGACGAGCTGACCAAGGCACTCGAGTCCTTCGAAAAGAATAAAACTCCCGGAAGCGACGGCTTACCGGTCGAGCTCTATTCCGCTCTTTGGGACTTGATTGGCCAGGACCTGCTGGAGGTGTATGTCAGTGTGCTTCGGGCAGGTACCATGAGTGAATCCATGAGGAAAGGCATCATCACCCTCATCTACAAGTGGAAGGGGGAGAGGGAGGAACTCAAAAATTGGAAACCAATCTCCCTGTTGAATGCGGATTACAAAATTAGATTAGATTAGATTAGATTACTTACAGTGTGGAAACAGGCCCTTCGGCCCAACAAGTCCACACCGACCCGCCGAAGCGCAACCCACCCATACCCCTACACTTACCCCTTACCTAACACTACGGGCAATTTAGCATGGCCAATTCACCTGACCCCGCACATCTTTGGACTGTGGGAGGAAACCGGAGCACCCGGAGGAAACCCACGCAGACACGGGGAGAACGTGCAAACTCCACACAGTCAGTCGCCTGAGTCGGGAATTGAACCCGGGTCTCTGGCGCTGTGAGGCAGCAGTGCTAACCACCATGCTACCGTGCCGCCCACAAAGGTAATCGTCAACCGGGTCAGGTCTGCTCTGGGGTCGGTGATTCACCGTGACCAAACCTGTGCTGTGCCGGGCAGGAAGATTGCTGAGAGTCTCGCACTCCTCAGGGATACGATTCCCTACGTGCAGGACAGAAGGTTGGACACCTGCCTGATCAGCCTGGACCAGGAGAAAGCCTTTGACAGGATATCACACAGGTACATGAGAGATGTTCTCTCCAAAATGGGCTTTGGAGAGGGAATCTGCAATTGGATCAGACTGCTCTACACCAACATTGTCAGTGCAGTCTCAATCAATGGGTGGGAATCAGATAGCTTCCCAGTCAGATCTGGAGTCAGACAGGGCTGCCCTCTCTCTCCTGCCTTGTTTGTGTGCTGCATAGAGCCATTTGCCGAGTCCATCAAGAAGGATGCGAGCCTGAGAGGGGTGACTATTCCTGGCAGCGGGGGCCTGCAGGTTAAGGCCTCCCTGTACATGGATGACGTCACTGTTTTCTGCTCAGATCCACTGTCCGTGCGCAGACTCATGTGCATATGTGACCAGTTCGAACGGGTCTCGTGGGCCAAGGTAAACCGAGGCAAGAGCGAGGCCATGCTCTTCGGGAATTGGGCCGACCAATCCTCGATCCCCTTCACCGTCAGGACCGACCACCTGAAGGTGCTGGGTATTTGGTTCAGGGGGGCTGGAGCGTGCGCCAAGTCTTGGGAGGAGCGTATCAGCAAAGTGAGGCAGAAACTGGGCAGATGGAAGCTACGGTCGCTCTCCATCACGGGAAAAAACTTGGTCATCAGGTGTGAGGCACTGTCATTGCTATTATACGTGGCACAGGTCTGGCCTATTCCCAGACCCTGTGCCGCTGCAGTCACCCGGGCCATCTTCCAGTTTATATGGAGATCAAAGATGGACCGGGTCCGAAGGGACTCGCTGTACAAAGATCTGGGCAACGGGGGAAAAAATACACCCAATGCCTCCCTCACCCTGATGGCCACCTTTGTGTGTGGCTGCATCAAGCTGTGCGTGGATCCCCAGGACGCAAACACCAAGTGTCACTACATACTGAGGTTCTACCTGTCCCCAGTGTTGCGAAGGATGGGCCTGGCCCCGCTGCCGTGGAACGCTCCGAGTAGTTGGACCATTCCATATCACCTGTCCTTCGTGGAGAAGTTTATGAAGAAAAACACCTTTGACCACAAGTCCATCAGGAAGTGGTCAGCATGTAGTGTCCTTGAGACCCTTCGGGAAAAGGAGAGGGCGGATCCTATCAAGCGGTTCTCTGAGCAGACTGTCAAAGCAATTTGGCAGAATGCCTCATCGCCAGAACTTTCCAACAAGCACCAAGACATGGTTTGGCTGGTGGTGAGAAGGGCTCTGCCTGTGAGATCCTTTAAGCACGCCCGGACTCTCAACCACACCACACGCTGCCCTCGAAGCGGCTGTGGGGGGGACGAGACTGTCACACACCTCCTTCTGGAATGTGCCTATGCAGAGGAAGTCTGGAGAGGAATGCAGTGGTGTTTGTCGAGGTTCGTCCCGAGCAGCGCCGTGACGCGGGACTCCGTGCTCTATGGCCTGTTCCCCGGAACACACACCAAGATGAACATCAATTGTTCCTGGAGGATCATCAACTCGGTGAAGGACGCTCTCTGGGCGGTCCGAAACCTGTTGATCTTCCAGCTGAAGGAGTTGACCCCGACTGAGTTTGCAGACTCAGTCCAGGACTTCATATTGAGAGATGCACTGAAGCTTGGGGCAGCTGCCGCCAAGGCGCGGTGGGGAAAGACCACCGTGTAACGTCTGCCTGCCTAAAGAAGAACAGGGGGCCCATGCAGTCGTTTGGGCTCTGCTGACGCCTCAGCTAAATATATGGGCATATGATTGAAAAATGCACAGACCTTTTTATACATTTGATATAAATTCTGATGAAAACGATAAATTCTGATCTCTGTATGTAAATGTTAACATATGTATGGCATGACCAACTGTACAGACTATCAAATTATTTTATGAATAAAGTATATTTTTGAAATAAAAAAAAACAAAGGCAATAGAGGGAATAGCAGCAACAATACAAGGATTGCTGAAGGCAGGGATACTTAAAGAAACTTGTAGACCCTGCAACACTCCTTTGTTACCAGTATTAAAGGCAGGCGGGTCAAAATGGAGACTTGTACATGATTTAAGAGCTATAAATGAGGTAGTGGAGGATTGGCCAGTAATTGTTCCTAATCCACACGTACTACTAACTAATGTGCCCCCACAGGCAGCTTGGTTCTCGGTGGTAGGTTTATGTTCTGCTTTTTTTAGCATTCCCCTAGCAGACCACTGCCGGTATCTGTTTGCTTTTATGTACAAAGGTCAGCAATACACTTAGACAAGAATGCCCCAGGGGTTTAAGCATTCACTGCATGTATTCAACCAGGTGTTAAAATCAGAACTGGAGGGTCTGACTTTAGAAAGTACGCTGATACAGTATGTTGATGATTCGCTTGTCTATTCAGATAGTCAGAAACTGTGTGAGCAAGATATCCTTTTCTTCTTGAAAACACTGGTTGGAGGGAGGGGGGTGCGTAAAGTCTCTAGGAAAAAGTTGCAGTTTTACAAACAACAGATTGACTATTTGGGTAGTCTGGTTGCTAAGGGCCTAGATTAGAGTGGTGCTGGAAAAGCACAGCAGGTCAGGCAGCATCCGAGGAGTAGGAAAATTAACGTGTTGGGCAAAAAACCTTCACCGGTACCCAAAACATTGATTTTCCTGCTCCTCGGATGCTGCCTGATCTGCCGTGCTTTTCCAGCACCACTTTAATGTAGACTCTGATCTCCAGCATCTGTGGTCCTCACTTTTGCCTGGTTGCTAAGGGTACGAAGGCAATTGCACCAAGTCAGACTGAAGCAATTGTTAAAATTCCTAGGCCAGAGACAATAGGGCAAATGATGACATTCTTGGGCATGACAGGATTTAGTGCAGATTAGATTGAGGAGTATCCTGAAATTACAGCACCTTTAAGGAAGGATGAAGGATGTCGGACATTCATGTTTAAGGGTGCTTTGCAGTGGAATGAAGAGGCTATTACAGCTTTCAATATCCTTAAATGAGCCTTGCTGTTAACCTCAGCATTGGCCTTGCCTGATTATGGCAAACTTTTTCACCTTTATGTGTCAAACAGGCAGACAGGCCATGCAGCTGCAGTACTAATGCAGGAGGCGAGTGTAGCACCCAACTAGATGAAGTAGCTCAGGGCTATCCACCATGTGACCAGGAATTGGTGGCTGCCTATTTTGCGTATGAAAAAGCATCCTCAGTAATAATGGGTTACCCCGTCATCCTATATATTTATCATAAGGTGGCAGAGTTATTGGAGAAAGGGAAATTTGTACTGATGCCAGCTAGAATACTAGCATATGGGATGCTGCTGACATTTTCTGCCATAACCATACAGAGGTGTACGACAAGGAACATAGTGGACTATGTCCCACTTGTGTATGAGGGAGAACTCCTAAGGGAAGTGACTGCATTTGCCAAACTGAGAGCTGATTTACAGCCCAAGCCACTGCTTGATGCAAATAGGGAGGTTCTAGTTGTGGACAGTTTTTGATATAGGGATTATGATGGGAATCATGATGGGTACTCGGTTGTAAGACAGGACCCAGTATAGGACAATCAAACTGGAAACTTGCCCACAGCTGTGTTCAGCTCAGTTGGCTGAACTTAAGGCATTGATGGCAGCCTGTGAAATGATGGAGGGTAAAGAAGCTGACATTTATACTGATTCGGCGTATACACATGGGGTATGCCACCTGCTTGGAGCAGTGTGGAAGCAAAAAGGCTTTAAGAAGAGTAATGGGGATCCCATACAACACTGCCAGCAGATTGTAGAGTTGACGACTACAATGATGAAGCCAAAGGCACTAGCTATCATTAAGTGCCAAGCACACAGAAAAGGCGACGATATGGTGATAAGGGGTAATCAGTCAGTAGACACAGCTAAGATGGCTTTGGGTTGTTCTTCATCTGTTATTGCACCTCAGGTGCAGATAGTTCCAGAACCGCTGATAGAGGATCTTATTGATATACAGGGGAGGGCTACCCTGGCTGAGCAAACACTATGGAAGCAGAGGGGTGCTGGGCAGAATCAAGAAGGCGTATGGACCACAGAGGAAGGTTTATGGGTAACACCCACCCTGTTGTTGACAATTCTTATTTCAGAGGTGCATGGATTGGATCACTGTGCGTGAGGGGAAGTGCTGAGGAAGATAAAGCGGGATGGTTTCTGTTCATCATACCTGCAGGCTTCAGTGGATTATTTATTGTCACAATGTGAGGTGTGTGCACGGTACAATATTAGGAAGGGTAAAACGACCCCTTTAGGACACATACCAGTGCCTGAGGGCCATTTAAGCATTCAGTAATTAACTATGTGAACATGATAAAAAAGGTGAGAGGGAAAGGGTACATGTGAGTGGGGATTGATAGGTTTAGCCGATGGGTAGAAACTGTCCCTTCCAAAGATGCAGGAGCTGGAACAGTCGTGAAAGTTCTGATGAATGAATTTATCCCAAGGTTTATTATACTGTCGGAAATCAGTTCAGACAATGGGTCTACCTTCATTCAGAAAGTAGTTAAGTTGGTGCTGCAGTCTTTCAGAATCTAACAGAGGGTTGAGTGCGTGTATCATCCCCAGTCACAGGGTATGGTGGAAAAGATTAATGGGACATTGGAAGCCAAATTAAACAAGATCTGTGCAAGCACCAACCTTAACTGGGTCGATGAGCTGGCACTAATGAGTTATTGCATGCAGAATAATTGCATGACCAATCTAACACCACATGAGATGCTTACAGGTAGTCCTATGCCAGTGCCTATGAAGGGCCTAGCTTGGAGCAGTTAAGCTTAGAACTTAAGCAATATATGCAGCAGCTAACTATGATACATGAGACTATCTACCTGCAGGAAACACAAAGGGAACCGACACCTGTCAACAAGGAAGGACCTATTAAGCCCGGCGATTGGGTGTACGTGCAGGTTTTTTGAAGACCCTGGAATGAGCCGAGGAGAGAGGGACCTTTTGCAATGACTGAGGCATCACCTACTGCCATCCAAGTGGAAGGACGATACATATGGTACCACCTTAATCTTTGTACTAAAGCTCTCCCACCTGCTCAAACTAATTCTAACACTGAGGTAAGTGGAGCTGAGGCTGAGGAACTTGGACATGGGCAGGGTACACAGGAGGCTAGTACCCCTCAGCAAGGTTCCGAACAAGGTACAGGTGAAGTTCTTGGGGATGCTAATCATTCCAGAAATGATAGTGATGGAGATGTGGAGCATAGCTCTTCTCCTGGCAGGGGGGAATGGGGAAAACATGGGGGACACCCCGATACCCCCTTCTCTGATGCCAGGCCTGCATACTCAGATTTGGAGACCATTAACCTGGCAGATATGGACTGGTAGTGCAAGGGTCATGCAGGTTCTTATCCCAATGATAGGGGTTAGCAAGAATGTTGAATGGATTAATTACATTTATTACAACCAGCAGAGATTTATCAATTATACTGACGATGCCCTTGTGGCCTTGGGAGAACAATTGGATGTTACAACCAAAATGACGTGACAAAACAGACAGGCCTTATACTGGATACTAACAGAAAAAGGTAGGGTTTGTGTGATGTTTGGGAACATTGCTGTATCTTTATACCTAACAACACTAGCCCTGGAGGATCTTTTACTCAAGTAATGGAAAAACTGAAGGATCTAAGACAGGGGCGAAAAGACAATGTAGGATTTGGTCATCAGGCTTTTGATTGGTTGAATAATATATTAGGGTCTTGGGGAGGATGGTTTGTCAAGACTGGTCTTATTATAGATGTAGTTTTACTTGTTGTCACCTTCGTCTTTTGTTGCGCTTTACCTTTTATTCAGTCTTTCTTATTTTGCGTCACCACACGGCACCTTATGGTCATTTCAGCTACCCCTGGAAGTGCTTCCTATTCTGACAGAGCCCCAGCATTTTACTATTATGATCTGACAACCACCACAGTGCAAGGAATATTTCCACATGAGGATATCGATGATACTTCTGAAGAACGCGCGGGTCCTAGATTGTGAGGGATAATAGACAATAGGTGCAGGAGTTGGCCATTCTGCCCTTCCAGCCTGCACCACCATTCAATATGATCACAGCTGATCATCCTCAGTCAGTATCCTGTTCCTACCTTATCTCCATAACCCTTGATTCCACTATCCTTGAGCTCTATCCAACTCTTTCTTAAATGAATCCAGAGACTGGGCCTCCACTGCCCTCTGGGGCAGACCATTCCACACAGCCACCACTCTCTGGGTGAAGAAGTTTCTCCTCATCTCTGCCCTAAATGGTCTAGCCCGTATTTTTAAGCTGTGTCCTCTGGTTCGGCACTCACCCATCAGCGGAAACATGTTTCTTGCCTCCAGAGTGTTCAATCCTTTAATAATATTACATGTCTCAATCAGATCCCCTCTCAGTCTTCTAAACTCAAGGGTATACAAGCCCAGTCGCTCCAGTCTTTCAGTGTAAGGTAATCCCGCCATTCCAGGAATCGACCTCGTAAACCTACGCTGCACTCCCTCAATAGCCAGAATGTCTTTCCTCAAATTTGGAGACCAGAACCGCACACAGTACTCCAGGTGTGGTCTCACCAGGGCTCTGCACAGCTGCAGAAGAACCTCTTTGCTTCTATACTCAATCCCTCTTGTTATGAAGGCCAGCATGCTATTAGCTTTCTTCACTACCTGCTGTACCTGCATGCTTACCTTCATTGACTGGTGTACAAGAACCCCCAGATCTCTCTGTACTGCCCCTTTACCTAAACTGATTCCATTTAGGTAGTAATCTGCCTTCCTGTTCTTGCCACCAAAGTGGATAAACATACATTTATCCACATTAAACTGCATCTGCCATGCATCTGACCACTCACCTAACTTGTCCAGGTCACACTGTAATCTCCTAACATCCTCATCACATTTCACCCTGCCACCCAGCTTAGCATCATCAGCAAATTTGCTAATGTTATTACTAATACCATCTTCTATATCATTAACATATATTGTAAAAAGCTGCGGTCCCAGCACTGATCCCTGCGGTACCCCACTGGTCACTGCCTGCCATTCCAAAAATGGAGCCATTTATCACTACTCTTTGTTTCCTATCAGCCAACCAACTTTCAATCCAAGTTAGTACTTTGCCCCCAATACCACGCGCCCTAATTTTGCTCGCTAACCTCCAATGTGGGGCTTTATCAAAAGCTTTCTGAAAGTCCAGGTACACTACATTTACTGGATCTTCCTCGTTCATCTTCAGAGTTACATCCTCAAAAAATTCAAGAAGATTAGTCAAGCATGATTTCCCCTTCATAAATCCATGCTGTCTCTGACCTATCCTGTTACTACTATCCAGATATATAGTAATTTCATCCTTTATGACAGACTTCAGCATCTTTACCACCACTGAGGTCAGACTAACTGGTCTATAATTTCCTGTTTTCTCTCTCCCACCTTTCTTAAAAAGTAGTACAACATTAGCCACAATCCAATCCGTAGGATCTGATCCCAAATCTCTCGAACTCTGGAAAATAACGCATCCACGATTTCTCGAGCCACCTCCTTCAGTACCCTGGGATGCAGACCATCAGGCCCCAGGGACTTATCAACCTTCAGAATTAACAGTCTCTCCAACACCAATTCCTGGCAAATATAAATTCCCTTAAGTTCAGATCCTTCAGCTACTGTTACCTCAGGGAGATTGCTTGTGTCTTCACCAATGAACACAGATCTGAAGTACCAATTCAATTCTTCTGCCATTTCATTGTTCCCTGTAATATATTCCCCTGTTTCTGTCTTCAAGGGCCCAATTTTAGTCTTAGCCATTTTTTTCCCTTTCACATACCTAAAAAAACTTTTACTATCCTCCTTTAAATTATTGGCCAGTTTACCTTCGTACCTCATTTTTTCTCTGCGTATTTCCTTCTTAGTAATCCTCTGTTGTTCTTTAAAAGCTTCCCAGTCCTCCGTTTTCCCACTTATCTTTGCTATGTTATACGTTTTCTCTTTCAACTTTATATGTTTCTTAACTTCCCTCGTCAGACGCGGCCATCCATGCCTCCTCCTAGGATCTTTCTTCCTTTTTGGAATGAACTGATCCTGCAACTTCTGCATTATACACAGAAATATCCGCCATTGTTCCTCCACTGTCATCCCTGCTAAGGTATTGCACCATTGAACTTTGGCCAGCTCCTCCCTCATAGCTCAATAGTTCCCTTTATTCAACAGAAATATTGTCACTTCTGATTGTACCCTCTCCCTCTCAAATTGCAGATTGAAGCTTATTGTATTATGGTCACTACTTCCCAATGGCTCCTTCACTTCGAGGTCCCTGACCAATTCTGGTTCATTGCACAATACCAGATCCAGAATTGCCTTCTCCCTGGTTGGCTCCAGCACCAGCTGTCCTAAGAATCCATCTCTGAGGCACTCCACAAAGTCTCTTTCTTGAGGTCCAATACCATCCTGATTCTCCCAGTCTACCTGCATGTTGAAATCCCCCATAACAATTGTAGTAACATCTTTGCGACAGGCCAATTTCAGCTCCTGATTCAACTTACATCTGACATCCAGACTACTGTTTGGGGGCCTGTAGATAACTCCCAAGAGGGTCTTTTTACCCTTAGAATTTCTTAGCTCTATCCGTGATTCTAGGCCCCCTGCTCAAGGGACTGAATATCATCCCTTACCAACATGGCCACCCCACCCCCTCTGCCCATCAGTCTGTCCTTACAATAGCATGTGTAGCCTTGAATATTCATTTCCCAGGCCCTGTCTACTTGAAGCCACGTCTCAGTTATCCCCACAATATCGTATCTGCCAATTTCCAAAAGAGCCTCAAGCTCATCCATCTTATTTCTAATGCTTCGTGCATTCATGTATACTATTTTTAATTTGTTACTGCCCTCTCCCTTCCCATCAATTCCTATTTCACTCAACCTTATGGCACGATCCCATTTTGAGTTTTCTGCCTCATTGATAACGTTGTCTTTCTTGACTTCCCTTGTTCTAACTTTCCCTTCAATTTTCATCTTAAACATCCAATTTGTCCCCTCCCCCCGCTACTTAGTTTAAACGTAGCTGTGTTGCAGTAGCAAACCTGCCTGCCAGAATGCTGGTCCCTAACCTATTAAGGTGCACACCATCTCTCTAGTAGAATTTATGCTTACCACAAAACATACTCCAGTGATCCAAGAATTTAAATCCTTGCTTCCTGCACCAGTTCCCCAGCCACACGTTCAAGTCCACTATTTCCCTGTTTCTGGCCTCTCCAGCCCGATGAACTGGAAGCAAACCAGAGATAACCACCCTGGACATCCTGCTTTTCAGCCTTCTTCCTAGTTCTCCAAAGTCCTGCAGTAGTATGTTCCTCCTCTTCGTCCCGACATCATTTGTGCCGACATGTACCACCACCTCTGGCTCTTCACCTTCGTCCTTGAGGATTTCTGCACTCTGTCTGTGATGTCTTTAACTCTGGCACCAGGAAGGCAACACACCATCCTTAAGTCCTGCCTGCTGCCACAAAAACCCCGGTCAGTTCCTCTCACTATGGAGTCCCCTATTACCACGGCTCTGTGCGATGTCCGACTCTTCCACTCTGCCTCCACACCAACTTTTGATTGACAGACCTGGCTGCCTTGCGGACTGGCAGTGTCATCTGTCTCTACTGTTTCCAAAAGGTTCAACTTGTTCCTGACAGATAATTCCCTCCGGGTCTCTTGCACCTGTCTCCTCTCTGCCTTCCTCATCGTCTTCTCTCTTCTGCTCTCTTCTGGTACGATTGGTGTAATAACCTCACTGAAGGTCTTGTCCAGAAAGATCTCGTTCTCTCGGATGAGCCTAAGGTCCTCGAGTTCTTTCATCAGCGCTGCAATATGCTCAGTCAGTAGCTGAACGTGCACACACTTTCCACACTTATACGAGCCAGACACACCAGATTTGTTGACCTTCCATATCAAGCAAATAGCACACTGAACCAGCTTGGCAGTCATGTCTTCACCCTTTTCAACTATGGCGTAATCACTTCACTCAATCTCCTTGTCAAAGACTCCTGAGCTAAAGCCTCACTCTTCAATCCACAGGAACTTCCTTGGATCCTCTTTTTGGGGCAAGTCTGTGGAATTTTAATTTAGGTTAGAGGAGGAGGGAGGGAGGCCCTACATTGTAGGACCTGGGGTCTAGAACACAGCCACTCAAATAACAACCATTTACCTTCCCGACCGGCTTTGCGGTCTTGGGATATTTTTCCTGTTCTGGTTATTGGAGGACAGGTCTTTGGTCCAAGGGACCCCAGGAATGGAGGAAGAACCCTTTAAGTCTCAGACTAAGAAACTTATTTAGTCTGTGTTGGGCATCAGCGGGTCTGAGCTTATTGTCTTCTTTCTCTAAGTGAGACCAGCAGTCTCAAAGAGGGGACTATGGAAGACAAAGAGCATGAAAGCAAGGGAAGGGTTAAAACATGGAGACCACTGCCAATCTGTTGCAGGGGTCTGTCGAATGTAGAATGGGATAAGAATATTGAAATGCTCTCACACCAATTACAGAGTAAGGTTGAGGGTGAAAGGTCACTGTGGTGAGTTGAGATAACACAGTTTGTAAAGTTAGCCTACCTGCTAAATATCATCATGGCAGATTTGGGACCATACATCGGTGTGAGTGGGAGGGGGTGTCAGGTCTGCCAGGGTTGGCTGGGGATAGGTGTCAGTGGTAGGGAATCTGCTGTCTCCAGGGAATGGTGGGAGTTGAGGGAATTCCAGGTCCAGCTGAGTCATGGATGCCAGGTTGAGGGAGTTGTCCATTCTGACACATCATGTTGGGGTGTTATCAGCTCAGGGGGAGTGGTGGAAGTTGTATTGGTGGCAACAACTGACTCCCGCTTAGAATTTTGGGGCGAACATAGCTGAATAATTTTACATGAAGAATTCAGAGGAACCTCGATTATCCAACATTCGATTATCCGAATATTGTATAATCTGGCAAGATTGCAATGTTCCGATGCTTGGCTAAACTATGTCATCCGCCATTTGATTCTCTGGCATTCGCTTAACGGAGCAAATACTCCCTGCTCGTGTCCTTCAGGTAATTGAATTTCCTGTTTTGTTGGTTGGAGATAAAATGATAGACTGCCACTAGAGGTCAGTGTTTATAGATAGGATGCCAGGATTTCTGAGAACGGACGTTGGTGAAATTGATCAAATTCCCAATGTGGGCACATGTACATAATCTACTCAGAGAAAGTTCAGATGCTGGAGATCAGAGTCAAAAAGTGTGGTGCTGGAGAAGCACAGCAGGTCAAGTAGCATCCGAAGAGCAAGAGAGTCGATGTTTCTTGCATAAGCTTTTCATCAGGAATGGGGGCCCCCAAGGGGGGCTGAGAAAGAAACAGGAGTGGGTAGAGCTGGAGAGAAGATAGCTAGGAATGCAACTGGAGGATGAAGGTGGGGGGTGATGGTGATAGGTCAGAGTGGAAGATGGAGTGGACAGGTGGAAAGGAAGATGGACTGTTAGGACAGTTCAAGAGAGTGGTGCTAAATTGGAGGATTAGATCTGGGATAAGATGGGAGGGGAGATGAGGAAACTGTTAAAATCGATACAGATCCCGTGTGGTTGGAGGGTCCCATGGTGGAAGATGAGGTGTTCTTCCTCCAGTTGTCAGATGGCTTGGATTTGTGATGGAGGAGGCCCAGGACTTTCATGTCCTTGGTGAAGTGTTAGGGGAATTGAAGTGATCGGCCACAGGGCGGTGGGGTTGTTTAGTGTGTGTGTCCCAGAGATATTCTCAGAAACGTTCTGCAAGTTGGCGTCCTGTCTCCGCAGTGTAGAGGAGACCACATCGAGAGCAATGGACATAGTAGATGAGGAGTTTGCAGGTGCAGGAAAATCTCTGCCAGATGTGGGGCCTTGGATGGAAGTGAGGGGGGAGGTATGGGCACAGGTTTTACACCCTTGTGGTGGCAAGTGAAGGTGCAGGGAATGGAGGGTGGGTTGGTGGGGGCCGTGGACCTAACGAGGGAGTTGCGGAGGGAATGGTTTCCGCAGAGTGCTGAAAGGAGTGGGGAGGTGGTGTGGTCTGACTGTAGGTAGCAGAAGTGGAGGACGATGATGCGTTGTATCTGGAGGTTGGGGGGGTGGAACATGAAGACTGGGGGAGTTCTGTCCTTGTTGCGATTGGGGAGGTGGGGTTGAATGGTGGAAATGCAGGAAGTGCTGCTCCCAGGAGGACCAATTCCACTCCAGAAAATCCCAGATGACCTCCTACTTCAAGGACTGCAATTTCTCCTCCAACATGATCAACAATGCCCTCCAACTCATCTCCTCCACTTCCCGCACCTCCGCCCTGGGATTCACTGCCTGCACTCTTGGTCAATGTTGTCTCGTTTATATGTTGCAGGCAAGGATGCCTTGAGGCATGGTCCACTGAAGAGACCAAACAGGTACTACAATAACAAAAGAATGGACAACATGCAACAATCGCCAGACATGGCTGTTCCATCCCAGTCGGGGGAAAATTCAGCGGTCAAGGACATTTAGCCTCATATCTTTGGGTGACCATCCTCCAAGGCGGACTGTGGGATATGCAACAATTCAAACAGCGGCTGATAGCCAAGTTCGGTACCCATGAGAATGGCATCAACCAGGACCTTGGGTTCATGTCACACTACAGGTGACATCAGGACTGAAGAAGGGTTACACCTGAAACATTGACTTCTCCACCTGCTGCTGCCTGACTGACAACTCTGATGAGTGCTATTGTCACCTTCACAATACTTATTCACAATACGAGGTTAAGAGTTTAATTGTTTGTGGTTTCTGCAATTAAGCTGAGATGGATTTTGATGATTGCCACTATTTTAGCCCTGTTGTAGAAAGAGGTTTATTTTAACGGAGTGGAGTGTTATGAATGAATGCACTTGTTAAGAAATAATTTTTCACAAACCCTGCTGTCAATATGTGGTTCAGTGCTTCTGGACAGTGTACAGTGGGTAAATAGGCAGTAGTGCTCCCTAGCATTGGGGACTTGAGGGATTATGGAGTTTGTTTGAGGGACATACGTTGACCTGGGCATACGAGAAACTGTAGGGGTTGTTTGTGGTTTGCACAGGAGGTCGGGGGAGGAGGTTGGGTGGGATGGGAGAATGGGTTGGGGGTAAAGAGTGCAGGGTTTTTCTGTTTTTATTGGAACTGGGATGAAAAGGCTGCCTCCAAACTTTTTCCCAGATTCATGGCCTGGCAGCAGCAGCACAGCTGACATTCTGAGTGTCTTCCTTGTCATTTTCTCCCAGCGCAGGGGAGACAACTCTCACTGTCCATTTTCAGATGAAAATCCAGGCCTGCATCTCCAGATTCTCCAGCCAAGACAAATAGTTTCTCAGAATTCACTTTCCCAAGTGTCAACAGCAACTTGAATGTTGCAATGGGATCACCTTCTTTTCTGCTAATATCTGGATTCTCAGCACTTATATCCAGAGCATCCATTAATTATACTTGTCAACATGAAAATGTGACTTTCATTTCTACTTCCTATTTTTTCTTTAACCAATCCTTCATCGTTCCTGAAGAAGGGCTTATGCCTGAAACATCAATTCTCCTGCTCCTTTGATGCTGCCTGACCTGCTGCACTTTTCCAGGAACACATTTTTAAGCTCTGATCTCCAGCATCTGCAGTCCTCACTTTCTCCTAATCCTTCATCCATGCCAATATTTTACCTCCAACTTTCAATTTAGTCCTTTGAGAACAACTTTATCAAAAGACTTTGGAAGTTTAAGTGATCTAAAGATACTGATTCCTTTTAACCTAACCTACTAATTATAATCTCAAAAACAGCGAAATAGTTTCTCAAGGATCTTTAAACAGTATCGACTTTGAACAGATGATGCGCTCCTAAATTTATCATTCAGATTTCCTGAACTATCATTTTCAGTTTTCATCCAATAACATAGAACATAGAACAGTACAGCGCAGTACAGGCCCTTCGGCCCTCGATGTTGTGCTGATCTGTCATATCAATCTGAAGCCCATCTAACCTATACTATTCCATGTACGTCCATACACTTGTCCAATGACGACTTAAATGTACTTAAACTTGGTGAATCTACTACCGTTGCAGGCAAAGCATTCCATACCCTTATTACTCTCTCAGTAAAGAAACTACCTCTGACATCTGTCCTATATCTATCACCCCTCAATTTAAAGTTATGCCCCCTCGTGCTTGCTGTCACCATACTTGGAGAAAGGCTCTCCCTGTCCACCCTATCTAACCCTCTGATTATCTTATATGTCTCTTAGTCACATCTCAACCTTCTTCTCTCAAACGCAAACAGCCTCAAGTCCCTCAGCTTTTCCTTGTAAGACCTTCCCTCCCTACCAGGTAACATCCTCGTAAATCTCCTCTGCACTCTTCCCAAAGCTTCCACATCCTTCTTGTAATGCGGTGACCAGAACTGTACACAATACTCCAAGTACGGCCGCACCAGAGTTTTGTACAGCTGCAGCATAACCTCATGGTTCTGGAACTCGATCCCTCTACTAATAAAACCTAAAACACTGTATGCCTTCTAACCTGTAGTTCCTTGTTTTCCCTCCCTTTTTCTTGAAAACCGATCTTTCATTTGCTCATTTCTGTTTTCCTAAAATTTGTGTGACAGTTGACAGTGAAGAAGATTACCAAAGTTTACAAAGGGATCTTGATCAATTTGGGCCAGAGGGCCCAGGGATGGCAGATGGATTTAAATTTAGACAAAGGCGAGGTATTGCATTTTAGTAAAGTGAACCAGGGCAAGAGTTATGCAGCTATTGGTCGGGCTTTGGGTGATGTTGTTGAACAGAGAAATCTTGGGGTTCAGGTACATAGTTTTTGAAACTCACAGGTAGACAGGGTGCGTCTGAAGGCGTTTAGCATGGACACCTTCATTCATTGCTCTGACCATTGACTACAGGAGTTGGGACATCATGTTGATGTGGTACAGGGTGATGGTGAGGCTACTTCTGGAGTAATGTGGACAGTTCTGGCTGTCCTGCGATAGGAAGGATCTTATTAAATTGGAGAAGGTTGAGAAAAGATTTACCATGATGTTGCTGGGAGTGGGAAAAGATCTGCCACCCTGCCTACCCACAATACGCCCACACAGAACACAAGAAAGCATACTTGGCCAAACTATACCAGAAACACCCAGAATGCCTCAGCAATTACCAAACAGGTTGACAAGTGAAACCAGACAGCACTTGCAGACAAGGGAATACACTTCCCAAAACACACTAACAATACCCAGTCAACACAGCTGTCCCAAAGCCCCGAGGGCAGTCTCATAACACAGCAATACCAAAGCCACACAAAGAACAGGTCAGACGGAGAGGCGCTACCAAGGGCTTTGCTCCCAGGACAGGACAATGGAAGCATTTTACTTTTTCAAAAGAGACATTCTCACCTACCTAAAAAGAGAACTGGAATCTCCTGATCCCATTGATACTGTCAGGATGTTGCATTGTATCGACAATCAGGACATTCCTCCGACAACTGTTTTTCAATTATCACCATTGTAAATTAATTACTCCATTTCCAAATACATTGTATCTTGCCCCATTTTAATTAACCTTATTGTACAAGATTCCTATAAAACCAGCTCGAGGAAGAGAATTCTCGGCTACCTGGACAGACTGTCTGTGCTGTTTCAGCTTAGTCAATTTCTCTTCCGCGATATCACTGTAGTAATAACCTGTTTGTCAATTTCACTTTGAACTGTGCTTTGTGATCTCTAATTTATTAGGCTAATTTCTCCGACACTGGATCTGGAGGCTTTGAGCTATAAAGAGAGGCAGGATAGGCTTGGGATGTTTTCACTGGTGTGGAAGAAGTTGAGGGGTGACCATGTGGAGTTTTATTAAAATAATGAGGGGCATAGATAATTTGAATTCAAAACTAGGGGATATATTTTTAAAGTGAGAGGAGAAATTTTAAAAGTAACCTGAGGGACAACTTTTTCATCCAGAGGGTGGTTCATATGTGGAATAAGCTGCAGGAGGAAGACACATTGAAGACTGAAGCAAAATATTTTTTCACCTATCCCTTAAAGTTTCCTCACTGCAGAAGTTTCATCAATAGGAAATTATAGGGGTAATGTATATTTTAGCTCATCGTTATATTTCTAGAAAAATTAATTCACTCTCCTTTTTTCTATCTTTCATCAGAATTGTTTCTAAGGTACCCTCAACTCTCAAGTTGTCAGTTGCAACTTTAAAAACCCATTCTTTCATTTTAATTCTATCATTAACACCGATCACAAATCATTGATGAATCTTTTTTTGCTGAATTCTTATTTCTTGTGTCTGTTTTAACTATCTTTTTAAATGCTTAACAGTTTAGAACATTTTAGTTTACTTAACAAATTTATTTGAGTCAACTCTCCACTCACACCAATGTAATTGTCTTTGATTTAATTCAAGATTCTTGTTTGAAGTTAATATGGAATTCAATTGCGTGATGATGTTTGTTCACTAAAGCCTGTGAAGTTTTGAATTGAACATGCCTGATTGCTCAATAGATCTGAAACAGGTTTATCTCTCGGTACTTCCACAATATAATGTTCCAGGAAGTTATCATATTGTCTTTTATAAACTTACCTCTCTGTCCACATCGTCAATTTATTTTGTCCAATTTCTGTGAAGACAACAGTTGTCCCTCACAATTGTTATATATCTTTGTTGCAAGTCCAATTATTATTGGGGTGGCATGGTGACTCAGTGGTTAGCACTACTGCCTTACAGCGCCCGGGTCCCAGATTTGATTCCATCCTTGGGAGACTGTCTGTGTGGAGTTTGCATGTTCTCTTCCTGACTGCATGGGCTTCCTTTGGGTGCTCTGGTTTCCCCCCACAGTCCAAAAATGTGCAGGTCAGGTGAATTGGTCATTCTAAATTCCCCATAGGGTTAGGTGCATTAGTCAGAGGGAAATGGGTCTGGGTGGGTTAGTCTTCAGAGGGTTAGTATGGACTTGTTGGGCCGAAGGGCCTGTTTCCACACTGTAGGGAATCTAGTCTAATCAATTTTGCACTAAACTGTAAGGCTATGATTAAAAGTACATGAGTATACAAAGTAAAGGTATGTAAAGTATTTCCACTAGCATTTGTTCTTCCTAATCTCCATCTATACTAATGGAAATACTGAACCAGGTTTCTTCCTCATCACTGCTGCTTGTCATCGCTTAATTTCAGGGCCTACCCCTCCTCCTTTACTATTCTGTTGACCTTTTTGAAACCTTGTAAACCCTAGAATATTTATTTCCAACACTGGAGACTTTGTGAGAATACCTCTGGATTCTAAATCTATTTTCCTTTTCTTTATTTATGTAATTATTTCATCTAACATATTACAAATGTTCTGTACATTCAACTAAAGAGTCTTCAATTTATTTACTGATAATTTTTACATTGACCTTACTCACCGATACACTATTCCCATGAAACTCTCTGTCTCTTCCTATGTCACTTGGCTTCCTTTTCCTGAGTCACCCCTCTGCCCTATTGCCTTGACTTTTGTCTCTGAGATTAGAAAACCTTACTTTATCCCATGTAGCTCTGGGCTGGATAAGTTCGCCATGTTCAAGGACAAATCAGAGATCCTGATTGAAATGAGAAAGTGAGCTTGGTATATGACTGATAATCATCTGAGTGAAGCTGGAGATTCCACAATAGGTTTATCACTGCTTTTCAGTGCTATCCCTATCTCCCTTGATATTATTTAGAAATCTACTGCTTGATGTCTTCAACGTAATCAATGGCCAAGCTCCCAGGGATAAGGGTTTCCAAACTTCACTGCCCTCTTAGTGAAGAGATTCTCCTCATCTCAGTCCGAAATGGCTGGTTCCCTTATTCTGAGACTGTGTCCTTCAATTCCCGAGACTCCAAGCCAACAGAAACATCCTTTTTACACTTACTTTAGCTGGCCCGTTAAGAGTTTTGAAAATGTCAATGAGATCATCTCTCAGTCTTATAAATCTCCTGGTCCTGACCAGGTATATCTAGAACACTGCAAGATGTTCTAGAGAGGAAATTCAGGGGTCCTGGCTGATATTTTGAATCATCATTAGAAACAGATGAGGTCCCGAAAGGCTGGAGAGTTGCAAATGTTGTGCCCTTTTTCA
The DNA here is from genome assembly GCF_020745735.1 of Hemiscyllium ocellatum. Lineage (NCBI taxonomy): Eukaryota > Metazoa > Chordata > Chondrichthyes > Orectolobiformes > Hemiscylliidae > Hemiscyllium > Hemiscyllium ocellatum. The sequence continues at coordinate 28,180,642 of NC_083403.1, forward strand.
AAAGGAAAAAGCTGCAAAGAAAAACTTGGGAACTATAGACCAGCAAGCCTAACATCTGTGGTAGGTCAATCACTTGAGAAGATTCTGAGAGATTAGATACATATGCATTTTGAAAGACAGGGTTTGGTTAGGCATCGTTAGCATGGCTTTGTGCATGGGTAATCATGCCTCACAAATTTGTTAAGAGTTCTTTGATGAAGTGACTAGAAAGGTTGATGAGGGCAGGGCAATAAATGTATGGATTGTAGTAAGGATTTTGATAAGGTTCCACATGGTAGGCTGCTCTGGAATGTTATGTCGCATGGAATCCTGGGATAGCTGGCAAATTGGAGAAACAATTGGCTTGATGGTAGGAAGCAGAGAGTAATATTGGAAAGATGTTTGGTGGGCTGGAGACCTGTGACTAGTGGAGTGCCTCGGGAGTCGACGCTGGGCTCATTACTGTTTGCTATCTATATCAATGATTTAGATGAGAATGTACAAGGTATAATTAATAAGTTTGCAGATAACACTAAAATAGGCAGTATGGACAATGAGGAAGGTTATCAGAAATTACAGCAAGACCGTGATCAACTGGGAAAGTAGGACGAGAAATGGCAAATGGAGTTTAATATACATAAGTATGAGGCCTTGCATTTTGGAACGTCAAAGGAGTTTCTTTGTGAATGGTAGGGCCTTAAGGAGTGTAGTAGAACAGAGGAACTTTGGAATTCAGGTGCAAAGTCACAGGTAGACAGAACAGTGAAGAAGGTGAAAGTGAGGACTGCAGATGCTGGAGATCAGAGTCAAGATTAGAGTGGTGCTGGAAAAGCACAGCAGGTCAGGAACAGGAAAATTGACGTTCGGGCAAAGGTTCTTCATTGGCAATGATGAGAGCAGTGAAGACGGCTTTTGGCACACTGGCCTTCATCAATAAGAGTACTGAGTATAGAAGCTGGGAAGTGACATTGCTGTTGTACAAGATGTTGGTGAGGCTGCACTTGGAGTATTGTGTTTTGGTCACCTCCCAATAGGAAGGATGTTATTAAACTGGAAAGAGTGCAGAAGAAGTTTACAAGGATGTTGCCAGGACTCAACAAAAGTTATAGGCGGAGGTTGGACAAGCTAGGATGTTTTTTCTTTAGAGCGGAGGATACTGAGGGGGAATCTTACAGAAGGATATAAGATCATCAGAGGCATGGATAGGATGAATGCACTCAGTTTTTTATCCAAGGGTTAGGGAATCGAGGAGTAGAGGACATCTGTTTAAGGTTAGAGGGGAAGAATAAAAGGAACCTGAGGGGCAACCTTTTTACACAGAGGGTGGTATGCATATGAAATGAACTGCCAGCAGAAGCAGTTGAGGTGGGTACATTAACAACATTTAAAAGGCATTTGGACAAATGCATAGGTAGGAAAGGTTTAGAAGGATAATAGCCAAGTGTGGAGAAATGGGGTGAGCATGCCTTCCCCACCCACCCCCACCCCCCGCCCCACACCTATCCTGACGTGAAGACACCCTCATCACATGACCACCACTCCATCATCCAAGCCAACTAGCCCCAACCCTATGATCAACCTCACCCCCACACCACTTCAGTAACTCTTGATCACCTAACTGCTAATCCTTAATGTCCTTCAAGCGAGCCACCACCTGCCACTTTACCCGTGTTTGTCACATTTTTACTCGCTCTATGGCTTTTTACAAAGGCTTTGGGATAACTCTTCATCTTATTGGGATGTTGGTGCTAGTGCTGTAAAGGTGGGCACTGCTCCGACAAAGATTCTCTGTGCTGCTTTCTGATTCTTATACTGGGTGAGTGCTGCAGGATTCTACATCTGGAGACTGGTTGAAAAATTGGGGTGTTCAGGAACTATAGCCAGATTCTTTGGGGGGGGGGGTTGGAGCAATTTGGGCAATATGAGATATGTGTGGCTGAATCGGGAGAGAAGTCTGGTAAGATTCTTTTCAATGTTGGGATCATCTCATTGCAGCTTTTACACTTTGCACAAGCAGCATGACAAATTCTCGCTGGGCAATGGTGAGCCCCATTTGATGGTGATTATTGTTTGGTAATGCCCTGGTTGACGGTTTAACTCATCTCACTAATAGTCTGGTTGTGCTCGTATCAAACTTGGCAAACAAATAACCATTAGGAAAACCATCCGGAATAATCCTGGACATCTTTGCTAATTTTGAATCTGCTGGAACCATACTAGGATCTAGGGGCATTTGGAAAATTATAGCTCTTTGCAGCATTGTTCAGAAACTAAATGCTAGCCCTAGGGTTCGTAGCATTGTTTCATTTTGTCTCCTTAAATTCTTCAATACTTGTCTCTACAGATCTTAATTTCTTGAAGTATTAACACAAGTTAATGGGATTTAATGGCAGTTAGATTTAAAGTTCAAAACAACATGTAAATTGCCTTGAAACTTTTCCAGGTGATAACGAATCAGAGAGAATTGCAGGTAAATTTAAAATACCATCTGATAAAATCCATAAGTAGTAAAATACCTGGACTTGTTTTATACAAATGATCAGGGAAAGATGAACTGACTTTACATTTTGTGACTGTTTTTCTGCATCTCTCGTGAGTTCAACATCAAAAGATGTAAAATACCATGCAAATATTACTGAGAGGCCGAAAGATGGGTTGTGAGTGTCTGAGTGCAAAGTAGTCAAGTGAACTCCATAGCTCCCTCAAATCCAGGATCATGGTCAATGCCCCTGAAATCTGGACCACAAAAAGAAAAGCCAGCATCCAGAGGCAAATCTGAAGCCAAATTCTATTTTCCCATCTTGACATATAAGGGCCTGCACTTCAGAGGAATAGGTAGCTCCCATTTTTAAATCTGTAAATTGTTCAAGTGCTCTTCAGTCCCCCAACAAACAATCTTCATCGTGCATTGCGTTCATGTTGTTTATTTCTTCCTGGGACATGAAAATTAGTGACAGACTGATATTTATTAGCCATTCCTTCCTTTCCTTTAGACAATGGTGGCAAGTTGTAATATTGAACCACTGCAGTTTGTGATATGAGTATTTGTAGCTAGACAGGAGAATGACCTCTTCTGGATAAGACCATTTGTTAGACCCCAGCAAGATGATTGGGTACAGTCAGTGGGTGGCACATTATCAGAGAAGTGCTGAACAGGGCGCATAAGTGATTTACAAGAATGATTCCAGGAATAAGACACTTCACTTATGAGGCTAGATTGAAGAAGTTAGGACTGTTCGCTTTGGAGAGACGAAGGTTATGAGGAGATTTGATGGATTTTTCAAAATCATGATTGAGCTGGATAGAGTAGGTTGGGTGAAGTTGTTCCTGATGATAAAAGGAACAGAAATAAGAAGGTATCGATTTAGAGTCAGTGGCAATCAACTGCTAATACATATGATTGTCCACTTCGGACATTCCGTGTCATTGGTCATGTTTGTGTGAGTCCTTGTGAGGCTGATCCTAGAGACATATCTCCAACCACTTTGGGCAGGTGTTTCTGGGAGGAGGTGGAAATGGTCCTGGGCCTTGAGATCATTGGCATTCCTTTCTCTGGTATCTTTTCTCTCCTTCCTATTGCTGGCAAGCCTTCTCAAAGAATTGTGTGTTTTCATATAGGAGTCTCCTCCAAGTCAGTTTCTTCTGAACAAAGGTCTCCCATGTATTGATGTTTATGTTGTATTTCTCGAGGGAAGTGTCAGGGAATCTTTGACATGTTGCCTTTGCCCTTCTCTCTTCGCCCAGCTGAAGGAAGGTTCTTGGAAAAGATTTGCTTTGACAGTTGGAATATGGACATCCTAAGCACATGTGTTTATTGATGGTCATGGCCTAGATGTTGCTCATATTAGCTACTTCAAGGATGCTGATGTTAATATGCCTGTCCTCACTATTTTTTTAGATTAGATTACTTACAGTGTGGAAACAGGCCCTTCAGCCCAACAAGTCCACACCGACCCGCCGAAGCGTAACCCACCCATACCCCTAATCTAACACTACGGGCAATTTAGCGTGGCCAATTCACCTGACCCGCACATCTTTGTGACTGTGGGAGGAAACCGGAGCACCCGGAGGAAACCCATGCAGACATGGGGAGAATGTGCAAACTCCACACAGTCAGTCGCCTGAGGCGGGAATTGAACCTGGGTCTCTGGCGCTGTGAGGCAACAGTGCTAACCACTGTGCCACCGTGCCGCCCTGTGGACAATCTGTCTCAAACAGTGTTGATCATACTTCTCAAGGGTGCTGAGGTGCCATCTATATGTAGTCCAGCTTTCAGAGCTTGGAAAAGGTGTCAGAAGGATGACTGCCTTCTATTCAACGGTCTTAGTATCACTGATATCAAAGTCATCAATGGCTTTCATCCCTAGGTGACAAAGATGATTCTCTTAGATTGGATGTGAAGTTGAATCTCTGCATCAATATCAGCCTAAAAGTGGTAGTTTCCCAGGTAAGGGAAATGTTCCAAGTTTGGGAGGATTTCTCTATTGATCTTAACAGAGGGATAGGCATGAAATTGATTTAGGATGGGCTGGTAAAGGATTAGAGCTTTCCTGAGATTGAACCAATTCTTCAAAATGTTTCTACAAAGTCATTCAGCGAGGCATGAAGATTCTCCTCCAAGAGAGCGGATATGCCAATTGTCACCAGCATACCGTTGGTGTCATTTTCTTCTTGGGATTTCAACCAGGTGAGGTTGAAAGGTTTTCTGTCCATCCTGTGGACAATATCCACAGCAATGGGAAGCTGTGATGTATTTGCTCCATCAACAGTTGATATGTTCCCTGTCTCTCTAAACATTTCCGTCCTGAATGCAAATGAGTTTGGGTCCATATGTTGTGTTGGTGGCACTCCATACACCTGGGTTTTCTGTTTGTCAACAATGAATTGTAGCTCTTTCGCTTTCTCAGTCTATCACTGGTTTTTGGTCTCTCTCTTTCTTAGAGTCATAGAGATGTACAGCATGGAACTAGACCCTTCGGTCCAACCCGACCATGCCGACCAGATATCCCAACCCAATCTAGTCCAACCTGTCAGCGCCTGGCCCATATCCCTCCAAACCTACCTATTCATATACCTATCCAAATGCCTCTTAAATGTTGCAGTTGTACCAGCCTCCACCACATCCTTTGGCAGCTCATTCCATACATGTACCACCCTCTGTGTGAAAAAGTTGCCCCTTTGGTCTCTTTTATATCTTTCCCCTCTCACCCTAAACCTATGCCCTCTAGTTCTGGACTCCCCCATACCTGGGAAAAGACTTTGTTTATTTATCCTATTCATGCCCCTCATAATTTTGTAAACCTCTATAAGGTCACCCCTCAGCCTCCGCTCCAGGGAAAACAGCCCCAGCCAGTTCAGCCTCTCCCTGTAGCACAGATTCTCCAACCCTGGCAACATCCTTGTAAATATTTTCTGAACCCTTTCAGGTTTCACAACATCTTTCCAATAGGAAGGAGACCAGAATTGCATGCAATATTCCAACAGTGGCCTAACCAATGTCCTGTGCAGGCGCAACATGACCTCCCAACTCCTGTACTCCATACTCTGACCAATAAAGGAAAGCATACCAAACGCCTTCTTCACTATCTTAAAATCTGGGACCTATGAGCTATGAACCTGCACTCCAAGGTCCCTTTGTTCAGCAACACTCCCTAGGACCTTACCATGAAGTGTATAAGTCCTGCTAAGATTTGCTTTCCCAAAATGCATTTATCTGAATTAAACTCCATCTGCCACTTCTGAGCCCAGTGGCCCATCTGGTCCAGATCCTGTTGTAATCTGAGGTAACCCTCTTTGCTGTCGGCCACACCTCCAATGTTGGTGTCATCTGCAAACTTACTAACTGTACCTCTTATGCTCGCATCCAAATCATTTATCTAAATGACAAAAAGTAGAGGGCCCAGCACCGATCCTTTTGGCACTCCACTGGTCACAGGCCTCCAGTCTGAAAAACAACCCTCCACCATCCCCCTCTGTCTTCTACCTTTGAGCCAGTTCTGTATCCAAATGGCTAGTTCTCCCTGTATTTTGTGAGATCTAACCTTGCTAATCAGTCTCCCATGGGGAACCTTATCAAATGCCTTACTGAAGTCCATATAGATCACATCTACTGCTCTGCCCTCATCAATCGTCTTTGTTATTTCTTCAAAAAACTCAATCAAGTTTGTGAGACATGATTTCCCACGCACAAAGCCATGTTGGCTATCCTGAATCAGTTCTTGCCTTTCCAAATACATGTACATCCCGTCCCTCAGGATTCCTTCCAGCAACCTGCCCACCACCGAGGTCAGGCTCACCGGTCTATAGTTCCCTGGCTTGTCTTTGTAACTCCACCTTTGTGGTTGATGAGTTCCCCTCTGTGTCTTGATGGTAGTATTGTTTTGCCAGGTATGGAGAGCTTTCTTTTTCCTTTCGATGAAGTCTTGGATGATGTGGTCATTCTTGTTGAAACAATCTTGGGGTTTTCCAATGAACTCTTTGGAGATTTTGGTTGAAGACATTGTTCACGAGTCTGCTTGGCTCTTGAAGCTGCTCAACATTAAGCTTTTTTTCTGAACTGTTTCCTCACCTTCAGCTGCTTCTGGTGGTATTTGATAGACTCTGTGGAGCAGTGTTGTGTCCAGCAGTCCTCTGCACTGATTATCCCTTTGGCGATGAGGACATTCCTTTTGGTCTCGGGATTGAATGTTGATGCAGTTGAACATGTGCCAGAGCTTTGATCATGGGTACTTCCAGGAAGTCTTGAACTTGTCTTTTCAGTGGAATGGTGTGTTGGGGATGTAAAGGTAATAATCATAGTCTTACCAGACCACAGCGCAGCTCTCTCATTGGAGAGAGAAAGATAACTGTGGCAAACAAATTTCTTAAGGAGAAGCTTTTCTCTCATTGCCACTGAAATAACTCCACAGAGGCTGATATCCTGTCATTTAGTCAATCTTTATTTATATGCGGAGTGTCCTTGACACTGATCCAGGTTCCTCACAGCCAACTCTCTGCATGAACAGAATAACTGACACTCCTGTTTTTTTGTCTTTTTATGTTCAAATCTCATGTTACAAGTGAAATAATTCCACAGAGGTCTGAATCCTGTTACCGAGTCCCCCTTTATTTACATGGGGAAAGTCCTTGACACTGATCCAGCTCCCTCAGACCCAGCTCTCAGAGTGAGCAGAACCTCTGACACTCCTGTTTTTTTTATTTTTCTTCACAAATTCCCAGTTTTTTTAACCCCCACACTACCACCTAACTGCAGACACTCCTGTTTTTATCTGTCAGCCAGAGCTCCCAGACTGGACCATGCTAACAGGCATAGAGAGAGCTCATATTCAATTAAGTCCACCTGGCTGATAGCTTTACAATCATGACAGTCTAATGCTCCCTACTTTTATATCCCATTCCTTTTGGTCACAAGGCCAACATTCCAATTCTCTTCCCTGGTATCCACAGAGCTTGGATGTTAACCTTTTGTGTTTCATAATTCAGGGCTCTTAAATTTCTCTATTTAGTAGGTTTCTGCAGTCTTTCTCCATTTAAATAATATTCAATATCTTTATTCTTTTTGCCAAAGAGCATAAAGTCAGATTTTTCCACATCAGATTCCACTGACCAAGTGTTTACCCATTTGCTCAGTCTATAACCCCCTGCAGACACTTTGGGTCAGCCTCACCACTTACCTTCCCATCCATTTTTGTGTCATCCAATTACTTAGCTATAATACTTTCACATTCCTCATCAGTCATTGAAATATACCAGCTCTTTTTCTCTCGTAATAGTTGGATTTATTTCCAATTCACACTCCCCCATTTCACCTTAATGATTTTGTATTTGCAATGCCACGATTGCTTTATATGGTAAAGAATCAAGCAAATGACTTATTCAACTACCTTGGCCATTTCTTTGTTGCCCATTACTGTTTCCTCAGCCACATTGCCTCAGGGACTTATATTCACTTTGGACCTTCTGTTCATTTCTTATACACTTAAAGAAGCTTTTGCAGTCCATCATGATACAACAGGCAACTTGATCCTCAGAGTCGGGAGTGTGGTGCTGGAAAAGCACAGCAGGTCAGGCAGCATCCAATGTTTATTTTCTTCCCCCTTTATCGTTCTTTTTCTCGTTTTCTCTTGTTGGTTTTTCAAACTTTCACAATCCTCTGGCTTACCACTAATCTTTGCGATATTATACATTTTTTTAAAAAAAAATTAATTATTAATGAAACAGAAACATGGGGAATAGTCACTCCCTGCTGCATACTTCATGGTTTGACCTCACCCAATCTGAACTGCAAGGCCATCCAATCAGTACTTCATCCTGTAGGATTCTTAGCCCCTCGGGCGTGCTCCATTACTTCGTAAGATCTTGGTAGATTTCATTGTAACCTCAACTGCACATTTCAGCCTATCCCGGACAACGTTTTATCCTTCCTTGCTCACCAAGAATCGATCTACCTCAGCCTTAATGATATTCTAAGTCCCTGCTTTCATCAGCTTTTGAAGAAGATGGTCACAAAACCTCATGACCCTCGGTGCAAAATGATTCCACTTCAGTTGTGTCTAAAATGGGCTTACCTTTCAAAAAAAATCAAAGAGGTCATCTTTATGTTGAACCTCATGAGATGAGAGAGATATTAAATGACAATGTCAGGTCACTTTTTACTGAGAGAAAAAATGAGGCGAGAGGAGTCAGGGAAATAAGTATTGAGATTTTGAAAACGGTTCAGATTACATGAGAGGTCCTAGAAAATACAAAGGTGGATAAATTGCCGGTATTCATTTGAGTGTATCCCAAGACGTTGTGGGAAGTTCGGGAGGAAATTCTGGACCCTTTTCAGAAATAATTGTATTATCTATAACTACAGGTGAGGTGCCAGATGACTGGAGAGTGGCTCGTGTGGTGCCTTTGTTTAAAAAGAGATGGAAGGAGAAGCCTGGGAGCTGTAGTCTGACTTCAGTGGTGGGTAAGTCAGTGGAGGTCATTCTCAAACACAGGATTTATATGCATTTCGAGAGGCAAGGAATCATTAGGGTTAATCAGCATGGTTTTGTGTAAGGGGAAAGTTAAGTAAGATTACGAAGAGATCTTGATTGATTGGACCAAAGGGCTGAAGAGTGGCAGATGGAGTTTAATTTGGATAAATGTGAGGTTTTGCATTTTGGTAAACAAACACAAGCTGGACTTTTATAATTAAAAGTAAGAACAAGACAGAAGTTTCTGGAAAACTTCACCAGCTCTGGCAGCACCTGTGAAGAGAAATCAGAGTTAATGTTTTGGGTCGGGTGACCCTTCCTGAGTACCCTTGATTAGAACCCCAGATCCTTAATTAGTAAGGAGATCAAGGATTACAGGGACAAGGCAGGAGAATGGGGTTGACAAACATCATCTATGAACAAATGGCCATCATGGGTGAATGGCCTGATTCTGTCCTGGTATCTTGTGATCTTATGATGAAGGAATTCCTGGCTTTCATCGCACTTTCATGCCTGAATTTCATCATGAAGGAAGTTCAATTCCATGACAAGATATTCTGCTTTGCCACTGTTAGCTATGCCCCATCAGCAAGCTTGGATGCACTACACTTGGTTAAACCATCCATGTGTTTTGTAAACAGCTAAGACCTCAGTCCTGATCCTTGTGACACTCCATTAACAACCATCTGGCTTATAAAAATCCTGTTGTCGCTTCTCATTTTCTGTATGTTTAAACCCTAACACTCAAGCTTCTTCATCCTCAGATACACCCATGTCATTGGTTCCACATGAATTAATTTGATTCTCTGTCTCCCATATCAACTTCTTTTCCAGTTAGGATGAGGCATATTTAACCCAGACACAGAGCAGGCAACATAACATTCAAACATAACACCCAGTTATGAGTGCAGAGAACAGTATCTGTCTCCATTTCTACACTATTCCCCAGCATTATGTACTCATTTCCAAAGAATCTTACAGTACAGTAGAGGTCCTTCAGTCCATCAAACCTGTACTGCCAAAGCTACACTGAATCTACACTTGTCCCATATTCCAGCACTAATCCAAATGCCTTCAATCTTATAATATGTCAATTGCTCATCCAAGCATTTTACAGGTTGTGAGATTATTCACCTCAACTAGCCTTCCAAGCAGTTCATTCTAAACTCCTACCACCTTCTCGGAGAAAAGGTTTTTCCTTAAATCCCCTCCCCTCCACTTAGATGGCTTACTCTCCCTCAGTGGAAAGTGAGGACTGCAGATGCTGGAGATCAGAGCTGAAAAGGATTCCTGAAGAAGGGCTTATGCCCGAAACGTCGATTCTCCTGCTCCTTGGATGCTGCCTGACCTGCTGTACTTTTCCAGCAATACATTTTCAGCTCTTCCTCTACCTCAATACCAAGATCAGATTATCCATCGTCCCTGTTGTCTTATTTATCATGGCATGCTAACCTACCCAGAGCTCCCTTTTATCTATCTCTCACCTTCCTTTCTTCAACCTTGTTGTTGAAGCTGCAAGCTTCCAGGCTTGTGGCACTGTTCAAGATTGTAAGACATTCTGGATGATAACAACTCAATGCACAAGCAAACGTATGAATGAGGAGCAGAAGTCTGCCACTCGGCCCCTCAAGACTGCTCTGTAATTCATTAAGATCTGCTCACTTCACATTCATGCCTAACTCCAATTATATTTCACTCTCTTGCTTACCATGAATTTATCAACTTCTGCCTTAAGAATATTCAAAGACTTGTCTTCAATTGCCTTTGAAAGAAACAAATTCTGAAGATTTATAATAATTAATCCTTAGCACTATCTGAAATGGGAAAGCCCTTATTTTTAAACGCGGGCCCTAGCTCTAGATTCACCCACAAGAGGAAACGTTCTTTCCACGTTCAAACGGTCAAGGTTCCCCAGAATCTTGTCCATTTCATTCAAGGTCACCCCTCACTCTCCTCAACACCAACAGATACAGGACGCGTCTCTCCAAAATTTTCCTCAAAAGACATGCCACTCATCCCAGGACCTAGACTAGTCAATCTTCTCGAAACTACTTCCAATGCAGTTGCATACTTCATCAAATAAGGAGACTCAGTACTCCAACTGCAACACCATGAGACAATAAGTTATTGGAGCAGATGGAGACCATCCAATCCATCAGGTTCTGGTCTGCCATTCAATGAAACCTTGGCTGCTCTGATAACCCTCAGCTCCCTTTTTCTGCCTTTTCCCTCTAGACCTTTGATTTCCTTGTTGATGAAAAATCTGTTCATTTTGGTCTTAAACACACTCACCGACAGTTTTCTGCAGTAACAAACTCCACAGATTCACTACCTTCTGAGATAATAAATTCCTCTTCTTCTCAGCCCTCAATGCGTTACACCTTATTCTGAGGTAATCCCTTGGGTCTGAGACTCTCCAACACAAGGAAACAACCTCTCCACATCTACCCTGTCAATTCCCCGAAGGTTCTGGTGCATTTCAACAAGGTCACCTCTCGTTCTTCTAAATTCCAATTAACACAAGCATCACCATCTGAACCTTTCCTTACAAGACAGTTTCTCTATACCCAGTACCAATCCAGTGAACATTCACTGGGCAGCCTCCAGTACAAGTAAATCTTTCCTTCGGTAAAGGGTCCAAAACTGTTCACAGTGTTCCAAATGTGGTTTGATTAATGCATTAAATAGTTTTAGCAAAGCCTCCCTCCTTTTAAACTCTGCTCCCTTTGAAATAAAGGCCAAGTTACATTTACCTCCCCTATTACCTGCTGAACTTAGATGTGAGCATTTTCTGATTCATGGATGATGACTCCTCAATCCCTCTATTCTGCAGATTTTTGCAGTACTTCTCCGTTTAAATGATATTCAGATCCTCCATTATTCCTGCCAAAGTGCATAGTCTCAAAGTTTTATACAATTATATTCTATCTTCCAGGCTTTGTCCACTCGCTTAACCTGTCTATATCCCTCTGCAGACTGGTTGTGTTACCTCACTTGCTTCTCCACCTTTTTTTTGTGATCCACAACTTGGCTACAGTGTATTCATTCTCCTCATCCAAGTCACTGATGCACATTGTCAGTAATTGTCAGTAACTGATTACGCTTCCCCTCGCCCCCCCCCCCCCCCCCCCCCCCCCCCCCCGCCTCCCCCCCCCCCCACCCCCCGCGGCAATCAATTTGTTACAGGTTGCCATCCTGAAAATGTCCCCCTTACCCCTTCTCTCTGTCTTCTACTGGTTACATGTAATTCTATCCATGCTCATATACTCTCCTCCAACACAACAGACTCCTTTCCTATCAGGGAGCCTAACGTGTGTTCACTAATCAAACATTTTCTGTAACACCAGGTACATTATATTCACTGCTTCACTTTTATTTCATCTGTTTGTTATATTCTCAAAGAACTCTAATTAAATTTTAAAGATGGTTTCACAAAATAGACAGGCAGGAGGCTGGAAGAACACAGCAGGCCAGGCAGCATCAGGAGGTGGAGAAGTCAACGATTCGGGTATAACCCTTCTTCAGGTCTGCCAAGACTGCCTCAATTTCTTCACTCGCCTCACCCACTCCAACCTCACCCCCTCTAAATGTGCAGCACTCCACTCCCTCCACAACAACCCCTGATTCACCATCAAACCTGCTGACAAAGATGGTCCTCTGGAAAAAGGACCTCGAAGGCACAGAGAACAAAAACCGACTCCCCGACACCACCTCCTACGTCTCCCTTGCCCACAACCGCACCGCAACCCATCATGCCAAAATCAAACACACTGTCTGCCCTCATTGTCGATGGTGATCATCCCTCCACTGCCTCCAAACTCATAGTCCCCCAGCTCCGCTCTGCCCTGTTCTACCTGCTCTCCAAGATCCACTGTCTCAGCATGTTCCTGCCGCACCAAACTCATCTCATCCTACCTCGACTCCATCCTCTCTCCCTTATTTCAGGCACTTCCTATTCTTCAGCAACTTCCAGTTCCCCAGCTCCAAGTGCTTTATCTTTATGGTGAATGTGCAGTCCTTATACACGTCCATACCCCACAAGGATGGTTTCTAGGCCCTCCGCTCCTTCTTCTCCAACAGACTCTCCAATCCCACTCCACCAATACCCTCCTCCGTCTGGCCGAACTGGTCCTCACCCTCAGCAACTTTTCCTTCAACACGTCCCATTTCCTCCAAATCAAGGGAGTGACCATGGGCACCCGGACAGGCTCCAGCTATGCCTGCCTCTTTGTTGGCTCTATCAAATGATCCTGAAGAAGGGTTACACCTGAAACGTTGACCTCTCCACCTCCTGATGCTGCCTGGCCTGCTGTGTTCTTCCAGCCTCCTGCCTGTCTATTCCAGCATCTGCAGTTATTTTGTCTCTTCCCCTTCCCAAAGCCAGGCTGACGCTGCCTGATTATATGATGTGATGCTTATGCTGTGCTTGTCACATCCTTTCTAACAGTTTCTAATATTTTCCCAATAACAGATGTTAAGCAAGCTGTTCTACAGTTACCTGTTTTACTTTTCTTTTCCTTTATAAATAAAGACATTGTACTGGCAATTTTCTAACCATCTGGGACTTCTCCAGAATCTAAGGATTCTTGGAAGATTACAACCAGTGTGTTCTTATCTCTGTAGTTATTTCCTTTAATGTCCAAGGTTCATCCTTTCAGGTCCAGGTAACATATTGGTCTTTCGCACCATTAGTTTCTCTTGCACTATTTCTTCAGTGATGGTTGATGTATGTATTTCCTCTCCTCCTTTTGCCCCTTGATTTGAGGTAATTTTGAAATGCTATTCACTTGTATTACTGTGAAGACTGCTGCAAAGTATTTGTTCATCTCCTCTGCTATTTCCTGGTTTCCCATTATTTCCCTCAGCCTCCTTCTCCAAGGTGCCTGTATTGACTTTGACATCTCCCTTTTTAAATATTTAAAGAAGCACTTGCTGTCCATCTTGATATTACTCGCAAGATTATCCTCAAAGGTTATCTTCTTCTTTCATATTTTTAATTGTATTTTGTTGGTTTTTAATCTTGTCCGATCCTCTGGCTCAACAGTTATCTTTGCCAAATTGCATGTCCCCTTTCTTTTGATTTTTAACTGTCTGAACTTCCCTGGTTAACCATGGTCAGTTTATCCCATTCCTAGGATCTTTCTTCCTCACGTACCAATGCCCACTATAACTGACGAATAACCTGCATACTTCCGTCTGTAATTCTCCTCACAATAAACTGTGCAGCATTGTATTAACTTTCAGAATATATTTGCTGTATCTGCATTCTAAATCTGTGGCATCCATGCACCAGGACACCTAGTTCTCCCTGCACCTCAGAGCTCTGTAATCTCTCATCATTTAGGCAATATGTTCTTTCTATTCTTCCTACCAAGATAGACAATGCCACATTTTCTCATATTCCAGGCCTTTGTCAGATCTTTGCCCACTCATATAATCTATCGCAGTGGAGTAGGACGTTTCAGCTGGAGCTCGTCCATTCCATCTGTCCCAATTCTTTTTGTCTCCTTTTTTCCTTCTTTTATCTTTTTTTCTTCCTCTTCTCTCTTCCCTGCCTCCCAACTCCCAGCCTTGGAACTTTTGGCCTCCAACCTCCTGACCTCAGAACGTCTGATCTCTGATATCCCGACCTCTGAACTATCAGCCTCCAACCTCCTGACCTCTGAGCTGGCTGCCTCAGAACTCTTTGCCTTGGAACCCCAGGCCTCAGCACAGTCCCGATATAGGGTCTCTCGGCCAAGGGTGGTGATGACCTAGTGGCCCAGCATGGTGGTCCTCCGACGGTACTTGACAGTTTCTCAGCCGGGCACAGTCTTGGTGTGGACTTCCGGTCTCGTGGTGATACCAGAGCGATCTCCCAACCTAGTGAGCCCTGAGGTGACGCCAGGCATGGTCTGGATCAAGGTCCAGTGCAGATTGGAGGTCAGGTGTCAACACAGTCTGGGTCGGAAGACTGTTTCTCTGTACCTTTATTCCTCCATTTTGTAATTTATTCCAAAATCCACAATGTTGGATGTTCTTACTTCTCTGTTTTTCCATGAGCTCTATCTGAAATAGCTGAACCGAGGGACCATTGTACCTAAGATTGTGCCACAAGTGGCAACTTGCTCACTTTTCATGTATTCATTTGAGTACATGGGACATGCTCATTCATTCATTCATGCCCTCTTCACAACTTACTTTTCCACTTGCCTTTGTGTCATCAGCAAATCTAATAACCTTACCTTTGGGCCTGGGAAGTCACTGGCTTTTATTTAATAAGTTAAAAATCACACAACACCAGGTTATAGTCCAACAGGTTTAATTGGAAGCACTAGCTTTCAGAGCACTGCTCCTTCATCAGGTGGTTGTGGAGTACACAATTGTAAGAGACAGAATTTATAGAAATGTTTACAGTGTGATGTAACCTGAAATTATTGAAAAATACCTTGATTGTTTGTTAAGTCTCTCATCTGTTAGAATGACCATGTGAGTTTCACTTCTTTCATATGTAACTTTAATAAAGTTTTCTTGTAATGTTTGTTACTAAGAGTCATAGAGATGTACAGGATGGAAACAGACCCTTCGGTCCAACCTGTTCATGCCGACCAGATATCCAATCTAGCCCCACCTGCCAGCACCTGGTCCATATCCCTCCAAACCCTTCCTATTCATATACACATCCCAATGCCTCTTAAATGTTGCAATTGTACCAGCCTCCAACACATCCTTTGGCAGCTCATTCCATACACGTACCACCCTCTGCGTGACAAAGTTGCCCCTTTGGTCTATTTTATATCTTTCCCCTCTCTCCCTAAACCTATGCCCTCTAGTTCTGGACTCCCTGACCCCAGGGAAAAGACTTTGCCTATTTGCCATATACATGCCTCTCATAATTTTGTAAACCTCTATAAGGTCACCCCTCAGCCTCTGATGTTCCAGGGAAAACATCCCCAGTCTGTTCAGCCTCTCCCTATAGCTCAGATCCTCCAACCCTGGCAACATCCTTGTAAATCTTTTCTCAACCCTTTCAAGTTTCACAATATCTTTCCGATAGGAAGGAGACCAGAATTGCACGTAATATTCCAACAGTGGCTTAACCAATGTCCTGTACAGCCGCAACATGACCTCCCAACTCCTGTACTCAATACTCTGACTTATAAAGGAAAGCATACTAAACGCCTTCTTCACAATCCAATCTACCTGTGACTCCACTTTCGAGGAGCTATGAACCTGCACTCCAAGGTCTCTTTGTTCAGCAACACTCCCTAGGACCTTACCATTAAGTGTATAAGTCCTGCTAAGATTTGCTTTTCCAAAATGCAGCACTTCGCATTTATCTCAATTAAACTCCATCTGCCAGTTCTCAGCCCATTGGCCCATCTGGTCCAGATCCTGTTGTAATCTGAGGTAACCCTCTTTGCTGTCCACTACACCTCCAATTTTGGTGTAATTTGCAAACTTGCTAACTGTACCTCTTATGCTCGCATCCAAATCATTTATGTAAATGACAAAAAGTAGAGGACCCAGCACTGATCCTTGTGGCACTCCACTGGTCACAGGCCTCCAATCTGAAAAACAACTCTCCACCTAGTTCTCCGTTGCTAATCAGTGTCCCATGGGGAACCTTGTTGAACGCCTTACTAAAGTTCAAATAGATCACATCTACTGCTCTGCCCTCATCAATCTTCTTTGTTACATCTTCAAAAATCTCAGTCAAGTTTACAAGACATGATTACCCGCACACAAAGTCATGTTGACTATCCCTAATCAGTCCTTGCCTTTCCAAATACATGTACATCCTGTCCCTCAGGATTCCCTCCAACAACTTGCCCACCACCGACATCAGGCTCACTGGTCTACAGTTCCCTGGCTTGTCCTTACCGCCCTTCTTAAACAGTGGCATCACGTTTGCCAACCTCCAGTCTTCCGGCACCTCACCTGTGACTATCGATGATACAAATATCTCAGCAAGAGGCCCAGCAATCACTTCTCTAGCGGCCCACAGATTCTCGGGTATACCTGATCAGGTCCTAGGGAATTATTCACCTTTAACCATTTCAAGACATCCAGCACTTCCTCCTCTGTAATCTGGACATTTTGCAAGATGTCACCATCTATTTCCCTACAGTCTTTATCTTCCATATCCTTTTCCACAGTAAATACTGATGCAAAATATTCATTTAGTATTCTCCCCATTTTCGGTGGCTCCATACAAAGGCTGCCTTGCTGATCTTTGAGGGGCCCTATTCTCTCCCTAGTTACCCTTTTGGCATTAATATATTTGTAAAAACCCTTAATTCTATTTGCCAAAGCTATCTCATGTCCCCATTTTGTCCTCTTGATTTCCCTCTTAAGTATACTCCCACTTCCTTTTTCCTCTTCCAAGGATTCATTTGATTCGTCCTGTCTATACCTGACATATGCTTCCTTCTTTTTCTTAACCAAACCCTCACTTTCTTTTGTCATAAAGCATTCCCTATACCTACCAGCCTTCCCTTTCACCCTGACAGGAATATACTTTCTCTGGATTCTTGTTATCTCGTTTCTGAAGGCTTCCCACTTTCTAGTCATCCCTTTACCTGCGAACACGTGTCCGCAATCAGTTTTTGAAAGTTCTTGCCTAATACCGTCAAAATTGGCCTTTCTCCAATTTAGAACTTCAACTTTTAGATTTGGTCTATCCTTTTCCATCACTATTTTAAAACGAATAGAATTATGGTTGCTGGCCCCAAAGTACTCCTCCGACACCTCAGTCACCTGCCCTGCCTTATTTCCCAAGAGTAGGTCAAGTTTTGCACCTTCTCTGGTAGGTACATCTCCATACTGAATCAGAAAATTGTCTTGTCCATACTTAATAAATTCCTCTCCATCTAAACCTTTAACACTATGGCAGTCCCAGTCAATGTTTGGAAAGTTAAAATCCTCAACCATAACTACCCTAATATTCTTACAAATAGCTGAGATCTCCTTACAAGTTTGTTTCTCAATTTCCCTCTGACTATTGGGGGGAGGGTCTATAATACAATCCCAATAAGGTGATCATCTCTTTCTTATTTCTCTGTTCCACCCAAACAACTTCCCTGGATGCATTTCCGGGAATTTCCTCCCTCAGCACAGCTGTAATGCTATCCCTTATCAAAAATGCCACTCTCCCTCCTCCCTTTCTATCCTTCCTACAGCATTTATATCCAGGAACATTAAGCTGCCAGTCCTGCCCATCCCTGAGCCATGTTTCCATAATTGTTATGATATCCCAGTCCCATGTTCCTAACCATGCCCTGAGTTCATCTGCCTTCCCTGTTAGGCCCCTTGCATTGAAAAAAACAGTTTAATTTATTAGCCCTATCTTGACCCTGCCTGCCTTGATTGTTTGACTCACTTCTGTTCTCAGCTGTACCCGTCTCAGATTGATCTCTTTCCTCACTATCTCTCTGGGTCCCACACACCCCCCACCTTACTTGTTTAAATCTTCCTAAGCAGTTCTAGCAAATTTCCCTGCCAGTATATTAGTCCCCTTCTAATTTAGGTGCAATCCGTCCTTCTTGTACAGGTCACTTCTACCCCAAAAGAGATTCCAATGATCTAAAAAAGTGATTCCTACTCCCATACACCAGCTCCTCAGCCATGCATTCATCTGCTCTATCCTCCTATTCTTGCCCTCACTAGCTTGTAGCACTGAGAGGAATGCAGATGTTACTACCTTTGACGACCTCCTTTTTAAATTTTTGCCTAACTCTCTGTAATCTCCCTTCAGAGTCTCAACCCTTTCCCTTCCTATGTTGTTGGTTCCAATGTGGACAATGACCTCCTGCTGGCCCCTCTCCCCCATGAGAACATTCTGCACCCTCTCTGAGACATCCTTGATCCTGGCATCAGGGAAACAACACACCATTCAGCTTTTTCTCTGCTGGCCACAGAAACGTCTGTCTGTACCTCTGACTACAGAATCCCCTGACACAATTGATCTCTTGGAAGCCAATGTACCCCTCGTTGCATTAGAGCCAGTCTCAACACCAGAAACTTGGCTGTTCGTGCTACGTTCCCATGAGAATCCATCACCCCCTACATTTTCCAAAACAGCATACCTGTTTGAAATGGGTATATCCACAAAAAACTCCTGCATTAGCTGCCTACCTCTCTTACCCTTCCTGGAGTTAACCCATCTATGTGACTGTATCTGAGACCTTCTCCCCTTCCTACAACTGCCATCCATCACATGCTGTTGCTGTTGCAAATTCCTTATCGCTTCTTCAGGTCACTTCTACTCCAAAAGAGATTCCAATGATCTGATAAGATTCGCATCCAACAGCAGTTATGGCAGATATAATCCGCAGTAACCCTTAAACTCTCTTTAAACTCCCACATCTGACAAGAAGTACACATCACTGCAAGGCCATTTTTCCTCCTTCACAATCTACAGACCCAGAAAATAACATTGCCTTATTCCTCTACAAACACTGCCCGAGGTTAAATTAATGCTATAGCTTATATTTTAAGTTTAATCAAGAGACTTATCTACAAAAACATATAATCAAGAAAGAATCCATTATACTCACTACTGCAGCCTTTCTCTTGGACAGACTTAAAACAACAATTTCTTTCTCCTCTCACCTTACAAATATATCCCCTAGTCTTGAAATGCCCCGCCCTAGGGAAAAGACACGGCCTTTCACCACATCTATACCCTTCATTATTTAAAAACTCCTATAAAATCATCCCTGAACTCAACTTTACCCTATAACTCAAACCCTCCATTCCTACCAACATCCTGGTAGAGCTCTTTGGAACCCCCTCCAGCTGGATAATATTCTTCCAATAATAGAGTGATCAGAAGTGAACACAATACACCAGGAGAGGCTTCACCAATGTCCTATACAATGATAACATGATGTCCCAATTCCTACACTCAAAGGATCTGAACAGTGAAGGCAAGCTTCATAATCACTCTGTCTACTTAGTCATAGAGTCATAGAGATGTACAGCATGGAAACAGATCCTTTGGTTCAAAACATTCATGCTGACCAGATATTCCAACCCAATCTAGTCCCACCTGCCAGCACACGGCTCATATCCCTCCAAACCCTTCCTATTCATATACCCATCCAAATACCTCACAAATGTTGCAACTGTACCAGCCTCCACCACTTCCTCTGGCAGCGCAATCCATACATGTACCACCCTCTGTGTGAAAAAGTTGCCCTGTAGGTTTCTTTTATATCTTTCCCCTCTCACTCTAAGCCTATTTCCTCTATTTCTGGACTCCCCGGCCCCAGGGAAAATACTTTGCCGATTTATCCTAACCATGCCCCTCATAATTTTGTAAACCTCTATAAGGACACCTCTTAGCCTCCAACGCTCCAGGGAAAACAGCCCCAGTCCATTCAGCCTCTCCCTATAGCTCAAATCCTCCAACCCTGGCAACATCCTTGTAAATCTTTTCTCAACCCTTTCAAGTTTCACAACATCTTTCCAATAGGAAGGAGACCAGAATTGCATGCAATATTCCAACAGTGGCCTAACCAATGTCCTGTACAGCCGCAACATGACCTCCCAACTCCTCTACTCAATGCTTTGACCAGTAAAATAAAGGATACCAAACACCTTCTTCACTATCCTATCTACCTGCGACTCCACTTTCAAGGAGCTATGAACCTGCAGTCGAAGGTCTTTTTTTTATTTCAAAAATATACTTTATTCGTAAAATAATCAAAAAATAATTTGATGGTCTGTACATTTGGTAATGCCATACATATGTCAACCTTTACATACATGGATCAGAAATTATCATTGTTATATACAGGTCTGTGCATTTCTCACTCATATGCCCATATATTGAGCTGAGGCGTCAGCAGAGCCCAAATGACTGCACGGGCCCCCTGTTCTTCTCTAGGCAGGCAGATGTTAAATGGTGGTCTTTCCCCATCGCGCCTTGGCGGCAGCTGCCCCAAGCTTCAGCGCGTCCCTCAACACGTAGTCTTGGACCTTGGAATGTGCCAGTCTGCAACACTCAGTCGGGGTCAACTCCTTCAGCTGGAAGATCAACAGGTTTCAGACCGCCCAGAGAGCGTCCTTCACCGAGTTGATGATCCTCCAGGCACAGTTGATTTTTGTCTCGGTGTGCATCCCGGGGAACAGGCCGTAGAGCATGGAGTCCCGTGTCACGGCGCTGCTCGGGACGAACCTCAACAAACACCACTGCATTCCTCTTCAGACTTCCTCTGCATAGGCACATTCCAGAAGGAGGTGTGTGACAGTCTCTTCCCCCCCCCCCGCAGCCGCTTCGAGGGCAGCGTGCGGTGCGGCTGAGAGTCCGGGCGTGCATAAAGGATCTCACAGGCAGAGTCCTTCTCACCACCAGCCAAGCCATGTCTTGGTGCTTGTTGGACAGTTCTGGAGATGAGGCATTCTACCAAATGGCTTTGACAGTCTGCTCAGAGAACCGCTCGATAGGATCTGCCCTCTCCTTTTCCCGAAGGGTCTCGAGGACACTACGTGTGTTCAGCAACACTCCCTAGGACCTGACCATTAACTGTATAAGTCCTGCTAAAATTTGCTCTCCCAAAATGCAATACCTCACATTTATCTGAATTAAACTCCATCTGCCACTTCTCAGCCCATTGGCCCATCTTGTCAAGATCCTGTTGTAATCTGAGGTAATCTGACAGCAAAGATGTCAGCTGCACCTCCAATTTTGTTGTCATCTGCAAACCTACTAACTGTACCTCTTATGCTCACATTCAAATCATTTATGCAAATGACAAAAAATAGAGGACCCAGCACCAATCCTTGTGGCACTCCACTGGTCACAGGCCTCCAGTCTGAAAAACAACGCTCCACCATCACCCTCTGTCTTCTACCTTTGCATTAGTTCTATATCCAAATGGCGAGTTCTCCCTGTATTCCATGAGATCTAACCTTGCTAATCAGTCTCCCATGGAGAACCTTGTCGAATGCCTCACTGAAGTCCATATAGATCACATCCACCGCTCTACCCTCATCAATCCTCTTTGTTAATTCTTCAAAAAACTCAATCAAATTTGTGAGACATTATTTTTCCTGCACAAAACCAATTTGACTATCCCTACTCAGTCCTTGACTTTCCAATACATGTATATCCTGTCCCTCAGGATTCTCTGCAACAACTTGTCCACCACCGATGTCAGGTTCATTGGTCTATAGTTCCATGGCTTGTTCTTACCACTTTTCTTAAACAGTGGCACCATGTTAGCCAATCTCCAGTCTTCCAGCACCTCACCTGTGACTATTGATGATAAAAAATATCTCAGAAAGAGGCCCAGCAATCACTCCTCTAGCTTCCCACAGAGTTCTCGGGAACACCTGATCAGGTCATGGGGATTTATCCACCTTTACCTGTTTCAAGACATCCAGCTCTGCTTCCTCTGTATTATGGACATTTTGCAACGTGTCACCATCCATTTCCCTACAGTCTATATCTTCCATATCCTTTTCCACAGTAAATACTGATGCAAAATAGTCACTTAATATATCCCCCATTTTCTGTGACTTCACACAAAGGCCGCCTTGCTGATCTTTGAGGGGCCCTATTCTCTCCCAAGTTACCCTTTTGTTTTTTTAGTGTATTTGTAAAAACTCTTGGAGCATATTCAAAGAATTTCAGAAAGAAACCTCACGTCTACGTTCTACAACATCACCCAAGGTTCTACTTTTAATTGCATCAGTCCTGCTAATGTTTGTTTTACCAAAATGTACTACCTAGCATTTATCTAAATTAAACTCCATCTGCACTCCTTAGCCCATTGACCAAATCCATCAAGATCTCTTTGTAATCTTACATAACCTTCTTCACCAATGTTGGTGTCATCCACAAACTTACGAACTAAACCTGCTATATTTTCTCCGAAATCATTTATATAAATGACAAACAAAAGTGGACCAGCACCAAACCCTGTGGAGCACCACTGGTTACAAGTTTCCAATCTGAAAATCAACCCCCCATCACCACTTTCTGTCTCCTGCCAATTTTGTAACCAAATGGCAAGCTCCCATGTGGTCTCACTTTACTGATTAGTTTACCATGCAAAGCCTTGTCAACGGCTTTATTAAAGCTCAGGTAAACAACAAATGCCATTCTGTCCTCATCATCCTTAGACAGTCATAGAGTCATAGAACGTTATAGCATCGAGGCAGGCCATTCGGCCCAAACTGGTCCATGCTGACCAGAATGTCCATCCATGCTAACCCCATTTCCCTGCAATTGGCGCATATTCTTCTCAACCTTTTCTATCCATGTGTTTGTCCAAAAGACTTTTGAATGTTGCCTCAATCACTTCTGCTAGCAATTCATTCCATATGCATCCGACCCTCTGTGTCAAAACGTTCCTTGGGTTCCATTTATTCTTTCCCCCTAACCTTAAACTGATATCCTCTCATCCTCAATTCCACAACTTTGGAAAATAAGACTGAATGCATTCCCCCTATCCATGCCTCTCATGATCTTATAAACTTCTGTAAGATCCCCCCTCAGTTTCTGAAGCTCCAAAGGAAAAAGTCCTAGCTTGTCCAGCCGCTTCCTACAACTCAGTCCCTTGAGTCTTGGCAACATCCGTGTAAATTTCTTCTGCACTCTTTCCAGTTTAATAACATCCTTCCTATTGTAAGGTGACCAAAACTGAACACAATACTCCAAGTGTGGCCTCACCAATGTCCTGTACAACTGCAATATAACTTCCCAACATCTATACTCAATACCCAGACTGATGAAGGCCAATATGACTGATGGACCAATATTTTTGGTTACTCCTTCAAAAAAATCATTCAAGTCTGTGAGACACTATTTTCCTTGTACAAAACTATGCTGAGTATCCCTCATCATTCTTTGTCTCTCCATGCACATATAAATCCTATCTTCCACAATCACTTCCAACAATTTACCCCACACCAAAGTCAGAATCACAGGTCGATAGTTTCTCCTTACATCTCTTTTAAACGGGCGGCACGGTGGCACAGTGGTTAGCACTGCTACCTCACAGCGCCTGTAGACCCGGGTTCAATTCCCGACTCAGGCGACTGACTGTGTGGAGTTTGCACGTTCTCCCCGTGTCTGCGTGGGTTTCCTCCGGGTGCTCCGGTTTCCTCCCACAGTCCAAAGATGTGCGGGTCAGGTGAATTGGCCAAGCTAAATTGCCCGTAGTGTTAGGTAAGGGATAAATGTAAAGGTATGGGTGGGTTGCGCTTCGGCGGGTCGGTGTGGACTTGTTGGGCCGAAGGGCCTGTTTCCACACTGTAAGTCTAATCTAATCTAAACAGAAGTATAACATTAGCCACTCTCTAGTCATCTAACACCTCACCTAGTAGTTTTAAATGATACAAATAGTTCTGAAATTTCCTCCCTAACTTCCCACAATATCCTGGATATACTTGATCAGATCCCAGAGATTTATCCACCTTTATATTTTCTCAGACTTCCAGCATTTCCTCTCATGTAATGTGAACTGATGACAAAACATCAACATTTATTTCCCTGAATTCTCTAGCCTCATTTCTTTCTCCCCAGTAAAAACTGATGTGACATATTCATTTAATATCCCGCTCATCTCATGGGTTCAACACAATTTTTATAATAAATGAGGCCATTTAAGACACAGCTGTAGTGAAATCATTTTCCGCAGGGGATCATGAGGCTTTGTAACCATCTTCTTCAAAAGTTGATGTAAACAGGGTCTGAGAATATTACTAAGGCCGAGGTAGATCGATTCTTGGTGAGCAAGGGAGGATCAAATGTTATCAGGGATAGGCAGAAATGTGCAGTTGAGGTTGCAATAAAATCTGCCGATATTTTACGAAATGAAGGAGCAAGCTCGAGGAAGTGTCTGCTCCCTATGTTTTTGTGGAATTCATACTTAATTTTATAAAAACATACAACATGCCAGAGTTTAGTAGTAAGCCAAGGGTTTGGGAGAGTTTGAAAAATCAATAAGAGAAAACCAAAATAAAGGAGGAAATATACCTTTGGATAAATTTGCATGTAATGTCAAGATGTACAGCAAGAGCTTCTTAACATATGTAAAAAGGAAGAGAAAATCCAAAATGAATATAAGTGTCTCAGAGAATGAAGCTGAGGAAATAATGATGGGGAACCAAGGATTGGCAGAGGAGCTGAATAAAACATTTACATTCAACTTTACCATAGAAGCAAATACTGGCATTCCAGAAATATTAAACAATCAAGGGGAAATGGTTGAAGGAGAATTGGAAATAAATAGAAGGACTATGATAAAAGAAAAAGAGCTAATATATTTCAATGACTTGGATGGGAAATGTTAAAGTACGACAGCCAAGTAAATGGATGACATCAAAACAGCTGGGAAGTTAAGTGGGGAAGCTAATCCAAAGGGTCCGCACAGGGATACAGGAAGTCGAATCAAGTGGGTAAAATTCTTGGTCAATGGAATCTAATGTGGAAATTTTTTTTTTGTCTTTGCCAACAAGAGTAAAGGAGTTGAATATTATTTAAATGGAGAAAAACTGCAGAAAAATACAAAATAGAGAGATTGAAGAGTCTTAAACCATGAATCACAAAAACTAAGCATCCAAGCTCAGTAGTTAACAGGGAAGAGAAACAGAATGTTGGTCTTTCTGTCAAAGGGAATGTGGTTTAAAAGTGATGATCATTAGACTGTCACGATTGTAATGATGTCAGCCAGATGGACCTCATAGAATATGATTTCCCTCATTAGACCAGATTAACAGCCCCAATCAGGGAATCCTGGCTGACAGATATAAACACGAGTGTCAGGCATCCTGTTCACTCTGAGAGCTGGCTCTGACAGAGCTGGATTAGTGTATGGACTCTCCACACATGAATAAAGGATGACTTAGAGACAGGATACTGGCATCTGTGAAGTTATTTTAGTGGACAATAGAAAAGTACTCTCCTGAAGACATGCATTGACAATAGTTATCTAGTTTTGAGAAGCTTTGTAGCTCAGGTTGAGGTTTTGGATGTAAGTTTGCTCGCTGAATTGGAAGGTTTGCTTTCTGATGTTGTGTCACCATAGTAGGTAACATCTTCAGTGAGTGTCCGAATGAAGCCTTGGTGATATGGCCAACTTTCTATTCATGTGTTTTGGTTCCCTTGGGTTCATGATGTCATTTCCTGTGGTGATATCATTTCCTGTGGTGATGTCATTTCCTGTGTTTTTCTCAGGCAGTGGTAAATGTGATCCAAGTCAATGTGTTTGTTGATAGAGTTCCAGTTAGAATGCCATGTTTCCCGGTGTTCTCGTGTATGACTCTGTTTGGCTTGTCCTCAATAGATGTGTTGTCCTAGTCGAAGTGGTGACCTTCCTCATCTGTATGTAAGAATACCAGTGAGAGTGGGTCATGTCTTTTTGTGGCTAGTTGATATTCATGTATCCAGGTGGCTAGTTTTCTGCCTGTTTGTCCAATGTAGTGTTTGTTACAGTTCTTGCAAGGTATTTTGTAAATGACATTAATTTTGCTTGTTGTCTGCATAGGGTCTTTCAAATTCATTAGCTGCAGTTTTAGTGTGTTGGTGGGTGTGTGGGCTACCGTGATGCCAAGGGGTTTGAGTAGGGGACAGTGGCTAGAGATTCTGAACATGTTTTGTCAGCTTGTTTGGGTTTGTTGCTGAGAAACAGCCAATGAACAAAGTCCGCCAATTTGATGTTGCAAAATCTCCCGTGGATATTTGGTTTATCCAGGTGCAGATTAGATCTTGTGACAATGTTCAGCAAAGATAAAAAGCATCATGTAAATCTTACTCAGAAGAGAGGCCTGGTGATGACTCAGATGCTTCTTAATGTAAAGTAGACACAAAGTCACAACATACATACATCAAGGCTAACGCATGTTATTTAACCTGTAAAAGTAACCTGCTGATCCTTTGGCAGCAAAGACGGGAGAATTATAAAGGGGGAACGCGAGACCACACAGTAAAGGCACAAAAAGCAGATCAAAAATAATAGGGAACCACATTCACTGTTTTGTTTTTCCAACATATTTAAAGGCACTAAGAGTACAGAGACTTTCGGGATGTCACAGGACTGCCCAGTTCAGACAAATCATTGGGATGGGGCACAGAACAAGCAGGGTGACCATGAAAGTGTGGAACTTTAAATAATGAACATAAGTAACAAACATTATGAGAGAATCTTATTAAATAAAAGACAGTGACTTCTCAGGACCTGTTCAGCTTCATTCAAATATTGTAACAGATGTGGCTGAAGGGATAGTGGATCCATATTCTTGCATGGACACATACTAGCATGTATGAAAGGTTGACTAAGTGACAAGAAATGGCGAAGGCATAAATGCTCCTTTTCATATTGGTGAAAAGTAAACATCTGTGTGCCAAAGACATCAATGCAGGGCCTTAACATTTTACAACTATTACAAATGGTATAAAGGAGGAACCAAAAGTATGATTATTAAATTTGCTGATGACACATAGGCAAGCGGAAAAGTAAGTTGTGAAGAGGACATGAATGAGCATGTCCCATGTACTCAAATGAATACCGTGAAAAGTGAGCAAGTTGCCACTTGTGGCACAATCTTAGGTTAAAAAGGTCCCTCGGTTCAGCTATTTCTTATAGAGCTCATGGAAAAACAGAGAAGTAAGAACATCCAACATTGCGGATTTTGGAATAAATTACAAAATGGAGAAAAAAAATGTACAGAGAAACAGTCTTCTGACCCAGTCCGTGTTGTCACCTAACCTCCAGTCTGCACTGAGCCTTGATCCAGACAGTGTCTGGTTCACAAAGTTGGGAGATCGCTCTGGTATCACCTCGAGACCGGGAGTTCACACCGAGAATGTGCCAGGCTGAGAAACTGCCACGTATAGTTTGAAGTCCACCCATGCTGGGCCGCTGAGAGGTCACCTCCCTGGGCCGGTAGACCGCCTCGTGCTGAGGCCAAAGGTTCCGAGGCCAAGAGTTCTGATGCAGTCAGGTCAGACGTCAGGAGGTTGGAGGCTGAGAGTTCTGAGGTCGGGATATTGGAGATCGGAAGTTCTGAGGCTGGAAGTTGGGAGGTGGGGAAGAGAGAAGAGGAAGAAAAAATATAAAAGAAGGAAAAAAGGAGAGAAAAATAATTGGGACGGATGGAATGGACGAACTCCAGCTGAAGCATCCTACTCCACCGCTATTGATTATGTGGGCAAGGATCTGGCAAAGGCCTGGAATGTGAGAAAATGTGGCATTGTCTATCTTGGTAGGAAAAATAAAAAGGAACACATTGTCTAAATGATGAGAGATTACAGAGCTCTGAGGTGCAGGGAGAACTAGGTACCTTGGTGCATGGATGCCAAAGATTTAGAATGCAGATACAGCAAGATATACTATGAAAGTTAATGGAATGCCGCACAGTTTATTTTGATGAGAATTACAGACAGAAGTATGCAGGTTATTCTGCAGTTTTAATGCGCATTGTATGTGAGGAAGAAAGATCCTAGGAATCAGATAAATGACCATGGTTAACCAGGGAAGTTGGGTGAGTTAAAAATCAAAAGAAAAACATACAATTTGGCAATGATGACTGTTGAGCCAGAGGATTGGGCAAGATTAAAAACCAACAAAATACAATTAAAAATATTAAAGAAGAAAGTAACCTTTGAGGATAATCTTGCAAGTAACATCAAGATGGGCAGCAAGTGCTTCTTAAAATATTTAAAAGGAGACATGTCAAAGTCAACACAGGCACCAGACAGAAGGAGGCAGAGGGAAGTAATGGGAAACCAGGAAATAGCAGAGGAGATGAACAAATACTTTGCATCAGTCTTCACAGTAATACAAGTGAATAACATTTCAACATTACCTCAAATCAAGGGGCAAAAGAAGGAGAGGAAATACATACAACAACCATCGCTGAAGAAATAGTGCAAGAGAAAGAAAGATGCGAAAGAACAATACGTTACTTGGACTTGAAGGGATGAACCCTTGGGCATTAAAGGAAGTAACTACAGAGGTAGAAAATTACACTGGTTGTAATTTTCCAAGAATGCTTAGATTCTGGAGAATTCCCAGACGGTTAGAACAACACCTTAATTTATAAAGGGAAGGAGATGTAAAACAGGTAACTGTAGAACAGCTTGCTTAACATCTGTTATTGGGAAAATATTAGAGTCTGTTAGAAGGTATGTGACAAGCACAGCATAAGCATCACATCATATAATCAGGCAGCGTCAGCCTGGCTTTGTGAAGGGGAAGAGACAAAACAACTGCAGATGCTGGAATCGACAGGCAGGAGGCTGGAAGAACACAGCAGGCCAGGCAGCATCAGGAGTTGGAGAGGTCAATGTTTCGGGTGCAACCCTTCTTCAGGATCATTTGATAGAGCCAACCAAGAGGCAGGCATAGCTGGAGCCTGTCCGGGTGCCCATGGTCACTCCCTTGATTTGGAGGAAATGGGACGTGTTGAAGGAAACGCTGTTGAGGGTAAGGACCAGTTCAGTCAGGCAGAGGAGGGTATTGGTGGAGTGGGTCTATTGGAGAGGAAGGAGCGGAGGGCCTAGAGACCATCCTTGTGGGGTATGGATGTGTATAAGGACTGCACGCTCACCATGAAGATAAAGCGCTGGGGGCTGGGGAAACTGGAAGTTGCTGAAGAATAGGAAGTGCCTGAACTAAGGGAGAGAGTTTGGAGTCGAGGTAGGATGAGATGAGTTCAGTGGGGCAGGAATATGCTGAGACAGTGGGTCAGCCGGGGTAGTTGGGTTTGTGGATCTTGGGGAGCTGGTAGAACTGGGCAGTGTGGGGCTAGGGGACTATGAATTTGGAGGCAGTGGAGGGATGATCACCACAGACAATGAGGGCACATTTTTGGCATGATGGGTCGCGGTGGGGTTCTAGGTAAGGGGGAGGTAGTCGTTCCTAATGAAGGGCTTTTGCTCCTTGGATGCTGCCTGAACTGTTGTGCTTTGCCAGCACCACTAATCCAGAATCTGGTTCCAGCATCTGCAGTCATTGATTTTACCCAGAGGTAGGACGTGGTGATGGAGAGTCGGCATTCGGTCTCTGTGTCAAGGAGGTCCTTTCTCCAGAAGACCACCTTTGTCAGCGGGTTTGATGGTGAACTAGGTGTTGTTGCGGGGCAAGTGGCGTGCTGCACATTCAGAGGGGGTGAGATTGAAGTGGGTGAGGCTGGAGTGAGTGAGGTGGGTGAAGAAATGGAGGCAGTCTTGGCAGACCTGAAGAAGGGTTACACCTGAAACATGGACTTCTCCACCTCCTGATGCTGCCTGGCCAGTCTCCTGCCTGTCTACTTTGTGAAGGGCAAACCACTTTAAGAATTTAATTAGAGTTCTTTGAGAAGGTAACAAACAGATGAGATAAAAGTGAAGCAGTGAATATACTGTATCTGGTGTTACAGAAAATGTTTGATTAGTGAACACACGTTAAGCTCCCTGATAAGAAAGGAGTCTGTTGTGTTGGGGGAGAGTATATGTGCATGGATAGAATTGTATGTAACCAATAGAAGACAGAGAGAGGGGATAAGGGGGACATTTTCAGGATGGCAACCTGTAACAAATTGATTGCTACGGTGGGAGGGGGAGGTAATCAGTTACTGACAATTACTGACAATGTACAGCAGGAAATGCAAAACTTGCGCCCACACCTCCTCCCTTACCTCTCTCCAAGGCCCCAAAGGATCCTTCCATATCCGCCACAAATTCACCTGCACCTCCCCACACATCATCTATTGCATCCGCTGCACCCGATGTGGCCTCCTGTATATTGGGGAGACAGGCCGCCTACTTGCAGAACGCTTCAGGGAACACCTCTGGGACGCCCGAACCAACCAACCCAACCACCCCGTGGCTCAACACTTTAACTCTCCCTCCCACTCCACCGAAGACATGCAGATCCTTGGACTCCTCCATCGCCAGAACATAACAACACGACGGTTGGAGGAAGAGCGCCTCATCTTCCGCCTGGGAACCCTCCAGCCACAAGGAATGAACTCGGATTTCTCCAGTTTCCTCATTACCCCTCCCCCCACCTTGTCTCAGTCGATTCCCTTGGACTCAGCACCGCCCTCCTAACCTGCAATCCTCTTCCTGACCTCTCCGCCCCCACCCCCTCTCCGGCCTATCACCCTCACCTTGACCTCCTTCCACCTATCACATCTCCATCGCCCCTCCCCCAAGTCCCTCCCCCCTACCTTTTATCTGAGCCTGCCTGGCACCCTCTCCTCATTCCTGATGAAGGGCTCTGGCCCGAAACGTCGAATTTCCTGTTCCTTGGATGCTGCCTAACCTGTTGTGCTTTAACCAGCAACACATTTTCAGCTAATGTACATCAGTGACTTGGATGAGGAGGATGAATACACTGTAACCAAGTTTGTGGATCACAAAAAAATAGGTGGGGAAGAAAGTAAGGTAACACAACAAATCTGCAGAGGGATATAGACAGGTTAAGCGAGTGGACAAAACCTGGCAGATAAAATATAATTTAATACAACATTGAGACTATGCACTTTGGCAGGAAGAATCAAGGATCTGAATATTGTTGAAGTGGAGAAGTACTGCAAAAATCTGCAGAACAGAGGGATTGAGGAGTCATCATCCATGAATCAGAAAATGCTCGCATCTAAGTTCAGCAGGTAATAGGGGAGGCAAATGTAACTTGGCCTTTATTTCAAAGGGAGCAGAGTTTAAAAGGAGGGGGGCTTTGCTAAAACTATTTAAGGCATTAATCAAACCACATTTGGAACACTGTGAACAGTTTTGGATCCTTTACCGAAGGAAAGATTTACTTGTATTGGAGGCTGCCCAGTGAATGTTCACTGGATTGGTACTGGGTATAGAGAAACTGTCTTGTAAGGAAAGGTTCAGATGGTGATGCTTGTGTTAATTGGAATTTAGAAGAACGAGAGGTGACCTTGTTGAAATGCACCAGAACCTTCGGGGAATTGACAGGGTAGATGTGGAGAGGTTGTTTCCTTGTGTTGGAGAGTCTCAGACCCAAGGGATTACCTCAGAATAAGGTGTAACGCATTGAGGGCTGAGAAGAAGAGGAATTTATTATCTCAGAAGGTAGTGAATCTGTGGAGTTTGTTACTGCAGAAAACTGTCGGTGAGTGTGTTTAAGACCAAAATGAACAGATTTTTCATCAACAAGGAAATCAAAGGTCTAGAGGGAAAAGGCAGAAAAAGGGAGCTGAGGGTTATCAAAGCAGCCAAGGTTTCATTGAATGGCAGACCAGAACCTGACGGATTGGATGGTCTCCATCAGCTCCAATAACTTATTGTCTCATGGTGTTGCAGTTGGAGTATTGAGTCTAGCTTTGGTCTCCTTATTTGATGAAGTATGCAACTGCTTAGGAAGTAGTTTTGCGAAGATTGACTAGTCTAGGTCCTGGGATGAGTGGCATGTCTTTTGAGGAAAGTGTTGGACAGGTTACTCCTGTATCTGTTGGTGTTGAGGAGAGTGAGGGGTGACCTTCAATGAAACAGACAAGATCCTGGGGAACCTTGACCATCTGGATGTGGAAAGAATGTTTCCTCTTGTTGATGAATCCAGAGTCAGCATTTAAAAATAAGGGCTTGCAAATTTCAGATAGTGCTAAGGATGAATTATTATAAATCCTCGGAACTTATTTCTTTCAAAGGCAATTGAAGAAAAGTCTGTGGCTATTCTTAAGGCAGAGGTTGATAAATTCATGATAAGCAAGAGGGTGAAATATAATTGGAGTTAGGCATGAATGTGAAGTGAGCAGATCTTAATGAATCACAGAGCAGTCTTGAGGGGCCGAGTGGCATACTTCTGCTCCTCATTCATACGTTTGCTTGTGCATTGAGTTGTTATCATCCAGAATGTCTTACAATCTTGAACAGTGCCACAAGCCTGGAAGCTTGCAGCTTCAACAACAAGGTTGAAGAAAGGAAGGTGAGAGATAGATAAAAGGGAGCTCTGGGTAGGTTAGCATGCCATGATAAATAAGACAACAGGGACGATGGATAATCTGATCTTGGTACTGAGGGAGAGGAAGCCATCTAAATGGAGGGGAAAGGATTTAAGGAAAAACCTTTTCTCCGAGAAGGTGGTAGGAGTTTAGAATGGACTGCTTAGAAGGCTAGTTGAGGTGAATAATCTTACAACCTGTAAAATGCTTGGATGAGCAATTGACATATTATAACATTGAAGGCATTTGGATTAGTGCTGGAATATGGGACTAGTGTAGATTCAGTGTAGCTTTGGCAGTAAAGGTTTGATGGACTGAAGGACCTCTACTGTACTGTAAGATTCTTTGGAAATGAGTACATAATGCTGGGGAATAGTGTAGAAATGGAGACAGATACTGTTCTCTGCACTCATAACTGGGTGTTATGTTTGAATGTTATGTTGCCTGCTCTGTGTCTGGGTTAAATATGCCTCATCCTAACTGGAAAAGAAGTTGATATGGGAGACAGAGAATCAAATTAATTCACGTGGGATCCAATGACATGGGTGTATCTGAGAATCAAGAAGCTTGAGTGTTAGGGTTTAAACATACAGAAAATCAGAAGCGAAACAGGATTTCTATAAGCCAGACGGTTGTTAATGGAGTGTCACAAGAATCAGGACTGAGGTCTTAGCTGTTTACAAAACACATGGATGGTTTAAACAAGTGTAGTGCATCCAAGCTTGCTGATGGGGCAGAGCTAAGAGTGGCAAAGCAGAATATCTTGTCATGGAATTGAACTTCCTTCATGATGAAATTCAGGCATGAAAGTGCGATGAAAGCCAGGAATTCCTTCATCATAAGATCACAAGATACCAGGACAGAATAAGGCCATTCACCCACGATGGCCATTTGATCATAGTTGATGTTTGTCAACCCCACTCTCCTGCCTTGTCCCTGTAATCCTTGATCTCCTTACTAATTAAGGATCTGGCGTTCTAATCAAAGGTACCCAGGAAGGATCACCCGACCCAAAATGTTAACTCTGGTTTCTCTTCACAGGTGCTGCCAGAGCTGGTGAAGTTTTCCAGAAACTTCTGTCTTGTTCTTACTTTTAATTATAAAAGTCCTGTTCATGCTTGTTTTACCAAAATGCAAAACCTCACATTTATCCAAATTAAACTCCATCTGCCACTCTTCAGCCCATTGGTCCAATCAGTCACGATCTCTTTGTAATCTTACTTAACTTTCTTCACCATCCACTAAACCAACAAATTTGGTGGCATCCACAAACTTACTCACCATGCCTTTTATATTCACATCTAAATGATTTATATAAATGAAAAGAAAATGTGGATCCAGCACCAATCCCTGTGGAATACTGTTGGCCATAAGCCTGCAGTCTCAGAAACAAGCCTCTGCCACCACTCTCTGTCTCCTGCCATTAAGCCAATTATGTATCCAATTGGCAAGCTCACCCTGAATCACTTGCAATCTTTATTTACTAATTAGTCTACAATGTGAAACCTTGTCAAAGACTTTGCTAAAGTCCAAGTAAACTACGTCTACTGCTCTAGTTACTTCCTCAAGGAACTCAATCAAGTTTGTGAGATGTGATTTCTCTTACAGAAAACCATGCTGATTAACCCTAATGATTCCTTGCCTCTCGAAATGCATATAAATCCTGTGTTTGAGAATAACCTCCACTGACTTACCCACCACTGAAGTCAGACTCACAGGCCTACAGCTCCCAGGCTTCTCCTTCCATCTCTTTTTAAACAAAGGCACCACACGAGCCACTCTCCAGTCATCTGGCACCTCACCTGTACTTTTGGATGATCCAATTATTTCTGAAAAGAGTCCAGAATTTCCTCCCTAACTTCCCACAACATCTTGGGATACACTCAAATGAATACCGGCAATTTATCCACCTTTGTATTTTCTAGGACCTCCAGCACAGCTTCTCATGTAACCTGAACTGTTTTCAAAACCTCTAAATTTATTTCCCTGAATCCTCTCGCCTCATTTCTTCTCCACCATAAAAAGTGACCTGACATTATCATTTAACATCTCTCCCATCTCATGAGGGTCAACACAAAGATGACCTCTTTGATTTTTTTAAAATAAGCCCATTTTAGACACAGCTGAAGTGGAATTATTTTGCACTGAGGGTCATGAGACTTTGTAACAAATTTCTTCAAAAGCTGATGAAAGCAGGGATTTAGAATATCATTAAAGCCGAGATAGATTGATTCTTGGTGAGCAAGGAAGGATAAAATGTTATCCAGGATAGGCAGAAATGTTCAGTTGAGGTTACAATGAAATCTACCAAGACCTTACGAAATAATGGAGCATGGCCGAGGGGCTAAGAATCCTACAGGATGAAGTACTGATTGGATGGCCTTGCAGTTTGGATTGGTTGAGGTCAAACATGCATCAGGGAGTGACTATTCCCCCTGTTTTTATTTCATTAAAAATTAATATTTTTGAAAAATTACAATATCGCAAAAATTAGTCCTAAGCCAGAAGAATGTGAAAATTTGAAAAACCAACAAGAGAAAATGAAAAAAATGAAGAGGGAGGAGAATAATCGTTGAGCTCCTTGCATGTTTCATCAAGGCGAAATGGGGGAGTTGGAAATAAATACAACTATTACAAGAGAAAAAGAGCTGCTATATTTCAATGACTTCGATGAGGAAGGTGTAAGTATTATAGCCAAGTAATTGGATGACACAAAAATGGATGGGAAGGTAAATGGTGAGGCTGACCCAAAGTGGGGGTTATAGACTGAGCAAATGGGTAAAACACTTGGTCGATGGAATCTGATGTGAAAAAATCTGACTTTATGCTCTTTGGCAAAAAGAATAAAGACGCTGAATATTATTTAAGTGGAGAAAGTCTGCAGGAAACTACCAAATAGAGGGATTTAAGAGTCCTGAATCATGAAACACAACAGGTTAGCACCCAAGTTCTGTGGATTCCAGAGAAGAGAATTGGAATGTTGGACTTGTGACCAAAAGGAATGGGATATAAAAGTAGGGAGCATTAGACTGACATGATTGTAAAGCTATCAGCTAAGTTGATTTCATTAAATATGAACTCTCTCTAAGTAGGGATGTTAGCATGGTCCAATCTGGGAGTTCTGGCTGACAGATATAAACAGGAGTGTCAGTTATTCTGTTCATGCAGAGAGTTGGCTGTGAGGAACCTGGATCAGTGTCAAGGACACTCCACATATAAATAAAGATTGACTAAATGACAGGATATCAGCCTCTGTGGAGTTATTTCAGTGGCAATGAGAGAAAAGCTTCACCTTAAGAAATTTGTTTGCCACAGTTATCTTTCTCTCTCCAATGAGAGAGCTGCGCTGTGGTCTGGTAAGACTATGATTATTACCTTTACATCACCAACACACCGTTCCACTGAAAAGACAAGTTCAAGACTTCCTGGAAGCACCCATGATCAAAGCTCTGGCACATGTTTGACTGTGTCAACATTCAATCCCGAGACCAAAAGGAATGTCCTCATCACCAAAGGGATGATCAGTGTGGAGGACTGCTGGACACAACACTGGATCATCTGCTCCACAGAGTCCAACAAATGCCACTAGCAGCCAAAGGTGAAGAAACAATTGAGAAAACGTTCAATGTTGAGTGGCTTCAAGAGCCAAGCAGACTCGTGAACAACATCTTCAACCAAAATCTCTGAAGAATTCATTTGAAAACCCCAAGGCTGGTTCAACAAGAATGATCACATCATCCAAGACCTCATTGACAGCCAGAGGAAAGCTCTCCATACCTGGCAAAACAATACCACCAGTGAGACACGGAGGGGAACCCATCAACCACAAAAGTGGAGTTACAAAGAAGAAACACAGAGACCAAAAATCAGTGGTAGACTGAGAAAGCTAAAGAGCTACAACTCATTGTTGACAAACCCAAAACCCAGGTATATCTCATGCCACCAAAACAACATACAGACCCACAGCCTGGGCCTCAAACTTATGAGGAGTAAGGATGGAAATATTTCGAAAGACAGGAAACACATCAGCCTTTGTTGGAGCGAATATTTGAAAAAACTCCTTAAACCATGAGAAAATTATCGACAGGGACTTATTTGAGGAAATATCCCCACTCCCCATTAAAGATAATCATTTGGCAGAAATTGAAGTCACCACGAATGGGAAAACCGCAGGAAGAGAGGAGATTCGAGCAGAGATTTTCAAAGTGGAGAAGCAGAGCTGACGATCAGCTGTTCCTGAAAATCTGAGACAAAGAAGCAATCCCTATCAATCCTAAGGATGGCACTATCACCTCCATCTCCAAGAAAGGAGCAACAGGATGGTGGGAACGACCGAGGAATCTCCCCACTCTCCATCACCAAGAAAATCATCGCCAGTGAGGGAGGAAATCGTTCCTGAAAACCCGTGTGCCTTTTACTGCTCAGCAACTCCAAGAGGAATGCCAGGAACAGCACGAACCACTCTACATGACCAAGCACTCAACATGACCTTCACCAATGTGATTGAGGCTTTCAATTCAGGCTGATTGTTCAATCAAATTCATCAAAATCCTCCATCTCCTCAGTGGCGAGATATCAGTGTCAGTCCTCGCCAACAATATGACAGAATCCTTTGGGGTTAAGCAGGGATGGGTCAACAGCCCACCCTTTTCTTCACCTTCATTGCTTCCATTCTCCATCTTGTCAAGAACAGGCTTCCCATTGCTGTGGACATTGTCCATATTTTGGACAGAAAAATGTTTCAACCTCAACTGGTTGAAATCCTCAAAGAAAACAACACCCACAGTATGCTGGTGACAACTGGCATCGCCACTCTCTTGGAAGAGAATCTTCATGCCTTGCTGAATGTCTTTGCAGAAACATTCTGAAGAATTGGTTCAATCTCAGGACAGCTCTAATCCTTTACCAGCCCATGCCAGATTCAAGCTCCAGCCCACCCCTCTGTTAAGATCAAGAGAGAAATCCTCCCAAACTTGAAACATTTCCCTTACCTGGGAAGCTACCTCTCATCTAAGGCTGATATTGATGCAGAGATTCAACATCACATCCAATCTGAGAAAATCATCTTTGACACCTGGGGATAAAAGCCGATATTTGTGTTGATACCAAAACCCTTGAATATATGGCAGGCTTACGTCTGACTCCTTTACCAGACTCTGATACTTGGACTCCATGTAGACGGCACCTCAAGACCCTTGAGAAATATGATTAACACTGTTTGAGACAGATTGTCCACATTATCTGGGAGGACAGGCATATTAGCTACTTCAAGGATGTTGATGTTAATAGCAACAACATCTAGGCCATGACCATCAATAAACACCTCCCCTGGGCCGGCCATGTGCTTAGGATGTCCATGTTCCGACTGTCAAAGCAAATCTTTTCCAAGAACCTTCCTTCAGCTGGGCGAAGAAGAGAAGGGCAAAGGCAGCATTTCAAAGACTCCCTGACACTTCCTCAAGAAATACAACGTAAACATCAATACATGGGAGACCTTTGTTCAGAAGGAACTGACTTGGAGGAGAATCCTGTATGAAAAGACACCATTCTTTGAACAGCTTGTTGGCAATAGGAAGCAGAGAAAAGGAACCAGTGACCCTGAGAGCCGACCCCTGATTTGGTCCCTCCTCGAACCATCCTGACACCTTGTAATTAATGGTCAGCCTGTGTCTCAGCCCTGTATAACCTGGTACCTTTCTGCCATACTTCGGAGTTCTAGCGAGCTACTGTCAGGATGATCTTCTCCACATGCACTGTGTCATACACTAGTCAATGTTCAAGGTCCGCTGCCAGAGATTTTTCTTCAGCAATTCTAAAACCTCCTACCAATTTGTCCAGAAATACGAAATAGGAACAAAAATCAATCATTTGGCCTGTTGAGCTTCCTCCAATAAGATCATGGCTGACCTGTTTATTTCAAATTCCATATTCTCATCATTCCTGATAACCTTTCATTCCTTCGACTAAACGTATAAATATTCAATGATCCCCACCTCCACCTTCTCAGGCAGTGAGTTCCAAAATCATACAACCCTCTGACAGGAAAATATTCCAATCGGGTGACCCCGATTTTAAAGTAACGACCTCCTAATTCGGGACTGAACCACAAAAAGAAACATGTTTTCCATGTTCACCTTGTCAAGACCCTTCAGGAGTCTTATACACTTAATCCAATTACCCCTCACTCTTCTAAACTCTAGTGGAGACAAGCCCATCCCGTGCAGTGTATCCCGCATTACTCATTCACTTCAGCTTTTAATCTAGTAATCTTTCTGTAAACCACATCCAGTACATTGACAATCTTCCTTAAATAAGGAAATAGAAACTGCACACAGTATTTGACATGTAGGCACATGAATGCTCAGTGAATCCTTACTTTCATGTTCAATTCCTCTTGTAATAAATTGTGTCATAAACAACTGTACACAAGCATCTTGCTGGGGTCTAACAAATAGTCTTATCCAGAAGACGTCACTCTCCTGTCTCGCTACAAATACTCATATCACAGACCGCAGTGCCTCAACATTACAACTTGCCACCACTGTCTAAACAAAAGGAAGGAAGCAGTAACAAATGTCAGTCTGTCACGAATGATCATGTCCCAGGAGGAAATAAACAACATGAACACAATGCGCAATGATCCAGTCGGTTATGATTCTGCTGAAGATTGTTTGTGGGGGGATTGAAGAGCACTTGAACAATTTACTGATTTAAAAAGGGGAACCAACTATTCCTCTGAAGTGCAGGCCCTTAAATGTCAAGGTGGAAAAATAGAATTTGGCTTCAGATTTGCCTCTGGATGCTGGCTTTACTTCAGTAAATTTTTTGTGGTCCAGATTTCAGACACTTTTTTTTATTTCAAAAATATACTTTATTCATAAATACTTTGATCTATACAACTGGGCATGCCATACATAAGTAAACATTCCATTTCTTTGCATACCGAAACAGATTAATCATTCCTATTTACAGGTCGGTATGATTAAATTTTGAGGTGAAGGGTCAGCAGAGCCCAAATGACTGCATGGGCCCCCTGTTCTTCTCAGACAGGCAGATGTTACACGGTGGTCTTTCCCCACCACGCCTTGGCGGCAGCTGCCCCAAGCTTCAGCGCGTCCCTCAACACGTAGTCCTGGACCTTGGAATGTGCCAGTCTGCAACACTCAGTCGGGGTCAACTCCTTCAGCTGGAAGATCAACAGGTTTCGGACCACCCAGAGAGCGTCCTTCACCGAGTTGATGATCCTCCAGGCGCAGTTGATGTTCGTCTCAGTGTGTGTCCCGGGGAACAGGCCATAGAGCACCGAGTCCCGTGTCACGTAGCTGCTCGGGACGAGCCTCGACAAACACCACTGCATTCCTCTGCAGACTTCCTCTGCATAGGCACATTCCAGAAGGAGGTGTGTGACAGTCTCGTTCCCCCCGCAGCCACTTCGAGGGCAGCGTGTGGTGCGGCAGAGAGTCCGGGCGTGCATAAAGGATCTCACAGGCAGAGTCCTTCTCACCACCAGCCAAGCCATGTCTTGGTGCTTGTTGGAAAGTTCTGGTGATGAGGCATTCTGCCA
Organism: Hemiscyllium ocellatum; assembly: GCF_020745735.1. NCBI lineage: Eukaryota > Metazoa > Chordata > Chondrichthyes > Orectolobiformes > Hemiscylliidae > Hemiscyllium > Hemiscyllium ocellatum. The sequence continues at coordinate 28,221,040 of NC_083403.1, forward strand.
AATAGCTTTGACAGTCTGCTCAGGGAACCACTCGACAGGATGCACCCTCTCCTTTTCCCGAAGGGTCTCAAGGACACTATGTGCTGACCACTTCCTGATGGACTTGTGGTCAAAGGTGTGTTTCTTCATAAAATTCTCCACGAAGGACAGGTGTTATGGAACGGTCCAACTACTCGGAGCATTCCGCGGCAGCGAGGCCAGGCCCATCCTTCACAACACTGAGGACAGGTAGAACCTCAGTACGTAGTAACACTTGGTGTTTGCGTACTGGGGATCCACGCACAGCTTGATGCAGCCACACATAAAGGTGGCCATCAGGATGAGGGTGGCAATGGAAGTATATTTTCCCCCATTGCACCGGTCTTTGTACATTGTGTCTCTTCGGACCCGGTCCATCTTTGATCTCCACGTGAAGTGGAAGATGGACCAGGTGACTGCGGCGGCACAGGTTCTGGGGATAGGCCAGACCTGTGCCACATATAACAATACTGAGAGTACCTCACACCTGTTGACCAGGTTTTTTTTGCCGCGATGGAGAGCGACCGTTGCTCCCATCTACCTAGTTTCTGTCTCATCTTCCTGATCCGCTCCTTCCAGGTCTTGGTGCACGCCCCAGCACCCCCCCCCCAAACCAAATACCCAACACCTTCAGGTGGTCAGTCCTGACGGTGAAGGGGATAGAGGATTGGTCGGTTCAGTTCCCGAAGACCATGGCCTCGCTCTTGCCTCGGTTTACCTTGGCCCTCGAGGCCCGTTTGAACTGGTCACATATGCACATGAGCCTGTGCACGGACAGCGGATCCGAGCAGAAAACAGCGGTGTCAACCATGTACAGGGAGGCCTTAACCTGTAGGCCCCCGCTGCCTGGAATAGTCACCCCTCTCAGGCTCGCATCCGTCCTGATGGATTCGGCAAGTGGCTCTATGTAACACACAAACAAGGCAGGAGAGAGAGGGCAGCCCTGCCTGACTCCAGATCTGACTGGGAAGCTATCTGATTCCCACCCATTGATTGAGACTGCACTGACAATGTTGGTGTAGAGCAGTCTGATCCAATTTCCGATTCCCTCCCCAAAGCCCATTTTGGAGTGGACATCCCTCATATATGTATGTGATAGCCTGTCAAAGGCTTTTTCCTGGTCCAGGCTGATGAGGCAGGTGTCCACCCCCCTGTCCTGCACGTAGGCGATCGTATCCCTGATGAGTGCGAGACTTTCAGAGATCTTCCTGCCCAGTACAGCACAGATTTGGTCAGGGTGGATCACCGATCCCAGAGCAGACCTGACCCGGTTGGCGATGACCTTTGACAAGACTTTGTAGTCTGTATTTAACAGGGAGCTTGGTCTCCAATTTCTAATTTCCTCCCTCTCCCCCTTATGCTTGTACATGAGGGTGATGATGCCTTTCCTCATGGATTCACCCATGGTACCTGCCCGAAGCATACTGACGTACACCTCCAGCAGGTCCTGGCCAATCAAGTCCCACAGAGCGGAATAGAGCTCGACGAGTAAGCTGACGCTTCCGGGAGTTTTATTCTTTTCGAAGGACTCAAGGACCTTGGTCAGCTCATCCACAGATAGCGGCTGGTCCAGCCTCTCTCGTGTTCCGTCATCCAGGACCTCTGTGATAGAGGACAGGAACGACTGGGAGGCTGCACTGTCAGTTGGCTTCGAGTCATACAGACTGGCAGAGAAGGATTTGCTGATCCTCATGATGTCAGCCTGAGATGACGTTACCGAGCCATCTTCTTCCTCAGGCTGCTGAGCACGGAGCTCTCTTTCTGCACCTTCTGGAAGAAGAAACGTGAGCACATCTCGTCCTGTTCCACGGAGCAGACTCTGGACCGGAAGATTATCTTGGAGGCCTCCGAGGCAAAGAGCGAGGCATGCTGGCCCTTCACCTCCTGGAGGTCCTCCGTGACATCGACCCCCAACGTCTGCTGCAGGAGCAGGTTCTGCATACTTTTCTGGAGTTGGGACAGTTTTCCCCGCCTCTCTCTCGCCTCCTGAACACCTTTGAGGATGAAGAACCTCTTGATGTTCCCTTTTACTGTTTCGCACCAGTCTGCTGGAGACTCAAAGAGGGGCTTCGCGGTTCTCCAACCTGTGTAATCCCTCTTGAGTTCCTCGATGTTTTCCGGGGTCAACAGCTTAGTGTTCAGTTTCCAAGTTCCCTTACCAGCCCGCTGCTCATCCTGTAGGTGACAATCGGCCAGCAGGAGGCAGTGGTCAGAGAAGAACACCAGCTTGACGTCGGTGGTTCTGACCGAGAGCGTTTGGGACACAAACAGGTAATCTATCCTTGAGCGGTTAGACCCGCCTGCCCGTGACCATGTGCATCTACGCTGTGCTCTGTCTGCAGGGGTGCTGAAGACGTCGTGCAGCTTGGCATCTTTTACCGTGTCCATCATGGCTCTGAATGTAGCGTCCAGTTTACTGTCCCCCCCCCCCCCGCCGGATCGTCCATCTGCATCAATGATGCAGTGGGCTGGTGGGTACCTCTTGGTTCTCACCGGGTAGGGGGAGGCCTTTACCCTTCCCCTCAGAGGGATTGTCTTTTCCTTCTTGGGCGGTGCTGCCCTCCTTTCTCCCCACGGCGCTCTGTCTCTTCCTCTGGTGACAACCCTTCTTGCGCCCGTCCTCACCATCGGAAGAGCTGCCTGTATTCTTGTCGTGTTGGTGTCGCTTCCCCCTTTGCTGGGTGGCTTTGGGGCCCTCAAGAGGTTTCCTCTTCCTGCTTTTGACAGTAATCCAATCCTCTGCCTCCTTTGATCCCTCCTCTTTCATTTCTTCCATCTGTCTTGAAGGAGCTTGGATCGGCTGCTGCACCTCTCCGCTGTCTGCAATCTGCTCTGCTACAGCCTGCCCTTCCTTCTGAATGCCTCCAGACACCGTTCCCTTGCTGTTTTGTGGTACCTTGCTGGTCTTAGTCAGTCCACGGCTCGTGTTGCCACCTCCGGCCATCTGTGCGTAGGTGGTGGCTCCTCGTCTTGGGCAGGCCTTGTACATGTGGCCTGCCTCTCCGCACAGATGACAGTTCTTGGCTTCCTTACATTCCTTGGTTGGGTGGCCTTCCTGGCAGACGGTCACCTTACAATCTGCTGCCATGTGGCATGACCTCCCGTAGGTTCGGCACACTATCGGCTGCCCGCGTATGTCAGGTCACCACTGCTTCCTCCGATGTCAAAGCTGGAGGGTGGGTGGAGGATGTTTCCACTGGCATCGCCCCTCAGGGTTACCCTGACCTGTCGTTTGCTGGTCCAGATCCCGAAAGGATCAACCACATCAGTACTCTCTCCCTCGACCTGGACGTATCTTCTCAAGAAGGTCAGGACGTCTGCTGCTGGGACGTAAGGGCTGTACATCTAGATTGTTACAACCCGATTCCTCTGCACAGGAAGCACACACAACGGGACCGCCGACAAGATGAAGAACAGAGGTTCCCCTTCCTTCTCCTTGAAGACCTTCAGGAGCTGCTCACACTGCTTCACACTTCTGAAGGTCACATCAAAGTAGCCTGCCCCAGGGAAATCCTGCAGGCAGTACACATCCTTTTTTTAATTTCAAAACATACTTTATTCATAGAAATAAATCTTTGGTACCTGTACAATTTGTCATGTCATTCATAGATATATACATTGCATGTCTTAACGTTACAAAGAATAGATTGAATTAATAGAATTTACAGTTATCCTATTTACAGTTCCCTTTATTAACCATCCATTCTCTTATTGTTTAGTTGTGGCTTCACCGGAACCCACCTACTGAGTGGGTGCCCTGTTATACGATAGCAAAGGAACCTTCTTTAATCCCCAGTTTATGGGGTTACCATTGTCCATTTGACTGTCCTGTCTCTGGGATAGCTGTCTGCATCCCCAAGGTGAGCACGAACTGCTGGACCTTCGTTGGGCTGAAGTAGCTATCCAGCTCCTCACTGGGGTCATTTGCCCGCTCTGGTGTCATTGAGCCAAGGCTTTCAGTTACCTGTAGTTGTGGGGCAGTGGGTACCCCCTGGTTCTCACTGGGTGGAGGGTGGACTTCGGGGGGTCCGTTGTTTCCTGGTTGGGAGGAAATGCCCTCCTCTTTATCTACGGTGCTTTGTCTCTTCTTCTGGTGGTGATGACTTTCTTTGCGCCCATCTTCCCCATCCGAAGTGCTGGCCGTCTCTCCCTCGTGCAGCTGTCTTTTCCCCCTTTGCTGGGAGGCTTTGGGGGCCTGGCAGGATTTTCTCTTCCTGTTTTTAACCGGTATCCACTCCTCTGCCTTCTCGATTACCTCCTCCTCCATTGCTTCCATCTGCCCTTCTGTGTCTCTCCGCTGGCTGCTCACTCCTCCACTCCAGCCTGTTCTTCTTTCTGGGTGCCACCAGTCTCCGTTTCCCTGCTGTCTGGGTGGACCTTGCTGGTCTTTGGGGATCCACAGCTCATATTGCCACCTCCAACCATCTGTGGGTAAGTGGGCCCCCCCGTCTTGGGCAGGTCTTGTACATGTGGCCCGCCTCTCCGCACAGATTGCAGCTCTTTACTTCCTGACAGTGCTTAGCCAGGTGACCCTCCTGTTTGCAATTCTTGCAGATGGTCACCTTGCAATCCGCCATCACGTGTCCCGCTTTCCCGCAAGTTCGGCACACTTTCGGCTGCCCTGCATATGTCAGGTAGCCTCTGCTCCCTCCAATTGAGAAGCTCGAGGGTGGGTGGAGAATGATCCCACTATCATCGACCCCCAGAGTTACCCTGACCTGCCGCTTACTGGTCCAGATCCCAAAGGGTTAATCACATCGGTGGCTTCTCCCTCAACTTGGACGTACCTTCCCAGGAAGGTCAGGACGTCAGCCGCTGGAACATAGAGGTTGTACATGTGGATTGTAACAACCCGACTACTCTGTGCAGGAAGCACACACAATGGGATCGCCGACAAGATGGAGAATAGCGGCTCCCCTTCCTTCTCCTTGAAGACCTTCAGGAGCTGCTCGCACTGCTTCACACTTCCTGAAGGTCACATCGAAATACCCTGCCCCAGGGAAATCCTGCAGGCAGTACACATCATTTTTTTATTTCAAAAATATACTTTATTCGTAAAATATTCATAAAATAATTTGACACACTGTACATTAGGTAATGCCATACATATTCCCACATTTACATACACAGCTCAGAATTATCATTATTGCACACAGGTCTGTGCATTTCTCGCTCATATGCCCATATATTGAGCTTAGGCGTCAGCAGAGCCTAAATGACTGCATGGGCCCCCTGATCATCATTAGGCAGGCAGATGTTACACGGTGGTCTTTCCCCACCGCGCCTTGGCGGCAGCTGCCCCAAGCTTCAGCGCGTCCCTCAACAGGTAGTCCTGGACCTTGAAATGTGCCAGTCTGCAACACTCTGTCGGGGTCAACTCCTTCAGCTGGAAGATCAACAGGTTTCGGACCGCCCAGAGAGCGTCCTTCACCTAGTTGATGATCCTCCAGGCGCAGTTGATGTTCGTCTCGGTGTGCATCCTGGGGAACAGGCCGTAGAGCATGGAGTCCCGCATCACGGCGCTGCTCGGGACGAACCTCGACAAACACCACTGCATTCCTCTCCAGACTTCCTCTGCATAGGCACATTCCAGAAGGAGGCGTGTGACAGTCTCGTCCCCCCCACAGCCGCTTCGAGGGCAGCGTGTGGTGCAGCTGAGAGTCCGGGCGTGCATAAATGATCTCACAGGTAGAGCCCTTCTCACCACCAGCCAAGCCATGTCTTGGTGCTTGTGGAAAGTTCTGGCGATGAGGCATTCTGCCAAATTGCTTTGACAGTCTGCTCAGGGAACCACTCGACAGGATCCGCCCTCTCCTTTTCCCGAAGGGTCTCAAGGACCACTTCCTGATGGACTTGTGGTCAAAGGTGTTTTCCTTCAAAAATTTCTCCACGAAGGACAGGTGGTACGGAATGGTCCAACTACTCGGAGCGTTCCGCGGCAGCGGGGCCAGGCCCATCCTTCGCAACACCAGGGACAGGTTTTTTTTTATTTCAAAAATATACTTTATTCATAAAATATGCATAGAATAATTTGATACACTGTACATTAGGTAATGCCATTCATATTTCCACATTTACATACACAGCTCCGAATTATCATTATTACATACAGATCAGTGCATTTCTCACTCATATATTGAGCTGAGGTGTCAGCAGAGCCCAAATGACTGCATGGGCCCCCTGCTTTTCTTTAGACAGGCAGATGTTAAACGGTGGTCTTTCCCCACCGCGCCTTGGCGGCAGCTGCCCCAAGCTTCAGCGCGTCCATCAACACGTAGTCCTGGACCTTGGAATGTGCCAGTCTGCAACACTCAGTCGTCAACTCCTTCAGCTGGAAGATCAACGGGTTTCGGACCGCCCAGAGAGCGTCCTTCACCGAGTTGATGATCCTCCAGGCGCAGTTGATGTTCGTCTCGGTGTGCGTCCCGGGGAACAGGCCGTAGAGCACGGAGTCCCGCGTCACGGCGCTGCTCCGGACGAACCTCGACAAATACCACTGCATTCCTCTCCAGACTTCCTCTGCATAGGCACATTCCAGAAGGAGGTGTGTGACAGTCTCGTCCCCCCCGCAGCCGCTTCGAGGGCAGCGTGCGGTGCGGCTGAGAGTCCGGGCGTGCATAAACGATCTCACAGGTAGAGCCCTTCTCACCACCAGTCAAGCCATGTCTTGGTGCTTGTTGGAAAGTTCTGGCGATGAGGCATTCTGCCAAATTGCTTTGACAGTCTGCTCAGGGAACCACTCAACAGGATCCGCCCTCTCCTTTTCCCGAAGGGTCTCGAGGACGCTACGTGCTGACCATTTCCTGATGGACTTGTGGTCAAAGGTGTTTTTCTTCAGAAATTTCTCCACGAAGGACAGGTGGTACGGAATGGTCCAACTACTCGGAGCGTTCCGCGGCAGCGAGGCCAGGCCCATCCTTCGCAACACCGGGGACAGGTAGAACCTCAGTACGTAGTGACACTTGGTGTTTGCGTACCGGGGATCCACACACAGCTTGATGCAGCCACACACAAAGGTGGCCATCAGGGTGAGGGTGGCATTGGGTGTATTTTTTCCCCCGTTGCCCAGATCTTTGTATAGTGAGTCCCTTCGGACCCGGTCCATCTTTGAACTCCATATGAACTGGAAGATGGCCCGGGCGACTGCAGCGGCGCAGGTTCTGGGAATAGGCCAGACCTGTGCCACGTGCAACAGCAATGACAGTGCCTCACACCTGATGACCAGGTTTTTTCCCGTGATGGAGAGCGACCGTAGCCTCCATCTGCCCAGTTTCTGCCTCACTTTACTGATACGCTCCTCCCAAGACTTGGCGCACGCCCCAGCCCCCCCGAACCAAATACCCAGCACCTTCAGGTGGTCAGTCCTGACGGTGAAGGGGATCGAGGATTGGTCGGCCCGATTCCCGAAGAGCATGGCCTCGCTCTTGCCTCGGTTTACCTTGGCCCCCGAGGCCCGTTCGAACTGGTCACAAATGCACATGAGTCTGCGCACGGACAGCGGATCTGAGCAGAAAACGGCAACGTCATCCATGTACAGGGAGGCCTTAACCTGCAGGCCCCCGCTGCCCGGAATAGTCACCCCTCTCAGGCTCGCATCCTTCCTGATGGACTCGGCAAATGGCTCTATGCAGCACACAAACAAGGCTGGAGAGAGAGGGCAGCCCTGCCTGACTCCAGATCTGACTGGGAAGCTATCTGATTCCCACCCATTGATTGAGACTGCACTGACGATGTTGGTGTAGAGCAGTCTGATCCAATTGCAGATTCCCTCCCCAAAGCCCATTTTGGAGAGAACATCTCTCATATACCTGTGTGATATCCTGTCAAAGGCTTTCTCCTGGTCCAGGCTGATCAGGCAGGCGTCCAACCCTCTGTCCTGCACGTAGGCAATCGTATCCCTGAGGAGTGCGAGACTCTCAGCGATCTTCCTGCCTGGCACAGCACAGGTTTGGTCACGGTGAATCACCGACCCCAGAGCAGACCTGACCCGGTTGGCAATTACCTTTGACAGGATTTTGTAATCTGCATTCAACAGTGTGATCGGTCTCCAATTTTTGAGTTCCTCCCTCTCCCCCTTCCGCTTATAGATGAGGGTGATGATGCCTTTCCTCATGGATTTGCTCATGGTACCTGCGCGAAGCATACTGACATACACCTCCAGCAGGTCCTGGCCAATCAAGTCCCACAGAGCGGAATAGAGCTCGACCGGTAAGCCATCGCTTCTAGGAGTTTTATTCTTTTCGAAGGACTCGAGGGCCTTGGTCTGCTCGTCCAGAAATAGCGGCTGGTCCAGCCTCTCGCGTGTTCTGTCGTCTAAGACCTCCGTGATAGACGACAGGAACGACTGGGAGGCCGCGCTGTCGGTCGGCTTCGCGTCATACAGACTGGCATAGAAGGATTTACTGATCCTCATGACGTCAGCCTGAGATGACGTTGTCGAGCCGTCTTCTTCCTTCAGGCTGCTGAGCACAGAGCTCTCTTTGTGCACCTTCTGGAAGAAGAAACGTGAGCACGTCTCGTCCTGCTCCACCGAGCGGACCCTGGACCGGAAGATTATCTTGGAGGCCTCTGAGGCAAAGAGCGAGGCTTGCTGGCCCTTCACCTCCTTGAGGTCCTCTGTGACATCGACCCCCATCGTCTGCAGCAGGAGCAGGTTCTGCATACTTTCCTGGAGCTGGGACAGTTTTCCCCGCCTCTCTCTCGCCTCCTGAACACCTTTGAGGATGAAGAACCTCTTGATGTTCCCTTTAACTGTTTCCCACCATTCTGCTGGAGACTCAAAGAGGGGCATCACGGTTCTCCAACCTGCGTAGTCCCTCTTGAGCTCCTCAATGTTTCCCGGGGTCAACAGCTTAGTGTTCAGCTTCCACGTTCCCTTACCCGCCCGCTGCTCGTCCTGTAGGTGACAGTCGGCCAGCAGGAGGCAGTGGTCAGAGAAGAACACCGGCTTGACGTCGGTGGATCTGACCGAGAGCGTTCGGGACACAAACAAGTAATCTATCCTTGAGCGGATAGACCCGTCTGCCCGTGACCAGGTGTATCTACGCTGCGCTCCGTCTGCAGGGGTGCTGAAGACGTCGTGCAGCTTGGCATCTTTTACCGCGTCCATCAGGGCTCTGGACGTGGCGTCCGGTTTACTGTCCCCCCCGCCGGATCGTCCATCTGCATCAATGATACAGTTGAAGTCTCCGGCCAGAATGACCGGCCTGGACGTAGCCAGCAACAGTGGAAGCTGCTGCAGGATGGCCAACCGTTCACTCTTACCCACTGGGGCGTACACATTGATCAGTCTCAGGGGAGCATTCCTGTACATAACGTCGGCGACGAGGAGGCGCCCGCCCACCACCTCCTTAACCTCGGAGATGGTGAAGTTGCTTCCTCGCAACAGGATACCCAGGCCGGAGGCGCGGCTATCGTTGCCTCCCGACCAAACTGACTGCCCATGGGCCCACAAGCTCGACCATCTCCTGTAGCTGCTGAGGTGCGGTATCCCACACTCCTGCAGAAACAGGAGGTCGGCTTTAACGCTGGCCAGGAAGGCCATCGTTGAAACACATCGCGTAGCCGATTTGATGCTACGCACATTGATGCTGGCAACTTTAAACCCCATTTTAACAATTTACAAGGTTGATAGTGTCCATTTGCTGCTGGTCTTGCTCCTCTGGGGTAGCTGTGTGCATCCCCGTGGTGACGGCAAACTGCTGGACCATCCCAGGGCTGAGGTAGCTGTCCGGCTCCACGCTGGAGCCATTTCCCCGCTCTGGTGTCTTTGTGTCAAGCCCAGGGTCCGCACCGTCCAGTTCTCCATCTGACAGCGGGGCTGTCACAGGACCGCTGCTCCCAGTTACCTGGAGCTGTGGGCCGGTGGACACCTCTTGGTTCTCACCGGGTAGGGGGAGGCCTTTACCCTTCCCCACAGAGGGATCGTCTTTCCCTTCTTGGGTAGTGCTGCCCTCCTTTCTCCCCATGGCGCTCTGTCTCTTCCTCTGGTGGCGACCCTTCTTGCGCCCGTCCTCACCATCAGAAGAGCTGCCTGTATCCTCGACTTGGAGGTGTCGTTTCCCCCTTCTCTGGGTGGCTTTGGGGCCCGAGACAGGTTTCCTCTTCCTATTTCTGACTGTGATCCAGTCATCTGCCTCCTTTGATTCCTCCTCTTCCATTTCCTCCGCCTGCCTTGAAGGAGCTTGGATCGGCTGCTGTACCTCCCCGCTGTCTGCCGTCTGCTCCGCTACCGCCTGCTCTTCCTTCTGGGTGTCTCCAGGCACCGTTTCCGTGCTATCTTGTGGTGCCCTGCTGGGCTTTGGCAGTCCCTGGCTCGTGTTGCCACCTCCGGCCATCTGTGCGTAAGTGGCGGCTCCTCGTCTTGGGCAGGCCTTGTACATGTGGCCCGCCTCTCCGCACAGGTTACAGTTCTTGGCCTCCTTACAATCCTTAGTCGGGTGGCCTTCCTGCTTGCAATTTCGGCAGACGGTCACCTTACAGTCAGCCGCCATGTGGCCTGACCTCCCGCAGGTTCGGCACACCTTCGGCTGCCCAGCGTACGTCAGGTAGCCTCTGCTTCCTCCGATGGCGAAGCTGGAGGGTGGGTGAAGGATGTTCCCGCTGCCATCGACCCTCAGGGTTACCTTGACCTGCCGCTTACTGGTCCAGATCCCGAAAGGATCGACCACATCGGTGCTTTCGCCTTCCACCTGGACATACCTCTTCAAGAAGGTGAGAACATCTGCCGCTGGGACGTAAGGGTTGTACATTTGGATGGTAACAACCCGACTCCTCTGCGCAGGAAGCACACACAACGGGACCGCCGACAAGATGGAGAACAGAGGTTCCCCTTCCTTCTCCTTGAAGACCTTCAGGAGCTGCTCACAATGCTTCACACTCATGAAGGTCACGTCGAAGTAGCCTGCCCCAGGGAAATCCTGCAGGCAGTACACGTCCGCTGCTGCAAACCCACAGCACTCCAGCAAAACCTTCTTCACAAACACTGTCCGATCGACCGGTGTGTGCTCCTCCACCTTCTTCACAGTCACCCTGACTGTGTTGCGAATGCCCTGGCCAGGGCTGCGAGCGGCTGCTGAGGCCATAGCTCTGAGGTTGGCTGATACCTGAATTGGCGTTAGGCCGAAGCCAGCATAAAGATCCACCAAGAGCAGGTCAGCACAACCAAACGACCCTCCAGCGGCCAATCACGATCCAGCGATGGTCTCCAGCAGCTCCAACGACTCGCAACACGAACCCCTTGGTTTTTCTCCCGCCAGCGCACTTCCGCAGCGTCGAACCTGCAGCTCTCGAGCAGAATCTCTTCCTCTGGACCTCAGGAACTACGCATATTCCAAGCCAAAAGGCCGAGAAGACTGCCCAGGTGACTGCAGCAGTGAATCCACAGTATCCCACCAGCACTTCCTTAATAAATAGGATACAATCGACTGGTGTATGACCCTCGACCTTCTTCACAGTCACCCTGACTGTGTTTCGAAGCCCCTGTCTAGGGCTGCGGGCAGCTGCTGAGGCCATAGCTCTTGAGGTTGGGTGCTACCTGAATTGGCGTTAGGCCGAAGCCAGCATGAAGATCCAACAAGAGCAGATCAGCACAATCAAACGATCCTCCAACATCCAATCACGATCGAGCAATGGTCTCCAGCAGCTCCGACGACTCGCAACACGATCCCCGTGGTTTCTCCCCAGCTAGCACACGTCTGCAGCATCGAGCCTGCAGCACTCAAGCAGAATCTCTTCCTCTGGCGGTACCCATTTTTTTTATTTCAAAATATACTTTATTCATAAAATAAATCTTTGGTACCTGTACAATTTGTCATGTCATTCATAGACATATACATTGCAATAAATCTTTGATACCTGTCAAGCTGTTCACAGATACACACATTGCATGTCTTAACCTTACAAATAAACAGATTGCATTAAAAGAATTTACAGTTATCATATTTACAGTCCCTTTATTAATCATCCAGTCTCTTATTATTTAGCTGTGGCCTCAGCGGAACCCATCTCGTGAGTGGGTGCCCTGTTAAATGATTGCAAAGGAACCTTCTTTAATCCCCAGTTTATGGGGTTACCATTGTCCATTTGACTGTCCTGTCTCTGGGGTAGCTGTCTGCATCCCCAAGGTGAGCTCGAACTGCTGGACCTTTGCTGGGCTGAGGTAGCTATCCAGCTCCTCACTGGGGTCATTTACCCGCTCTGGTGTCATTGAGCCAAGGCAAGGGTCCGCATCGTCCAGTTCTGTGTCTGATAATGGGACTGTCAGAGGATCACAGCTTTCAGTTACCTGTAGCTGTGGGGCAGTGGGTACCCCCTGGTTCTCACTGGGTGGAGTGCGGACTTCGGGGGGTCCGTTGTTTACTGGTTGGGAGGAAATGCCCTCCTCATTATCTACGGTGCTCTGTCTCTTCTTCTGTTGGTGGTGACCTTCTTTGCGCCCATCTTCCCCATCCAAAGCGCTGTCTGTCTCTCCATCATGCAGCTGTCTTTTCCCCCTTTTGCTGGCAGTCTTTGGGGACCTGGCAGGATTTTCTCTTCCTGTTTTTAACAGATATCCACTCCTTTGCCTTCTTAATTACCTCCACCTCCATTGCTTCCATCTGCCTAGCTAGAGCTAGGATCAGCAGCTGTGTCTCTCTCTTACAGTACACATCTTTTTCTTTATTTCAAAAATATACTTTATTCATAAAATATTTGATACACTGTACATTTGGTAATGCCATACATATGTCAACAGTTACATACACAGCTCAGAATTTTCATTATTACATACAAATCTGTGCATTCTCACTCACATATTGAGCTGAGGCGTCAGCAGAGCCCAAATGACTGCAGGGTCCCCTGATCTTCTTTAGACAGTACTTTTTTTTAATTTCAAAAATATACTTTATTCATAAAATATTCATAAAATATTTGATTCACTGTACATTTGGTAATGCCATACATATTCCCACATTTACATACACAGCTCAGAATTTTCATTATTACATACAGATCTGTGCATTTCTCACTCACATATTGGGCTGAGGCGTCAGCAGAGCCCAAATGACTGCAGGGCCCCCTGATCTTCTTTAGACAGGCAGATGTTAAACGGTGGTCTTTCCCCACCGCGCCTTGGCGGCAGCTGCCCCAAGCTTCAGTGCGTCCCTCAACACGTAGTCCTGGACCTTGGAATGTGCCAGTCTGCAACACTCAGTCGGGGTCAACTCCTTCAGCTGGAAGATCAACAGGTTTCGGACCACCCAGAGAGCGTCCTTCACCAAGTTGATGATCCTCCAGGCGCAGTTGATGTGCATCTCAGGGAACAGGCCGTAGAGCACGGAGTCCCGCGTCACGGCACTGCTCGGGACGAACCTCAACAAATACCACTGCATTCCTCTCCAGACTTCCTCTGCATAGGCACATTCCAGAAGGAGGTGCGTGACATTCTCTTCCCCCCCCCGCAGCCGCTTCGAGGGCAGCGGGCAGTGCAGCTGAGAGTCCAGGCGTGCATAAATGATCTCACAGGTAGAGCCCTTCTCACCACCAGCCAAGCCATGTCTTGGTGTTTGTTGGAAAGTCCTGACAATGAGGCATTCTTTAGACAGTACACATCATCACCCACCCCAGTACTCCAGCAAAACTTTCTTCGCCCACACTATCCGATCGACCAATGTGTGCTCCTCCACCTTCTTCACAGTCACCCTGACTGTGTTGCGAATGCCCTTGCCAGGGCTGCAGACAGCTGCTGATGCCATAGCTCTGTGGTTGGCTGGTACCTGAATTGGCGTTAGGCCGAAGCCAGCATGAAGATCCACCAAGAGCAGGTCAGCACAACCAAACGATCCTCCAACATCCAATCACGATCCAGCGATGATCTCCACCAGCTCTGATGGCTTGCAACTCGACACCTGTCCTGATAAGAACAGACACTTGACCTTCAGGGACATTGACCGTGATCCTGGATTAGAGGGAGCGACAGAGTTGATTTGTGTACTTTGCAGTCAGACACCCACAACCCATCTCTCGGCCTCTCAGTAATATTTGCATGGAATTTTACATCTTTTGATGTTGAACTCATGAGAGATGCAGAAAAACAGTCACAAAATGTAAAGTCAGTTCATCTGACCGATTTGTATAAAACAAGTTCATGTATTTTACTACTTGTAGATTTTATCAAATGATATTTAAAATTTACATGCAATTCTTTCTGATTGGTTATCACCTGGAAAATATTCAAAGCAATTTACATCTTGTTTTCAACTTTAAGTCTAACTGCCACTAAACCCAATAACTTGTGTTACTACTTAAAGAAATTAAGATCTGTAGAGACAAGCATTGAAGAATTTAAGGAGACAAAATGAAACAATGCTACAAACCCTAGGGCTAGTTTTGCAAAGTGCTGTAATTTTCCAATTACCCCTCGACCCTGGGATGGTTCCAGCAGGTTCAAAATTAGCAAAGCTGGCCTGATGACTATTTGTTTGCCAAGTTTGATACGAGCACAACCGGACAATTAGTGAGATGAGTTAAACCGTCAACCAGGGCATTACCAACAATAATCACCATCAATTGGGGCTCACCATTGCCCAGCGAGAATTTGTCACGCTGCTTGTGAAAAGTGTAAACGGTGAAATGAGATGATCAAAACATTGAAGTAAATCTCACCAGACTTCTCTCCCGACTCAGCCACACATCTTACCATTGCCCATATTGCTCCAACCCCTGAAGAATCCGGCTATAGTTACTGAACACTCCAATTTTTCAACCAGTCTTCAGCTGGAGGATCCTGCAGAACTCACCCAGTATAAGAATCCCCACAGAAAGCAGCACAGAGAATCTTTGTAGAAACAGTACCCACCTTTTACTGCACAAGCACCAACATTGCAAAAAAGGTGAAGAGTTATCCCAAAGCCTTTGTGAAATGCTAGAGAGAGAGTGAAAATGTAACAAACATGGGTAAAGTGGCAGGTGATGGAGGTGTCGGTGTGGCAGATGGGTAAGGGAGTAGAGTGGCAGGTGGGTGAGTGAGCAGGGTGGTAGATAGGTCTGGGGGTAGAGTGGCAGATGGGTGGCTTGAAGGACAGTAAAGATTAGCAGATGAGGAGTTACTGGAGTGGTGTGAGGGTGAGGTTGATCTTAGGGTTGGGACTAGTTGGTTTGGGTGATGGGGTCGTGGTCGTGTGATGAGGGTGTCTTCATGTCAGGATAGGTCGGTGGGGGATAAAGGCAGTTGCGTAAGCTCATGGAGGGCCGAGGTGGGAGAGAGGTTAGGTCAGACCATTGGTGGTGGGGTCAGTGATTAGATTTGGTTGCATGAGCCGGTGAGGGAGGTGAATCATAGAGTCATAGAGTCCGAACAATCCAGAGACAGTCCTTTTGGTCCAAATTGGTTGATGCCATACAAAATGTCTAACCACGTTAACCCCATTTCCCTACACTTGGCCCATATATTTCCAAATTTTTCCTCTCCATGTATTTGTCCAAATGCTTTTTAAATATTGTTAATGTACCCAAGCAACCACTTCTGCTGGCAGCTCATGCCATATGAATACCACCCTCTGTGTAAAAAGGTTGCCCCTCAGGTTCCTTTTTATTCTTTCCCCTCTAACCTTAAACTGATGCCCTCCAGTGCTCGATTCCCCAACCCATGGGACAAAAAACTGATTGCTTTCACCCTATCCATGCCTCTGATGATCTTATACCCTTCTGTGAGATCCTCCCACAGTCTCCTATGTTCTAAATAAAAAAGTCCGAGCTTGTCCAACCTCTGCCTATAACTTTTGTTGTGTCCTGGTAACATGCTTGGATATTTCTTCTGCACTCTTTCCCATTTAATAACACCCTTCCTTTTGCAAGGTGACCACAACTGAACACAGTGCTCCAAGTGTGGCCTCACCAACATCCTGTACAACTGCAACATCCTTTACCAATTTCTATACTCAGTGCCCTGACTGATTAAGGCCAGTGTGCCAAAAGCCTTCTTCACTTCCCCATCTACTTGGGATGTAGGTCTCCACGTTCAGGGAACTGTGCACCAGAACTCCAAGGTCTCTCTGTTCCACTACACTCCTTAAGGCCTTACCATTCACCAAGAAACTCCTGCTTTGATTTGATGTTCCAAAATGCAAGACCTCATGCTTGCTATATTAAACTCTATTTGCTATTTCTCGGCCCACTTCCCCAGCTGATCAAAGTCCTGCTGCATTTTCTGAAAGCCTTCCTCTCTGTCCATAATACCGCCTATTCAATGTTATCTGTAAACTTACTAATCATGCCTTGTGCATTCTCATCCAAATCACCACTCTCGATAACAAACAGTAATGGGCCCAACACCGACCCGAGGGACTCCACTAGTCACAGGCCTGCAGCATAACAAGCATCCTTCCACTATTACCCTTTGCTTCCTACCATCAAGCCAATTGAGTATCCAATTTGCCAGCTCTCTCTGGATTCCATGCGGTCTAACCTTCTAGAGCAGCCTACCACATGGAACCGTATCAAATGCCTGATTGAAGTCCATATAGACTACATTTACCACTCTGTCCTTGTCAGCTCTCCTGGTCACTTCATCAAAGAACTCTAACAAATTTGTGAATCATGATCTCCCACGCACAAAGCCGTGCTGACTACACTTAATCAAACCCTGCCTTTCCAAAGGCATGTATAACTTCTCTCTTAGAATTTTCTCAAGTAACTTACCTCCCTCAGAGGTTAGGCTTACTGGTCAATAGTTTCCAGGTTTTTCTTTGCGGTCTTTCTTGAATAAGGGCACAACATTTGTTACCTTCCAGCCTTCCCAAACCTCACCCATGGCTAACGATGATGTAAAAATATCAGCCGGGGTCCCTGCAATTTCTTCTCTCCTCTCTTGTAGCATTCTTGGGTATATCTGGCCAGGACCAGAGATTTGTCCACCTTCATACAGTCTAATACATCCAGCAATCCTCGACTCTGATATGAATTGTCCTCAAGATATCACTATTAACTTCCCCAAGTTCACACGTCGCCATGTCTTTCTCCATAGTAAACACTGAGGAGAAATATTCATTGAGGACCTCGCCTATCTCCTGCAGTTCTACATATATGTGAGTGGTTGGTTCAGTCTGGGGAAAGTCAGATCAGGGCGGGGTGTAGTCACATGGTGGGTGTTCATTGGATCAGAAGGGCTAGTCTGGTGATGACTGGGTTAATCGCCTGGACAATGGTATAATTGGGTGATGCTGGACAACCAGGTCCATACAGAATGGTTGAATAGTGGGTTGTAGTACTATTGCGTAGTTAGGGAATTTGGTGACATTGGAGGTGGGGCACAGTGGGAATCAAGTAGGTGAACTGTATAGTTAACCTGGAATTAGAAATGTTTTTATTATCCATGAATTATTTCTTGGGCAAACTCAGTGAGTCGGCACAGTGGTTAGCACTGCAGCCTCACAGAGTCAGGGATGCGGGTTTGATTCCTGCTTCGGGCGACTGTCTGTGTCAGACAGACACATTCACACCGTGTCTGCGTGGGTTTCCTCCAGGTGTTCTGGTTTCGTCTCACAATCCAAAGACGTGCAGGTTTAGTAAATTGGCCATGCTCAATTGCCCGTAGTGTTAGGTGCATTTGTCAGGGGTAAATATAGTCAAGATTAGAGAGGTGCTGGAAAAGCACAACAGGTCAGGCAGCATCTGAGGAACAGGAAAATCAACGTTTCAGGCAAAAGCCCTTCATATGGAATCATTCCTGATGAAGGGCTTTTGCCCAAAACATCGATTTTTCTGCTCCTCAGATGCTGCCTGACCTGCTGCGCTTTTCCAACACCACTCTAATCTTGATTCTGATCTCCAGCATTTACCAAGTGGTAAATATAGAGTGGGGGAATGGGTTTGGGTGAGTTAATCTGAGGGTCAATGAGGACTTGTGGGGCCGAAGGGCCTGTTTCCATACTGTAGGAATCTAATCAGATCTCTCCAAAGTCTCCACATCGAATTCAGGGTGAGAGACCCACCCGAAGGCTTTAGGACACAAGATTGGATTGGGATTTCTGAGGGACACTGATGCATATTTTTTGGTGTATCCAGTCTCTGACTATCCACAGAAAGGGCAAACTGTGACCATGATCCATCACAAGGTTGTAACAAAATAATATTTCCATATTTAGTCAGCTGTAGTCTTTCTATATCTGTTTCCGTATCATGTGACATTCATGCCTGCAGCCAAACCATATTCAAAACCATCACCCCAAAACAGTATAAAACGATCCATAGTCTCTACTCAAACATTAGATCGACCTGAAAGTGCTGAGAGTCAGTCAGTGTGTTCAAGATCGATTTGAGCAGACACCAAGATGCTGAGACTCTTCTTAACTGTGTCTGTCCTCTTCGGGTATCTGGTTGCTGTGCAGAACCAGGTACAAGAAGTGGACGAGTTCTGTGAAAAATTGGACTGTCTCGAACCACAGACTGCCATCTTGGAGAATGTAAGTACGATTCAAAGTTCAATGCATTCTGTTATTTTTGTGCCAGTGTAAATTATTTAATGACTGTTTTCAGATCTATAGCCTGTAACCGATCGCCCACAACCACTCTAACCCCTCAACTCTGAAACATGACTGCACTGACATTCATCCTCAGGACAACAGATTGGGCACATAATCGCCAGAGTTTTTAAGACTGCAAGGTCTACTCATTGACATTTTAAAACACTTAAAGGGCCAGCTAAGGTAGATGTAGAAAGGGTGTTTCTGTTGGCTTGGAGTCTCGGGAATTGGAGGACACAGTCTCAGAATAAGGGAACCAGCCATTTCGGACTGAGATGAGGAGAATCTCTTCACTAAGAGGGCAGTGAGGTTTGGAAACTCTTACGCCTGGGAGCTTGGCCATTGATTATGTTGAAGACATCAAGCAATAGATTTCTAAATAATATCAAGGGAGATAGGGATAACATTGGAAAGCAGCGATGAGCCTGTTGTGGAATCTCCACCTTCACTGAGATGATCATCAATCTTTAGACTATTTAGTTGTCGATAATCAACTGGTGAGAATATTCAAGGCTGGGGTAGATAAATCTTTGGGCTCAAAAGACATCAGGAGGTATCATAACAAGGTGAGAAACTGGAAGATCAAGTGTAGTCAAAGATCAGCCAAAATCTTACTGCCTTGTTCCTGTTTCTAATATCAGACATTCTTTTGAAATTGGTTATTTTTTGTCTAAATTTCTCAATCAGAAATGAGGACCAAATTCAAGGCCATTGACATTTTCCTGATCGTGTATACATCTGCAGTAACTGAGTGTGGAAGATTTTCAATAACATTCCATACATTTTATACCAAAGACCCAAGGGAGAAAATGGCCCATTGTGGAAAAAATGACCAAGATGAAAGATTTGAATGGAAAACAAAATGAATTAAGAAGTGTTGAGACCAAGACTCCCAACAACATCTCCCAATTCCCTTTAAAACTCAAAGCTTAAGTGACACTTTAATGCTCCATCCAGACACCTGGGACAGTCCTCTGAACAAAGTTCTTTTTCAGAGACACTCTACAGTCATAGAGATGTGCAGCACGGAAACAGACCCTTTGGTCAAACTCATCCATGTCAACCAGTTATCCTAAACTAGTCTACTCCCATTTGCCAGCCCTTGGCCCATTTCCCTCTAAACTTGAAGGTGGCTCAGTGGCTAGCATTGCTGCCTCACAGCACCAAGGACCCAGGTTCAATTCCAGGCTCGGGTGACTGTCTGTGTGGAGTTTGCACATTCTCCCTGTGTCTGTGTAGGTTTTCTCTGGGTACTCTGGTTTCCTCCCACAATCCAAAGATGTGCATGTCACGTGAATTGGCCATGCTAAATTGCCCACAGGGTTAGGTGCATTAGATAGAGTAGGGAATTGGATTTGGGTGGGTTAATCTTTGGAGGATTGGTGTGGACTTGTTGGGCCGAAGGGCCTATTTCCATACAGCAGAGATTCTAATTCTAAACCTTCCCTATTTCCATTCCCATCCAGATGCCTTTTAAAAGCTGTAATTGTGCCGGCCTCCTCCATTCCTGTGGCAGCTCATTTTATACACGTACCACCTTCTGTGTGGAGAGGTTGCCCGTTAGGTCCCTTTACATCTTTCCCCTCTCACCATAAACCTATGCCCTCTATTTCTGGACTCCCCTACCCCAGGGAAAAAAGTTTGTCTATTTATCCTATTCATGTCCCTCATGATTTTAGAAACTTCTATAAGGTCACCCCTAAGCCTCCAGTGCTCCAGGGACAACAGCCCCAGCAGAGTTAGCCTCTCCCTATAGCTCAAATCTTCCACCCTTGGCAACATCTTTGTAAATCTTTTTGGAACACATTCAAATTTCACAACATTTGAATGAAGGAGACCAGAATTGCACGCAATATTCCAAAAGTGGCTGAGCCAATGTTCTCTATAGCCTCAACATGACCTCCCAACCCCTACACTCAATGTTCTGACCAATAAACGAAAGCATACCAAACTCCTTTTTCACTACTCTATCTACCCGCGACTCTACTTTCAAGGAGATATGAACCTATACTCCAAGGTTTTTTTTCAGCAACACTCACTAGGACCGTACTATTAAGTGTATAAATCCTGCTGTTATTTGTTTAATCAAAATGTAGCGCCTCACATTTATTTAAATTAACTCCGTCTGCCATGCCTCAGCCCATTGGCTCATTTGGTCAAGATCATGTTGTACTCCAAGGTAACTTCGTTGCCCAATACACCTCCAATTTTGTTGTCATCTGCAAACTTACCAAGTATACCTACTTGTTCACATCCAAATCATTTATGTAAATAACAAAAAGTAGAGGACCCAGCACCGATCCTTGTGGCACTCCACTGGTCACAGGCGTCCAGTCTGAAAAGCAACCCTCCACCATCACCCTCTGTCTTCTACCTTTGAGCCAGTTCTGTATCCAAATGGCTAGTTCTCCCTGTATTCTGTGAGATCTAACCTTGCTCACCAGTCTTCCATGAGGAACCTTGTCAAATGCCTTACTGAAGTCCGTACAGATCATGACCAACACTCTGCCTTCACTAATCTTGTTATTTCATCAAAAATCTCAATCAAGTTCATGAGACACGATTTCCCACACATCATATGTTAATAAATTTTATTTTCGTGTTTTAGGGTTACGAAGAAGCAAAATTTAAGCCTAGCCCCTGGGTTGAAACAGAAATAGACGGATTGGATATCAATAATGCGGTGGAGGCTGGCCTCAAAAGATTTTTTGAATATTCACATTTCCACAATGATGCAGGTATTTTTCCTGTTCCTTCAATCTAACATTGGAATTGAAAACAACCCTTTAATATTTGACCTGGCTTATTTGAAACCTTCTGCATTTAGATACGCACTGACCAAAGGATTCCAGCTTGCTGATCTGAGTGGTTGTTCCAGGATTCTGTCCATTGTGCCCTCCATTACTAACCTATTGGAATCTGTGGAAGCTGTCCATACATGGGTACAGTGGGATACCAAGCACAAGTTCTCATTCCAATCAGGATCTCTGATTTGCCTTTGGACATGGTGAACTTATCCAGCCCAGTGCTAGGTGGGGTAAAATAAGGTTTTCTAATCTCAGGGACAAAAGTCACGGCAGTCGGGCAGAGGGGTGACCTGGGAAAAGGTAAGCCAAGTGGTATAGGAAGAGACAGAGAGTTTCATGGGAATAGTGTTTGGGTGAGTAAGGTCAATGTAAAGATTATCAGTAAATAAATTGAAGACTCTTCCGTTGAATGTACAAAGCATTTGTAATACTTCAGGTAAACTGGTGACATAAATAGATAAAAGGAAAATAGATCCAGTACCCAGAGATATTCTTACAAAGTCACCAATGTTTGGAAATAAACATTTCAAGAAGACCAATAGAATAGAAAAGGTGGAGAAGTTCGCTCTGAAATTGAAGGATGACAATCAGCAGTGATGGGAAAGACGCCTGGTTCAGAATTTCAAGAATTTTAAGCAGTACAGATGGAGATTAGGAAGAACAAATGCTGGTGGGAATACTTCATGTACTTTTACTTTGTAAAAGTATACTCATATACTTTTAATCGTATCCTCACAATTTGGTGCAAAACTGAGGAAACAATAATTGGAAATGAATGACAGAATTAGAATAAAAGAATAGGTTGGTAAGGTTGCAAATAACAACAGTAAACCTGAGAGTTGAGAGTATTTCAGAAACAATTCTGATGACCAAAAGAAAAAGATGAAAAAAAGACAATGAATTAACATTTGTACAAATATAAAGATGAACTCAAATATACATTGCCTCTATCATTTCCTATTGATGATATTTCTACTGTGAGGAACATTCAAGGCAAACGGGAAAATACATTTTGCCTCAGCATTCAATGTAGAAGATATATCAGAAACACAGGGGAACCAAACAAACTTGAAAAAACTTACATAATTCATCTGAGATGACAAAAAGATTGGGTGAAATTTAAGGGTCCAAAAATTGACAAATCTTATAGCTAAATCTTGGGGTTCTGAAAAATGGAACTGTGAGGTCTGATTTTCCAAATCTCTCCAGATGCTAAAATACAGTAAAAGAGTTATAGCCATATTGCACAGAAACGTTCCCTTCGGTCCAACTCATCCATGCTGATCATGTTTCCCAAAGTAAACTAGTCCCACTTGCCCGTGTTTGGCCCATATTACTTGAAACCTTTCCTATTCATCGACTTGCCCAAATCTCTTTATAATGTTGTAACTGCACCTGTATCTGCCACTGCCTCTGGCAGTTTATTCCACATAAGAAACATCATTGTGAAAAAACATTGACACTCAGGTCCCTTTTAAATGTTTCTCCTCTCACATTAAAACTAATGCCCTCAATTTTTGAACTCACCCACCCCAGAGCTATTTGTTATTCATCTTATCTATGCCCCTCATGACCTTGTAAGACTCTATAAAGTTACCACGCAACCCCTGCCACACCAGTGAAAAAAGTCCCAGCCTATCCTGCCTCTCCTGATAACTCAAAGCCTCCAGACCCAGCAACATCCTGGCAAACCCTTTCTGAACGTTCTCCAATTTAATAATATCTCTCTTTTAGCTGTGCAACAAAACCTGTATACATTACTCCAAAATTGACTTCACCAGTATCCTGTCCAGTCACAACATGACGTCCCAATTCCTTTGCTCAATGATCTAGGTAATGAAAGCAAGAGGTTTTTGAGGGTAAAAGGGAATCAATACCAATAGAATGCTTAAAGTTCTAAAATGTTTTGATAAGGTTGTTCATAAAAAAACTAATTTGACAGTAAGTATTGGAGGTAAAATAGTGGCAAGAAAGAGAATTAGTTAATGAAAGCAAAAAGGAAGTAGAAATGAAAGTAGCATTTTCATGATGGCAAGCATAATTAATGGATACTCTGGATATAAGTGCTGAGGCCCCAGATGTTAGAAGAAGGTGATCCCATTACAAGATCCAAGTTACTGATGACACTTGGGAGAGTGAATTCTGAGAAACTGTCTGTCTTGGCTGGAGAATCTGGAGATGCGGGCCTGGATTTTCATCTGAAAATGGAAAGGGAGAGTTGTCTCCCCTGCGCTGGGAGGAAATGACAAGGAAGACACTGAGGAAGTCAGCTGTGGGCTGCTGCCAGGCCATGAACCTGGGAAAAAGTTTGGAGGCAGCCTTTTCATCCCAGTTCCAATAAAAACAGAAAAACCCTACCGTCTTTGTCCCAAACACGTTCCGTCATCCCCACCCCAACCTTCTATCCAGGCCACAAACAACCCCTACAGTTTCTCGTACGCCCAGGTCCATGTATGCCCCTCAAACTCCATAGCCCCTCAAATCCCCAATGCCAGGGAGCACCACTGCCTATTTACCCACTGTACACTGTACAGAAGCAATGAACCACATATTGACAGCAGGGTTTATGAAAATATTTTTCGAAGTTCATTCTTTCATAACTTTCCACTCCATTAAAATAAACCTCTTTTTATGGCGGGATATAAATGTTGGCAATCATCAAAATTCATTGCAGCTTTAACTGCAGAAACCACAAACACTTAAACTCTTAACCTTGATTAAATAAATATTGTGAAGGTGACAATAATACTCACAGTCACAGCTGTCAATCAGGTGGAGAAGTCACTGTTTCAGGTGTAACCCTGCTTCAGTCCTGATGCTGTCTGGCTTGCTGTCTTTCATCCTCCTGCTTATTCATCTTGGATTCCTTCATTTGCTGTTTTCTTTTGTCTCTAACCAGAACTGTCAATCAAGCAGGGCTACAGGTAATTTCAAGAGAATGATAGATGTGTGGGGTGTTAATCAGTCCATCATCCCCCCCCATTTGTAACTTTTAAATCACGACAGGCAATGTCCCTAATTATCACCTGGTCAAACACTGCAACTGTGTTCCCTTTTGTCTGCAGAAACAATTGTTCCTCTCGAGGCCCCTTGGGGAATCATTGGATACATGAAAGATGGCAAAATACAAGATAACTTCAAAGTATTTGTTATATTAACTCCTCAAGTCACAAGTACACCTCAGCCAACAGATCCATTGGTTCAAATCGGAGCAAAAATTGATGATTGGTTCTATATCAGGTGAGTATGATGTGTAACAAAGTGGCTTAAAATGCTGTTTTTGTGCCTCCTGAAGCAAAGGGTTGATATTGTGACAGTATCTCTACTGGTTGTCCATATTCAGTGAAAATATGAGTAATTCTTGTACAACCCTTCTCGTGTGATATTGTGTAATGGGACTGCCTCGGGAAATCTAGTCGATATATCCATTACTGTTCATAAGTACTTATTCCCACTTTTTGTTTGAGGTAGGGGACTTACATTATCAATGAAGACTCTTGTGAAAGGTTCCTCAATTGCTGGAATAGGTATTAAAGGTGCACGTTTCATTACTGCCTGTGGTTTCCTATTAGCTGACATGCCTGGCAAAATTCAAAAACATCTTTGTGTAGTCCAGGCCAGTAAAAATCTTTGTATTTTAGCCTGTGTTTTGTTCACTCCGAAATGACCTCCAAGTGGTAGCTCATGTGCCACTCCAACACCTCCTATATTCTACTGGCAAAACAATCTGATGAACATCTGCCCATTTCTCATCTGCATGAATGTGTGATGGTCTCCATTTCCTCCTTAAGGCATCATTTTTCAGGTAATATTGCACAGGGATACATTCACTCTCCTTCCATGTATATGCCTTTTGATACAACTGCTTTAAATTCTCACCTTGCTGCTCTAACTCAATAAGCTTCACAGATCGAAAGATACTTGCATTTTTAACAATTGGCTCCTGCTCGGTCTCACTTATCTGATCAAAAACAGTCTCGGAAAATGCCTCCTTACCTGTGCCTTTTGATCTCTCCTGCTTCAGCTTGTGACTCTGTGATCTCATTAAGACACAATCTGGGAAGATTCCTGGATAAACATCCTGCATTGCTTCAGTTGCCTGCATCTCCACTGGCTTTTCAACTAGAGTAGAGCTGATATCGATGTATCAGTTCTGTCATTTGCAATGATACGTTGTACTCCTGGAGCTGAGAATTTGACCAGTATTCCTACCACAAATTCTCCACTCTTCTCCAGACACTCAAGCCTCACTTTACATAGCTGAACACTTTTTGTCTCACCATCATCAGGCATCTGGATGGGTATATAAACGGGAAAGGTTCAGAGTGATATGGAGAAAGTGAGGTCTGCAGATGCTGGAGATCAGAGCTGAAAATGTGTTGCTGGAAAAGCGCAGCAGGTCAGGCAGCATCCAAGGAACAGGAAATTCGACGTTTCGGGCATAAGCCCTTCTTCAGGATGGGCTTTCCTGAAGAAGGGCTTATGCCCGAAACGTCGAATTTCCTGTTCCTTGGATGCTGCCTGACCTGCTGCGCTTTTCCAGCACCACATTTTCAGCTCAGAGGTATATGGGCCAACTCCTGACAAATGGGATCAGATTAAGTTAGGATATGTGGTTGGCATGGACAAGTTGGACCAAAGGCTGTTTTCATGCTATACATCTCTATGACTATGTGTATTTGTCTTGATTTATATAATCTGTTTGCAAAAGCTAAACATTTTCCATCAGTTTTTTTTTCCTGGATTATTTGAGAAGTTTAATTTTCTCTATGAGTATTGTACCAAAGTCTTTGACATTAAGTGCGTCACTTTTACCCACGTGACTCAAAATCTGGTCAGACTGTGATTAATGGATTGCTCACGTCAGGTGCAGATGCTGATCAACACAAACCTTTTAATGAGTCGACACATGTCACAAAACCTTTACTTCCTACTTCGGAGAACATGGCAATACCTCCCCATTCAACTGAGTCGTTCATCTGAAGGTGGGCTTCTCTTCTTTGTGTCATTCTCACAAATATCTCACTTGGTGTTGTTTGGAAGAACACTTTCACTCTCGTTGATCAGAGCCCCACCCAAAGCACATCATTTCCCTGTGATACCTGATGTTCTATTCTATTACAGTCATTCCAAGTGGAAGCTGAATAGCCTGCTGTTGTTCTTCTTTTCAATGTCCTTATGCTCCAAAGTAAACTTACATTTACTTCACTCTGTTACAGGGCTTTTGATGAAAAAGATGGTAGTAATCTTAGCAGCCAAGAATACGGAGATCGCGTGCTTCAATTGAAGAAGGACTTGGAAGCTGACAACAAATCCTTTGAGAGCAGTTTCTTTTACCTCGGTTGGTTTAACAAACGTGGGCTAATGGAAGTTGCCTTTCAAAAGAAAAGTTAAAAATTTGCTAAACATTTCAGACATCAAACAGTGAGCTGTGCTTAATACTATTCTATGTTTCTAAGCTTTTTTGATCTCCCATCTGGTACTCATCGGATTTCACTCTGTGCATGGGCCAGTATTTGCAGTACCGAACAGTTCCCCCAATCTCCTCTCTTCAGAGCCCTATGGTCCTCTTCATAAACACTGCCCTTCACCAGCAGTGAGAAAGTTTTGTCTCCAACTCACAGTGCCTCATTTTGGCATGAGCTTACTTCAGTTCTGTTCACTTCAACGGTCAGGTTTTTTTTGCCTGTTCTGATTCTGTTGGACATTCAGTTTTCAGATGTTTTTGGTCAATTACTTTCTGAAGCTCCTTTCAAAGTGTCAACACATAATCCTGGGTAGGTAGTTCTTTAGTTCATCGCTCTCACTAGGAACTGCAGTCCTGTCATTTCCCAGTTAAAATAAATTGCAGAGGGCACAAAGGTAAGGAAGTGATCGTAAATATTTATGAAACAATGGCTTGGCTTCAAATGGAGGACTGGATTCATTTATGATACCTGGATCTTAGGGCGAGTGGAAAGACTTTAGTGACTCCTCTGGTGATTTGATCTTAAAGTCTCACACATACTTCAGATTAATTCCAATTGTTCACAAGTAGTAGACTCTGTGCTGGGTAACAGGGATTCATCTATCTACTAATTTCCCTTTTCGATAAAGTTGCTTTAAATAAATTGGGTACAAACTGAGGTCAAGAAGCTTCTGGTGATAGGATAAATTACAAAATGTTCTACCTTCACACAGCAATGGATTATATTTGCTAACTCCAGTCATGCTCATCAGAATGTTTAAAGTTGATGTCAGAGCAGTGTATTGAAAATGGGAGCTGTTGCAGAGCACAAAGTACTGAAATAATTACGTGTGAAATCATGACACTTTTCAGATGTGAGATTGGAGTTGGGTTCTCTACCTCTCTATTAGTTGCAGATTGAAATATTTACTTACAAGGGAATGCTTAAATTGTGACGATGCACAGGATTTTTTAGCACAGCTTTCAAATTTCAATCTATGTGTGCCTTCGGTAAAGTGAAAATACAATTGGACAAATATAACTGTATCAACCATAGATGGCGCCCAGTATGAGGGCAACATATTCACTGGAGGCACCTGCCAATGGGGCACTGAATATGTTTGTGACTCTAATATTAATCACTTTAAAATTGGTCCAAATCATTATCCAGAGACTGGAGATGAAATGCAATTCTGATTTCCTCAAAGGTATATTTGCATATTGAACACAGACAAACTGAATCTGTGATTATGAAAAGGTTTTATTCCTGTTTAAAATGACACATTCACGGGTTTCTTTTATGGAGTAAATAAGCCTTTATTTTCTAGCCTTTGCTTATCTGATGTTTTTCTAACTGCTGGGAATGTATACTCACTGTGAAATAAAGGGTGATGCATTACAACACTTTGTTTGTGGGTGTGGATGTTGACTATAAGGCTGGCCACAGTGTTAATTTGGGGAAAGCCCATGCATTCCTACTCACAAGGTAGGAGTAGTGCAGGCCAATCAGATCCTTGAGTCGGATCCATCAGTTAATGAAGTCATGCAGCGGATGGATCTTCACCATCTGGTGGAAGATCCATTTACTGTCTTTGCCATGTAACAAAACAGTGAAGCAATAAGGAAAGCAAGGCAATAAGGAAAACTAAACAATCCCAACTTTGCCACACCACAGATGCCCAATCCCTCAATACCTCCAGTCCCCACCAGCATGGTCTGACAGCTCTTGGCTTTGTCCTAGACGAGAGGCCTGCACACTCCCTATCCACCACCACACTCCTCTGCCTGGCTGAATCTGTTCTCTCACTGAACAATTCCTCCTTTAATTCACCTCACTTCGGCCAAGTCAAAGGAGTGGTGATGGACACCTGCATGAGCCCCAGTTCTGCCTGTCTCTTTATGGAGTATGTGGAACAATCCTTGTTCCAGTCCTACACAGGCACCCTCCCACAATTCTTTATTGAGTACTACAACAACTGTTTGGGCACCGCTTTGTGCTCTCACCCGGACCTTGAAAAAAATTGTGCATTTTGTCTCCAACTTCCACCCTTCGATAACTTTCACACTGTCCATTTCCAACACTTCCATTCCTTACCTTGACCTCTCCATCCCCATTTTGGTGAATAAACTGTCCACTGCCAAGCCACTGAATCCCATAGCTACCTTCACTGCAATTCGTCATACCCCACATCCTGCAAGACCTCCCATCATCACTCTCCCAGTTCCTTCACCGATATTGTATCTGTTCAGATGATGCCACCTTCCAAAGCAGCGCTGCTGACATGGCTTCCTTCTTCCAGAACTATGGTTTCCTGCCACTGTGATTGACAGGGTCCTCAGCCACATCTGACCTATCACCCGTGGTTCTGCCCTTGCCCCTCCCATCACTCACAACAGCGTGATCTCGTCTCCCTTGCCCTCACTTTTCATCTCACCAGTCACACTGCATTCAAAGGGCCATTCTCCAACATTTCAGACAATACCAGCAGAAAGGCACCACCAAACACATCTTCCCCTCACTCCCATTGTCTGCATTTCACAGGGATCATTCCATCCAGGACATCCTAGCCCATTTCTCGATCAGCAACACCCCTCCCCTTTCCAGGGCACCTTCCCAGGTAACTGCAGAAGGTGCAACACCTGCCCCTTCCCCCTCACCATCCAAGAGCCTAAATAGTCTTTCCAGCTGAAGCAGCATTTCAGTACTCCAGAAAAGGCCTCACCAAGTCAATTACAACTTCATAATGACTTCCCAATTCCTATACTCAAAGGTCAGAGCAATGAAGGCAAGTGTGCCAAACACCTTCTGAACCATCCTATCCATAAATCATGCAAAGTTCAAAGAATATGCACCTGAACCTTAAGGTCTCTGTTCTACAAAAGTACCCTGGGCCCTACTTTTAATTGTTTCAGTCCTGCCCTTGTTTATTTTACTAAAAGTGTAATATATCGCATTAAACCAAACTAAACTGCAACTGCAGCTGCTACTCTTCAGCCCATTGACCCAATTGATCAAGATCTGTGACAATAATACATCAACGTTGAGAAGTGTGTTGCTGGAAAAGCACAGCAGGTCAGGCAGCATCAATGGAGCAGGAGAATCGACGTTTCAGACATAAGCTTTTCATCAGGAATGAGGGAGGTGAGGTCATGGTTGAGGGGGCAGTAGGAGGACGTGTCCATGAGTTGGCACTTGGCTTCAGCAATGTGCCAAACTACCACTGCGCCCCCATCTTGTCTGCTGGTTTGATGATGAGGTTGGGATTGGAGCAGAGGAAGTGGAGGGCAGCGTGTTGCGAGGGTGAGAGGTTGGAATGGGTGAGGGGGGTGGACAGCTTGCGGCAGTCAATGTCCCGGTGGCAGTTGGAAATGCAGAGTTCGAGGGCGGGTAACAGACCAGCATGGGGTGTCCAGGTGGATAGGGTGTGTTGGAGGCGGGAGAAGGGGTCCTTGGAGGGTGGGCAGGAGTCTTGGTGGAAAAAGTGAGCCCGGAGGCAGAGGAAGAAATCTCTGATGTCACATTGCGTGTCAAACCCATTGATCCGGGAGTGCGGGGGAATGAAGGTGAGGCCTTTGCTGAGGCCTGAATATTCACCCTCAGTGAGGGGGAAATCGGGGGAATGGTAAATACATGGCAGGGCTGGGAGCTATGACCTGGTGTGGGGCTGGAGCTGGGAGTGGGGGCGGAGACATTAACTGGAGTGGGTGTGGTTATGGGATCGCGGGTGACATCACCAACAGAAGTGACCCTCATCCTTGGGGTCGGAGGAAGTGATGCCCTTGGTGTCATCACAGGGGCAGAAATGATGTATTTTATGACATAGGCGATGTCACTGTTGGTGTTCTGGGGAGTGACATCGGTGGGGGCAGAAGTGGCTGCTGTGGCGGCAACTACGAGGCAGAAGTGACGTGCCAGGTAGGCCGTGCATTGGTTGTAGATGCAGCGGATCTTGCAACGGTCGAATAAGGCTCCTCCCGGGGTGGCTCGAACTGACAACCCCAGCATTACTTGCGCCCATAAGTTCCGCGCACTCACCTATTGTGCCAGCAGAACCTTCATCAAGCTCATTGCTAATGAAGCACTTATGCCTGAAACCTCGACTCTCCTGCTCCTCAGATGCTGCCTGACCTGCTGTGTTTTTCTAGCGCCCACACTCTTCGACTCTGATCTCCAGTATCTGCAGTCCTCACTTTCTCCAATTATAAATCAAATCAAGCTCACCAAGTCAGCTAAAAACCTAAAAACTGAGGATGCTGGAAATCAAGAACAAAACCAAACATTGCTGGAAAACCTCTGGCAGCATCTGTTGGGAGAAAGTAGAGTTAACATTTTGGGACTAGCGACCATTCTTCAGAACTGATGGCAGCCTGAAAAAGGTTGGTATTCATGTTAAAGAAAGGATGGCAATTCCATTGGAGAGTAGTGTGGGCATGTGGGAAGGTGTTGGGAGTGGAGGAGGAGTCGACCAAAGTGTCTCAAAGTGAACAGTGCCGGTGGAACGCTGCATGCTTTCTTAGTAGGTGCTGCCTCCTTCAGCGATCAATCTACCTCAGATCTCCCTGTTCCTGCACGGTCTTCAGAACTGTCCCATTCAGTCTATGATAATTCCCAACATCCCTTTTCCCAGAGTGCCTCACCTCACACTTCCCTGTCCTAAATTCCATCTGCCACGTGTCTGCCCATTCTGTGAGGTTATTGATGACATTCCTGTAGCTGGGATTGCAGTGAATGGTGGAGGGTTCTCAATGGCCTGAGTGACTGTCACCTGTTCATATTGTCCTGTTAATCTACTCAGATCCAGATAGGCTTTGTCACGAGGAACGAGAATTAATGTTCGCATTTATAGTCTTGTTGAAGAACTTTTCATAATGTATTTGATGAGCAACAATGTAATGAACAAGTGCTTGCATTCCTGGAGGAGTTGAAACAGGAAAACAAAGAGTTTGAACAGAGATTTAAAATCTTGGCTTTTATCAAACGCTTTTTAGAAAGATGTGGAATAATTCTTTTTCTGGCAATGTTCTGTTACATTTCCCATATTTCCGAATACTGAAATGTGCTTAATCGAAACCCATTTCCTCTGCCCGACATTGTGCTACCCTGGAGTTCTGTGGATAATTCTGGTCTCTGCACTGAGAGAATCACATACCCTTGTCCTTACCTTACACTGGGGTCATTGAAACTGAGTGACAGGAAAGGAATCAGGACTTCCAGAAACTGCGGTCAGGCAAGGACACCTCATGCAGGAGGCCCTGAACTGTGCAATACTGTCTGTTGTTTCGGGTTAGAATGTAGAATCTGAGTGAGAAGAGAATAAAGAATTGCCTTTTTTGTGTTTTTATTGTATCACAACCTCCTTGTTCAAAGATGGCGGCAGAGAGGGCTTCCGAGTGCAGAGCTTATACTCTCCATCCGTGTTTCTTTTCTTTTCCCTCTTCCTTCCCTCGTGTTTTTTTCTCTTTTAGTTTACTGACCTCTTGGTGACGAGCTCAGTCGTGGTGATGGCATCGTCGGTGATGAGTAGGCCCAAGCAGCACAGCCTCGTGGCAGCGTCATTGGGGGGTGAGTTCCGGTTTCTGGCACCTTCTGTCGGGGTGGTCCTTGTGCTGGCTCAACACCAAACTCAACTGACGCTTCTTTGGCGGCTCCAGAATGAGGAAGGAGTTTCTGGGAGGCTGCTGCAGTGGAGTGGATCCAGTCATTCCCCGAGGCTGCTCCCTCGAGGGGTGGGAGTCCTTGGACTCGGCTGCTTCAGCAGTGGCCAAGGTTGAGGTGGGTCCGGGTTCGGGATTCCAATGGCCTGGGTTTTCATTCAGCCTTGTGCAGCGACAGCATGGTTGGCCTGGTCCAGCTCCTTCTGGCGGCTGTTTCTATCGGTGTTGGTCTGGGTCTCCTTGTGGCTGCTTCACTCAGTTTGTGACTCTGTGTGACATTTTCTTTGACACCTTGGTGGGTCTGGAACGGGATTCCTCAAGCCCAGAGCGATGAAATGGATAAAGTAGACTATGACTTAAATTTGCTTTTCTGTAAATTTCTTTGTTATATTATGTTCGGAGGACTGCTATTCTGAGCTTTTTATTTGCTTATTTTTCTCATATTTTTATCCCTTAGACTTTGTACACAAGCATCTGTACCTAGGTACCTATGTACCTCAGATGGCACCATAAGTGGCGACCTGTAAATCTTTCACTGTTCTCAAGTGAGTATATGTGACAATGAAACTAATTCAAAACTAATTCATTTACAGTGAACATTATGACGTGTCATTAGACAGTTTATGTTCATGTGCCCACATTGAGAATTTGACCAATTCCATTAATATCCAATCTCAGAAATCCTGGGATCCTATTTATAAACACTGCCCTCCACTGTCAGTCAATCATTTTATCTCCAACCAACAAAACAGCATTTAGAGAGGAATCTCAATTATCTGAAGGGCATGGATAGGGAGTATTTCACTCCATTAATCAAATGCCAATCGAATGTTGGATAATCGAGGTTCCTCTGAATTCTTCATATAAAATTATTCAGCTATGTTAGCCCCAAAATTCCGATCGGGAGTCAGTCGTTATCACCAACGTAACTTCCCCCACTGTCCCAGACCTGACAACACCTCCTGACATGACGTTGTCAGACTGGACAAACCCCCTCAACCTAACACCCACGATTCAGCTGGACCTGAAATTCCCTCAACTCCCACCATCCCCTGGAGACGACAGATATCCCACCGCTGACACCTATCCCCAGCTGACCCTGGCAGACCTGATACCCCTCCCCCTCAGACACTAAGCCCTGATTTTGTGTCCTTACCTGATGGATAATCACCTCACCCATTGACCCTTACTCCCCCTCCCTCACCTACCTGCCACCTTCAGCCCAAACCATCAACCTCTTCCTCATAAGTCAAATCCTCTACAGTTGGGGGAAACTCGGTGAAATATTTCTGAACGGCTAGTCTATCCTTCCTTAGATAAGGGAAGCAAAACTGTTCACAGGCTTCTCATGTGGAGTAAAGATGCCTTTCTAACTGCTGGGAATATATTCTCACTGAGAAATAAAGAGGTTATGCATCATAACACCCGGTCTCCTTTTCAATTCTTACGCTGAAGGAGATCCAGGACTCTGATCACATTATGAGGTTAATATGCCATAAAAAACTTCCACCTTTCAGTGAAATAGCTATGTTGAAATAGTGAAGTGTAAAACCCCATGAGATCAAAGAGACAGAGAGCAAAACCTGCCGGTCCCAGAGTTGGGGACATCACGAGAGGGAAGGGTCACAGTGTTCCAGAGTTCTGGGCCATGAAGCCCCATGCTCAATTTCTACCCTGCCACAATCAGAAACCCTCAAATGTTCAACTGAGAGCAGTAGTTATCTCATCTTCATGTGGAATGAGGAAGTTCAGTCCCTCAACTGATAAAGCAGTGGACCCTGCCCTTGTTTCTGATTCCCCTACCCCACTACTATCTCGTGCCCTCAACCCCCCATAGGATCTGGCAGAATACTTGAATGTTGAACAATTCAGGGTCACCCTAGGACCCTGTGGACTCAAACTGTACCCTGTTTATTTCCGTTGCTGTGCTTGTACTTCTGGGTTTATGGTTGTTATAGCTGGTTCCTGTTTGATGATATTATTTTACTCCAGCGGGTTCAGTCTGCTCCAGGCAGGTCTTCCTGCTGCTGCTTCCCATAATATTCAGAAACTCAGGGGCTAAGTCTGACTCACTTTTCAGCAAGTGACTGGGATACACACCAGAAAGAGGAGATTCCAGCTGGAGAGTAATTCAAAAAGAGATGCAACACTCAGAATGAACTCCGTGATGGTGAGGTGACAGCTCATAACCCCCTGACAATGAAACCAGACAAAGTTCGCTCTGTCAGGAATCGTATGTTTAATAAGTTGTTTTAGTTTAGTCATGTTCAAATAAGCGAAATGTATTCATCAGTCAGTTACATATGACAGTGTTCTGGTTAATTACATTTACTCCATGACTACCTGGTCGGGTCCACGCCCCCCTACAACCCACCCTCCCATCCTGGCACCTTCCCCTGCCACCGCAGGAAGTGCAAAGCCTGCGCCCACACCTCACCCCTCACCTCCACCCAAGGCCCTAAAGGAGCCTTCCACATCCATCAAAGTCTTACCTGCACATCCACCAATATCATTTATTATATCCGTTGCTCCCGATGCGGTCTCCTCTACATTGGGGAGACTGGATGCCTCCTAGCAGAGCGCTTTAGGGAACATCTCTGGGACACCCGCACCAATCAACCACACCGCCCCGTGGCCCAACATTTCAACTCCCCCTCCACTCTGCCGAGGACATGGAGGTCCTGGGCCTCCTTCACCGCCGCTCCTTCACCACCAGACGCCTGGAGGAAGAACACCTCATCTTCCGCCTCGGAACACTTCCACCCCAGGGCTTGGACTTCAACAGTTGCCTCATTTCCCCTTCCCCCACCTCACCCCAGTTCCAAACTTCCAGCTCAGCACTGTCCACATGACTTGTCCTACCTACCTATCTCCTTTTCCACCTAGCCACTCCACCCTCTCTCCCACCCCTGACCTATCACCTTCATCCCCTCCCCCATGCACCTCTTGTCCTCTATGCTACTTTCTCCCCACCCCCACCCTCCTTTCACTTATCTCTCCACCCTTCAGGCTCTCTGCCTGTATTCCTGATGAAGGGCTTTTGTCCGAAGCGTTGATTTTACTTCTCCTCAGATGTTGCCTGAACTGCTGTGCTCTTCCAGCACCACTAATCCAGAATGTGACTGACTCAGCCCCTTCACTAAGTTGTGAGAAAGGTGTATTGTTGGACCTGGTCCTTGGAAATGAGCCAATTGGATGAAAGACAGGAGACAATGATCATTATAGCACCAGGTCCAGGATGGTGGTGGAGAATGACATGCAACAATCCAGGGTGAGAAAAACCAATTGACAGAGAGCTGACTTCAATGGAGCAAGAGCAGAGCTGGTCAGATTGACTGGGACAAGAAGTTGGTGGGAAAACCAGGGACTGAACCTTCCAAGAGGAGATGGTTTGGCTCCAACCAAGGTATACACATGTTTACAGGTTGAAGTTGAAGTACAGAGAGAGAGAGTGAGAGTTTCCGCACAGCTCACTGTTGAACTCCTCACCAGTTCAAGACTGAAGTAAACTATTCAGCTCAGCTGGAGAGCTGACCACTCCCCTTTCTTCAGACAGGTCACTTCTAAGACATGACCATTTTGGCCTGAAGTCTCATCTGTTTACATATAAACAAACGACCTCTCAAAATCCTTTTCATCTCTGTTCCAAACCAGACTGATCGGAGCCCGGCCTGGTTTGTTACCCCTCTGAAAAGAAATCCAGGACAGTCTCCTTGAACCAGGCTTTTAGGAAAAAAAGAGGCTAGCTTTGTGACACCCTCGATCAGAAAGGCGGTAGAAATTAATAATGTAAAGAGATAAAAAAGTGTGCTTATGACAAGATGCAAAATAAACAGGCAGTAGGCTGGAAGAACACAGCAAGCCAGGCAGCATCAGGAGGTGAAGTCAACATGTTGGGTGTAACCCTTCAGGACTGGGGGTGGATGTCGGGGGAGCTGCAGATAAAGGGAGTGGTGGGGTTGGGGAAGGTTGGTGAAATGGGAATACATGAAGGCAGGAAGAGAGCATGATCTGGCTGGTCAATGGGAGGAATTAATCCGGTAGGTAGCAGGGAGCAGTGGAAGGGATGGGGAAGGCCTGGGAAGGGAGTTGGGGAATGGCAAGTGGGGTTATTTAAAATTGGAGAACTCAATGTTGAGTCTTCTGGGTTGTAGGTTGCCCAGGCAGAAGATGAGGTGTTGTTCGTCCAATTTGCAGTGTGTTTCGTTGTGGCAGTGGAAGAGGCTAAGGATGGTCATATCGGAAAGGGAGTGGTTCGGATGAAGTGAAATAGGAGGTTACTGGGAAGTCCAGTCAGCCCCTGCAGGCCCAGCTGCGATACTGAGTGAATGTACCCTCAGTTTACGCTCGATCGCCCCAATGTAGAGAAGACCACACCCGGAGCACCTGATGTAGTAAAATGGGCTGGAGGAGAGGCAGATGAACCTCTGTCTCACCTGGAAGGACTGCTTGGGGCCTTGGATGGACGTGTACTGGCAGTTTTTGTATCTTTTCTGATTGGAGGGGAAGATATTGGGGGTGCGGGGTGGGGGTGCGGGGTGGGGTGGGGGAGGGAGTTGTTGGGGAAAGTGGTGTAAAACAACGATCTGCTCTTCCAGTCTTTCCAGTACAATGGCACACTCTGGTGTTGCTCCGCATCAGATAAAATTAATTCCAATCACACAAACCAGACATTAACCACAGCTTATATCTCAAGACCTTGACCTTATTAACATTGAACCCTTTTGTCAAAAGGAACAATCCCTGTGGAAGGCAGAGAGGACTGGGAAGGGGAAGATGTTCTTGGTGATGGGGTCTAGTTGAAGCTGGCAGAAGTGTTTAAGGATGATGTGTGGATGCAGAGACTGGGTAGGTGGTTTAGAGCAGTGTCGTGGGGAATGGGGGTGGTGTGGTGGAAGGCTGTCTGGATGACAGAGGGAGGAAAGCCACCTGGTTTGGAATACCATGACGTCTGTAGGAATACTGAAAGTTCAGAGGGGAGGGGAAAAAGCAAATAACTGAGGCGAAGAGGAATTATGAGAAAAGACCAGCAACTAACATAAAGGGGAATCCCAAAGTATTCTGTAGACATATAAATAATCAGAGTGATTCAAGGAGGAGCAGGACTGATTAGGGACTGACAAGGGGATGTATACAGCTGCAAATGTGTTGCTGGTCAAAGCACAGCAGGCCAGGCAGCATCTCAGGAATAGAGAATTCGACGTTTCGAGCATAAGCCCTTCATCCTGATGAAGGGCTTATGCTCGAAACGTCGAATTCTCTATTCCTGAGATGCTGCCTGGCCTGCTGTGCTTTGACCAGCAACACATTTGCAGCTGTGATCTCCAGCATCTGCAGACCTCATTTTTTACTACAAGGGGATGTATACAGAAGCATCTGTCTTTACAAATGAGAAGGATGCTGCGCAGGCCCTGGTGACTGAGGAGGGAACACAGTCACAAAAGGGTTCAATGTTAATCAGGTCGAGGTCTTTAACCACAGCTTGTATCTCATGTCTGGTTCTTGTGATTGGAATTTTTATCTGAAGCAGTACAAACACCAGGGGGTGCCATTGTACTGGAAAGACTGGGGCAGCTGATTAAACCATTGGGAGGGCTGTTTTAAAGTGAGATTGACAGGGACAGAGTTAGTTTTACAGAAACAGTGAGAATCTTGTGGGTACAAAAGGAGTTATTTTTAATTCACTCCAAGGATGTTGGTGTGGCTGGCTGGGAGAGCATTTATTGCCCATTCCTTGTTGCTGTTGAGAAGTTGAACTTTCTTCTTGAATGATTTGGAGATGCCGGTGTTGGACCGGGTTGTACAAAGCTAAAAATCACACAACATCAGGTTATAGTACAATGATGAAGGAGCATCGCTCCGAAAGCTAGTGCTTCCAATTAAGCTATTGGACTATAACCTGGTGTTGTGTGATTTTTAGCTTTCTTCTTGAAATGTTTGTAACCTAAAATGGCTGGTCAGGGCAGTTTCTGATTCATGCTGGGAAGTGGAATGGAGTTGAAAAGTATGGTGCTGGAAAAGCGCAGCAGGCCAGGCAGCATCCGAGGAGCAGGCAAATTAACGTTTCGGGCAAAAGCCCTTCTTCAGGATTCAAGGAGGGTTTATGCCCGAAACATCGACTCTCCTGCTCCTCGGATGCTGCTTGCCCTGCTGCGCTTTTCCAGCATCACACTTTTTAACTCTGGTCTCCAGCATCTGCAGTCCTCACTGTCTCCTGGGAAGAAGAATGGCCAAGTGAAGCAAACTCAAAACCACTGAAAGAAATCTGAACTGGTTTCGTTGTAAACAGTTCACAACAACAGAACTCTGTGAAGAGATCAGCCATTCAAGACAGTCGACTGGTTCGAAGGCAATGGACATGATAAACAGTTAATCCTGCTTCACACACAACACACATCTTGTGAAAACACAGCATTAAATTGCTCAAAGACAGTCAGATCAGGGACAAAAATACTCGTGAGCCCCCTGGATGACTTCACAGCTGGAGGGGACAATATTACAGTCACAGAGCTGTACAGTATGCAAATAAACCCTTCCATCCATCTCTTCCATGCCAACCAGGAATCCGAAACTAATCTCGTCCCATTTGCCAATATTTGGCCCATTTCCCTTGTCACAAAACTGGTTCCTTTTTTCTAAAAGCTGTTCCTTTTCTCAAGGATACTATGTCCTTGGTTTTTTAAAGAGAGGCTGTAAACGCTCCCGGTGCTGATTAGACTGGTTTGGGACAGAGATTAAAAGGTATCGAGGGAGATCCAAGATGGCGGCGACTCAGCAAGTCTGAGTCTACAGATCCCTTCCCAAAACCTGGGTAAAGTGGGTTTCCTGCCCCCACCACACTTGCCAAACCACCCAAAAAATTTCTTTAATCTTAATTAGCTGCTGAATATTATATTTAAATAGTCTAATACTGAGTGGATAATGAGTAAATCAAAGGGACCCTGCAGCTCTCAGAAAACAAAGACCCCTCCCCCACCCTCCTCTCCTCCGGCGGCAGCTGATGTAAAAACAGGCCTTATAGAGATGATTGCCAGACTGGAATCGACACTCGTCAATTTCATCGCAGAATCCAGACAGAGATGGAATGCATTCGAAGAAAAGCTGCAGAAACAGAATCAAACCATGGAGGAGCTGCAGGGCCGAGTGGAGGGGGTGGAACTAAAGGCCACGACCTCCGAGGCTGCAGCTCAAACAGCTGCAGAACAGGTGCGAGCTCTGGAGCAGAGAATCAGGGCCTTTGAAATTTACATCGATGATATTGACAACAGAAATCGGAGAAAAAATATTCAGTTGCTGGGCCTTCAAGAGCAAGAAGGGAAAGAACAGTTAGTAGTATTTCTGGAGCGATGGCTGCCCCAGCTTTTACACCTGGGGGCTGAAACTGACCGGGTAAGGGTGGAGTGGGCCTACCGGGTCGCAGCACGCGGATCTGGCCCAAACCAGCGCCCACGCCCGGTCCTGTTCCGGCTGCAGAGTTATAGGGAGAGGCAGATACTCCTGGATGCCTCCAGAAAGCTTGGAAAGGATCCTAAAGCTATGATTCATGAAGGATCCAAGATTATGTTATTTCAGGACTTCTCCCCGGCTTTGGCACGAAGAAGGAAGGCGTTTGATGAGGTGAAGAAATGTTTAAGGGACTTAGATATTCAATACACCTTACGCTACCCAGCGACGTTATGCTTTACCCACGAAGGATCCGAGTATAATTTTAGATCATCGGAAGAGGCTAAGAAACTTTTAGACTCGGTTAAATAAATCGTAAGAGACAATTTATGTTGGCTTGCCTCTCCCACACTCCGTGGGGAGAAATGGATACTTTATTCTACTTTACTTTTGCCTCTGGGAGCGGGGTTGTCTTCCTTGCTATGTTATCATACTTAACTGTAATCTGTTGGAGTTGTAATTTTATAGTTATGTGTGTTTGTACGTGGCATTGATGCTATTAGATATACTCAGGTATGGGTGGGGAGGGGTGGGGGTGCGGCGCTCACTGTTAACTCTAGCTCGGTATTATATCTAAATCCTATTAAGGAGCGCCCGGGCCGAGGGTGGGACACTGTTTGGGAGAGGATATGGTGGAACATTGGAAAGGTAGTAAGGCCCCCTGAGAACAAGGGGGAAGATCTCCATTCAAACATGTTTAATTTTTTTTTGTTCTTATTGTTTGGAAATAGCTTCCTTTTTTATCATACCGTTATGAGTGTATTAGAGAACATTTTCTCTTATTTGAAGGATGTAAGCGACTCAACTATACACTCTGGATGATTGTGGATTAGTTGAATTTTGATGATTATATATTTAAGATCTATTTTTATATTAATGTTTGTGCTTGAAAATTCTGCTTATTTTTGTAAATTTGTCAAAATGTTAAATTCCCAATAAAAATATCTATAAAAAAAAGGTATCGAGAGGCTTTTATGTTTATTTACTAACAGGTGAGACTTCAGGCCAAAGTGGTCATGTTTCAGAAGTGACCTGTATAATGGAAGGGGAGTGGTCAGCTCTCTAACTGAGCAGAGTCAAGAGTGTGGTGCTGGAAAAGCTCAGTAGGTCCTCAGACAGCATCTGAGGAGCAGGAAAATCGCCGTTTTGGGCAAACGCTCTTAATCAGGAATGGGCTTCCTCTAGCTGAGCAGTTGAGATCAGTCCAGAACTAGTTGGGACCTCAGCACGGGACTGTGTGAACAGGCTCTCTCTTTTTCTGCCCTTCTAACTTCAACCTGTAAACATCTGTTCCTTTTCTTAACTGTGTTTTAAAGGGGTTTGCTTATTGGGACTGTTGTGTATATTCGGAGCCACATAATTAAGTCTAGTTTGGATAGACTGTGTTCTGTAGGGGTTCTTTATTCTAATCTTTGTGAATCTTGTGAATAAATTTTTGTCTGTTTTAAAACCTGAGAGTCAACCGAGCTACCTCACACTGGATAACTTTCACTGTACACCTACCAAAACAAATTGTAAAGTTGTGGTCTGGGCTGCCTACTTCAGAATGTTTTGAGTGGTCTGGTGTTGTCCATAACAGATTAGGGGCTCTTTGTGGGATTTTAAACAGAGAGTGGTAGTGTCTTTATTCCTGGTGGTGGTTTGGTTGGGGAGACACAGCTTGGGGTAGTAATGGCTCGTTCAGTCACCAAAGGTTTTCTGGATGTGGATGTGGGGACTTTGGAAGTTTTTGTAAAAGGTGAATAAGACCAAGCTGCAGGAATTTGCAGACAAGCTGGAATTGGAACTGTGTGCTTCTGTGAGGAAAGGAGAGAGAATTACAGCAGGAGCTCAGTGTTTAAACTTGCTGGAGAAACCATCAGAATCTACCGAGATGGCCAGAATTCAATTGCAAATGAAGCAGATTGAGCGAGAGGCAAGAGATAAGGAAAGGGCAGCAGAAATCAGACAGTTTGAATTACAATTAAAAGCAGAAGAGAGGGAAAAAGAGAGAGCAGCAGAACAGAGAGAAAAAGAGAGAGCAGAGACAGAAAAAGAGAGAGCTTTTAACTTCAAAAATTGATACTTAAAAAGGGAACTCAGCTTAAAAGGCTGGAGATAAAGGCTGAGGGTAGGCTCAGTGAGGAAGAGAGTGAGAAGGAGCAAGTCCCTGGTGGTCAGAAGCCTTATGAGAAAACGTTTAAGTACGTTCAAGCATTGCCTAAATTTGCTGAGAAGGATATGGAAGCCTTTTTCATCTCATTTGAAAAAGTGGCTAAACAAATGCAGTGGCCACTGGCAATGTGGGTTTTGTTGATCCAAATTAAATATGTAGGTAGAGCATGTGAGGTATTCACATCACGATCAGAGGAGGTAGCTGGGGAGTATGAGGAGGTGAAAAAGCCATTTTAAGTGCATCTGAGCTTGTACCTGAAGCCTATAGACAACGTTTCAGGAATCTAAGGAGGGACTTTGGTCAAACCTACATTGAGCTTGAAATGATCAAACAGGGTAATTTTAATCGATGGATAAGAGCTTTAAAAATCAAGCAAACCTAGAGAGAGGTAATTATTTTGGAGGAGTTCAAAAATTCATTACCTGAAGTCGTGCAATCTCTTGTGGAAGAGCAGAGAGTTAAAATGGTAAGGTTAGCAGCTGACGTGGCTGATGATTATGAGCTGATTCATTAAACTCAGTTTGGCTTCCAGAATCAATTTCAGTCCATGAGGGATAGAAACTGGGACAAAAAGGGAAGGCAGATCTCTGTGAAGATCATAAAGATAACTTACCGCAGGGTAAAAAAGAAACCCTTGAGGGGGACAAAGAAGTATAAAAGCTCTGGTGTTTTCATTGTAATGAAGTGGGCCACACAAAATCACAGAGTTGGTGGGCGAGGAGAAAGCCAGATGTAGGAAAACCAGACAAGCCTGGGAGCTTTGTTGGACTAGTAACAAAAAGCACAAGGGAAGTTAGACAACTGTCTCAGAGTGGACAAGACGATCAGGGATTGATTCAGGAGGAAGTGCCAGATCTGCTTAAAAAATATTCATGCAAGGGTAAAGGTTATTCACATAGGACAGGAGTACTTGGTAAGGAGGTTACAATATTAAGGGACACAGGATGCTTTCAGTCTGACCCATCACAACCCAGCAATGCTCTCCTACAACCTCTTCCATCAGGCAGAAGTTACAGAAGCTTAAATACAGGCACCAGCCGGATCAGGAACATCATCTGCGCTGCTGTTATTAGACTGATGAATGGATTCTCTCACTTCAAATGATGCAGAACTTGCTAATGTTAATCTTGCCTGGCGCACACCCTGTGTCATGTAACCTGTATACTTCTATTCAAGATTTTTTTCACCCAATGATCTGTATGTCCTTGCTTACTATGATCTGTCTGTATGGCTCGTAAACAAAACATTTCACTGTACTCAGGTACATGTGATAATAAATAAGTCCAATCAAATCAAAATGCTCCCCCACTGACACCTCAGTCACCTGCCCTGCCGTATTTCCCAAAATAAGGTCATGTTTTGCTCCTTCTCTAGTGGGTACATTCATGTACTGAATCAGAAATTTTTCCAGTTCCACTCAACAAATTCCTCTCCATTCAAGCCCTCATCACTATGGCACTCCCAGTCTATGTTTGAAAAGTTAAATTCCCCTACCATTACCACTCCATTATTCTGACAGATAACTGAGATCTCTTTACAAATTTGTTCCTCAATTTTCCGCTAATTATTAGAGGATCGAAGGGGATCATCCCTTTCTTATTTCTAGTTCCACCCAAATAACTTCCCTGGACGTACTCCCAGGAACCCCCTCCCAAAGTACAGCACAATATTATCCCTAATCAACAATGCCATTCCTTCCTCCCTTGGCCCCCCTTTCTATCCTTCCCAAAGGATTTGTATCCTGGAACTTTAAGCTGCCAGTCCTGTCCATCCCTCAGCCACGTCTCTGTAATTGCTATGGTATCCCAGTCCCACGTTCCTAACCACGCCCTGAGTTCATCAGCCTTAGGCCTCTTGCATTGAAATAAATGCTGTTTAATTTATCAGTCCTACCTCATTTTCTGTTTTGTTCCTGCCTGCCCTGTCTGTTTGACTCACTCCTTTGTCCAACTGCACCAATCTGCTTTCTCACTGTCTCCCTTGGTCCCATGTGACCCCACTTTACTCCTCCCGAGCAGCTCTAGCAAGTCTCCCCCCAATATATTAGTCCCCTTCTAATTCAGGTGCAATCTGTCCTTCCGACACAGTAACCTCTATCCCAGAAAAAATTACAACGATCCAAAAATGTGAACCCTTCTCCCCTGCACCAGTTCCTCAGCCATGCTTTTCCTTCTCTCACTAGGGGTGGCACCAGGAGTATCCAGATATTACTGCCCTCAAGGGCCTATGTTTTAAACTCTTCTCAGAATCTCGTCTATTTGTCTTTCTAAGTCATTAGTCCCAATGTGTACAATGACCTCCTGCTGGTCTCTCTCACTCTCCTTTGAGAATATTCTGTCCCCTCTCTGAGATATCATTAATCCTGGCACCAGGGAGGCAACTGATGTCTCTATCTTGGCCACAGAAATGTCTGGCTATGCCTCTGACTGGAGAGTCCCCGATCACAATCGATCACTTGGACTCTGACATATCCCTCATTATATGCGAGCCAGTCTCGGTACCAGAAACCTGGCTGCTCATGCTATATTCTACTGAGAGTCTATCATCCCCGACCTTTTCAACAACAGCATATGTGTTTGAGATGGAACTAGCTAGAGGAGACTTCTGCATTACCTGCTTCCCTCTCCTGCCTTTCCTGCCTAACCCATCTACGTAACTCTATCTGTGTTTTTTTTCTCCCTTCCGACAACTGCTATCCATCACACCTCCTAGCTCCTGTAAATTCCTCATTGCCTCTAACTGCTGCTACAACTGATCCATGCGATCTGA
This sequence comes from Hemiscyllium ocellatum, assembly GCF_020745735.1. Classification (NCBI taxonomy): domain Eukaryota; kingdom Metazoa; phylum Chordata; class Chondrichthyes; order Orectolobiformes; family Hemiscylliidae; genus Hemiscyllium; species Hemiscyllium ocellatum. Next base: position 28,265,836 of record NC_083403.1, read on the forward strand.
TAGGATTTGTAACGGAATACATTTCTTGCAGACATAACCATGGAATTGGGGAAGATATTTCTGAAAAAATCATCCAGTGAAACTATGTGGGTAGAAATTGAAAATAAGAATGGAAAGATCACTTTGATGAGATTGTACTGTCCACTCCCCCTCCCGCCCACCCCCACCCTCCCCCCATATCAAGAGAGAAATTGAAAAATGAATATGTGGGGAGATCTCAGATATATGTATGCACAATAAGGTTATAATAATGGGGAGTTTTAATTTTCCAAATATTGATGGGGGCTACCACAGTGTTAAAGGTCTGGATGGTGAAGAATTTTCTTCATAAATATGCAGTTGCTCCTACGAGAAAAGGAGCAAAACTGGAGCTTCTTTTGGGCAAGAAGGCTGGGCAGGAAACTGAAGTAAAAGTGGGGGAACACTTTGGGTCTAGCCATCATAATTCTAATAGTTTCAAAATGGTTATGGAAAAGGATGCGTCTTCCATGATGGTTAAAGTTTTGAATTGGAGTGAGACAAATTTTAATGCTAAGAGATAAGAACTTTCAAAAGTTGATTGGAGTAGACTGTTAACAGGTGAAAGGATGATTGACAAGTGACAGGCGTTAAAGAGGGTGATAATGAAAGTTTAGAGACATTTTGTACCTGTTAGAGTGAAGAGTAAGGTGGGTAAGATGAAGGAACAATGGACAAATAAAGGTATTGAGGTTCTAGTCAAGAATAAAAGAGAATCTTATTTTAGATAAGGACAACTTGGTTCAACTGAATCTCTTAATCAATATAAAGAGTCATAGGGACATTCTTAAGAGAGAAATCAGGAAGACAAAGAGAGGATATGAGATAACATTGGCAGATAAGATGAAGGATAATCCAAAGAGATTCTACAAATACATTAAGAGCAAGAGGGTAACTACAGAGAAGGTAGGGCCTCTTAAAGATCAAGGAGGTTGTCTTTGTGCTGAATCCCAGGAGATGGGAAGGATAATAAATGAATATTTTGCATCAGTTTTTACTGTGGAGAAAGAAATAGAGAATGCAAAGAAATAAACTTAGACGCTTTTAAAACAGCAGAATTTCTCTGCACTCTCTAGATTCCATTTCTTCAGTTCCTGGAATTAGTTGGAGAGGTCATGAGGTCACCAGGGAGCAGCGGAGCCTGTTGGGATACGTGAGTGTACAGTTTAAATTTCTTTTTAGTTCCGGTTTTCTTCAGTTCCTGGAGGCAGTCAGAAAGGTTACGAGGTTACATATTTGGGCTGTTGCTTAACCCGAAACACTACCTGGGTAGTGTCTCCCTCCCATCCTTCTCCTCTAACCAAAAAAAAAGTTCTGTGTGTCAGTGTGTATGGTGATAAGTGTTTTCATTCATGTTTCTTTTTTTCAGCGGTCTATTTGGGAATTTAGAATAGCGGGAATGCAGGTTAGGGTAGTTGAAAGTTCCTTCTGCAGTATGTGAGAGGTAAGGTTCACTTCTAGTGTCTCCGCCGACTTCAATTGTGTGAAGTGCCCACAGCACCAGCTCCTCGTGAACTGGAGCTGGAGGAACTTCAGATCATTCGCAAAGAGGGTTATTGAGAGTTGTTACAGAGAGATAGTTACTCCACAGCCACAAGAAGAAGGTGAATGGGTTACTGTCAGAGATAGGAATGGGAACTGGCAACCATCCTGTAGTAGTTCCCCTCAACAACAAGTATACCGTTTTGGATACTGTTGAGAGGGGACTACTTACCATGGGTGAGCAATAAGGCACAGATCTCTGGCACAAAGTCTGTCTCTGTTGCTCAGAGGGGAAGGGGGTAGAAGAGCAGAGCTTTAGTCATGGGGGACTCCATAGTTAGGGGGACAGAGAGGAGGTTTTGTGGGAACAAGAGCGATTCACGATTGGTGTGTTGCCTCCCAGGTACCAGGGTTTGTGATGTCTCTAATCGTGTTTTCGGGATTCTTGAGGGGGAGGGGGCACAGCCCCAAGTTGTGGTCCACATAGGCACCAGCGATATAGGTAGGAAGAAAGGTGGGGATTTAAGGCAGAAATTCAGGGAGTTAGAGTGGAAGCTTAGAGCTGGAACAAACAGAGTTGTTAGCTCTGGTTTGTTGCCTGTGTCACGTGCTAGTGAAGGGAGGAACAGGGAGAGAGCGGAGCTGAACACTTGGCTGCAGGAATGCTGCAGGAGGGAGGGCTTTCGATTCTTGGATAATTGGAGCTCTTTCTGGGGACCTCTACACACATGATGGTAGAGGTGGGACCTCTACACACACACACCAGAGGGGTACCAATATCCTGGGGGGAGGGAAATTTGCTAATGCTCTCCAAGGGTGGAGGGACAGGGAATTAAACTAACGGAGCAGAGGGATGGGAACCTGAATTGTAGTTCCAGTGTACAGGAGGTTGAGGGTAGTGAAGTCATGGGCAGGTTTACAAGATTGCAAGAGGGCGTCTGCAAGCAGTATGTTGGTTTGAAATGTGTGTGCTTCAATGCCAGGAGCATGTGGAATAAGGTGGGTGACCTTGCAGCATGAGTTGGTACCTGTGATTTCGATGTTTTGGCCATTTCAGAGACATGGCTAGAGGAGGAGCAGGAATGGTTGTTGCAGAGTCCATGATTTAGATGTTTCAGCAAGATCAGAGAAGATGGTAAAAGAGGTGGGGGTGTGGCATTGTTAATCAAGGGTAGTATTACAGCTGCTGAGGTAACGTTTGAGGACTCATCCACTGAGGTAGTTTGGGCTGAGGTTAGAAACAGGAAAGGAGAGGTCACCCTGTTGGGAGTTTTCTATAGGCCTCCAAATTGTTCCAGGGATGTAGAGGAAAGGATAGCAAAGATGATTCTCGATATGAGCGAGAGTAAAAGGGTAGTTGTTATGGGGGGGACTTTAACTTCCCCAATATTGTCTGGGAAAACTATAGTTCAAGTAGTTTAGATAGGTCAGTTTTTGTTCAATGTGTGTAGGAGGGTTTTCTGACACAGTATGTAGACAGGCCAACAAGGGATAAAGCCATATTGGATTTTGTACTGGGAATGAACCTGGCCAGGTGTTAGATTTGGAGGTAGGTGGACACTTTGTTAAGTTAGCCAGAAAAGATAGACAGAGAGGGCTATGGAGAGTCAGTGTTTGGGGGGGGAGGGGTGTGGGGGTGGGGGGTGGAGATGAGCATGAGAAATTGTTGGCGGATAGAATCAAGAAAAACCCTAACACATCCTTAGGTGTATCAGGAATAAAAGAATGACAAGAGTAAGATTAGGGTCAATTAAAGATAGTAGTGAAAAGTTGTGTGTGGAATCTGAGGACATGGTGGAAACACTTAATGAATACATTTTGACAGTATTCACATTGGAAAAGGGCAATGTTAGTGAGAACACGGGGATACAGGCTACAAGATCAGATAGGAATGTGGTTGACAAAGAGGATGATGAAACAGTTTTGGAATATTTGAAAATAAGACCTCTGGGTCGGATGGGATTTATCCTCACATTCTCTGGGAAGCCAGGGAGGAGATTGCAAAGCCTTTGGCTTTGACCTTTATGTCATCATTGTTGACAGGGGTAATGCCCAAAGACTGGAGGATAGCAAATGTTGTTCCCTTGTTTAAGAAGGGGAGTTGGGACAACCCTGGTAATTATAGGCCAGTGAGCCTTACTTCGGTGGTGGGTAAGATGTTGGAAAAGATTAAAAGAGATAGGATTTATAATCATCTGGAAAGGATTAATTTGATTAGGTTTTGTGAAGGGTAGGTTGTGCCTCACTCACCTTGTTGAATTATTCAAGAAGGTGGCACAGGTGGATGAAGGTAAGGCGGCTGATGTGGTGTATACAGACTTCAGTAAGGTGTTTGATAAGGTTCCACATGGTAGGCCATTGTACAATATTCGGAGTTTTGGGATTGAAGGTGTTTTAGCGGTTTGGATCAGAAATTGGCTCGCTGAATGAAGACAGAGGGTGGTAGTTGATAGGAAAAGTTCATCCTGGAGCTCAGTCACTAGTGGTGGGCCGCAAGGGTCTGCTTGGAGGCCACTGCTGTTTGTCACTTTTATAAACGATCTGGAAGTGAGCGTAGAAGGCTGGGTTGGTAAATTTGCAGATGACACTCAGACAGAGTTATGGATAGTGTTGAAGGATGTTGTGGGTTACTGAAGGACAAAGATAAGATGCAGAATTGGGCTGAGAAGTGGCAAATGGAGTTTAATGAGGACAAGTGTGAGGTACTTCACTTCAGAAGAAATAACAGGAATACAGAGTACTGGGCTAATGGTAAAATTCTTGGCAGTGTAGATGAACAGAGAGATCTCGGTGTCTGGGTGCATAAGTCCCTGAAAGTTGCCACCCAGGTTGATAGGGTTAAGAAGGCATATGGTGTGTGGGCGTTTATTGATTGGGAGATTGCGTTTCGGAGCCACGAGGTCATGCTTCAGCTACACAAGACACTGGTAAGGCCACACCTGGAGTATTGCATGTAGTTCTGGTCACCACATTATAGGAAGGATGTGAAAGCTTTGGAAAGGGTTCAGAGGAGAGTTACTGGGATGTTGTCTGGTATGGCAGGAAGGTCTTATGAGGAAAGGTTGAGGGAACTGAGGCTGTTTTCGTTGAAGAGAAGAAGGTTGAGAGGTGACTTAATCAGAGGGTTAGATAGGGTGGACAGTGAGAGCCTTTTTCTTTGGATGACATGAGGGGACATAGCTATAAATGGAGGGATGATAGATTTAAAACAGATATCGGGGTAGTTTCTTCACTCAGAAGGTAGCAGGGGCGTGGAATGCAGTACCTGCAATAGTAGTAGACTAGCCGACATTAAGGGCATTTAAATGGGCATTGGATATACAAATGCTGAAAATGTGTTGCTGAAAAAGCGCAGCAGGTCAGGCAGCATCCAAGGAGCAGGAGAATCGACGTTTCGGGCATGAGCCCTTCTTCAGGAATGAGGAAAGTGTGTCCAGCAGGCTAAGATAAAAGGTAGGGAGGAGGGACTTGGGGGAGGGGCGTTGGAAATGCGATAGGTGGAAGGAGGTTAAGGTGAGGGTGGTAGGCCGGAGTGGGGGTGGGGGCGGAGAGGTCAGGAAGAAGATTGCAGGTTGGGAAGGTGATGCTGAGTTTGAGGGATTTGACTGAGACAAGGTAGGGGTAGGGGCAATGAGGAAACTGGAGAAATCTGAGTTCATCCCTTGTGGTTGGAGGGTTCCTAGGCGAAAGATGAGGCGCTTTTCCTCCAGCCAACGTGTTGCTATGGTCTGGCGATGGAGGAGTCCAAGGACCTGCATGTCCTTGGTGGAGTGGGAGGAGGAGTTGAAGTGTTGAGCCAACGGGTGGTTGGGTTGGCTGGTCCGGGTGTCCCAGAGGTGTTCACTGAAACGTTCTGCAAGTAGGAACATATATATGGTTAATGATGGAACGGTCTAGGTTAGATGAGCATCAGATTATTTCACAAGTTGGTGCAGCATCAAGGGCCGAAGGGCTTGTAACATTCTATGTTTGATGTTGTAAGAAGAGATTCAGGAGGTCTTAGAGAATACAAAGTTGGATAAGTCTCCAGGAACTGAGCTAATGAATGCCAGAGTGTTGTGGGAAGTAAGAGCGGACATTACAAGACCTCTTGCAGAAATATTTACAACATCTGTAACTATGGGCGAGGTGCCTGATGACTGGAGAGTGGCTGATATGTCTTTGTTTAAGAAAAGCTGTAAGGAGAAATCAGGGAACTATAGGCCTTTGAGTCTGACTGCGGTTGTGTATAAACTGTTGGACGTAATTATAAATGATATGATTTATGGACATTCAGAGAGGCACAAATGATTAAAGATAGTTGGCTTGGTGTTGTCTGAGAAAAATCGTTTCTCACAAAATTGATTGAGTTCTTTCAGGAAGTTACCATGAGGATTGATGATGGCAGAGCATTAGATATTGTTTATTTGGATTTTAGTAAAGCCTATGACAAGCTTCTCCATGGTAGATTAATTAATAAAGTTTAGGTCATATGGGATTCAGGGTGAACTTGCCAATTGGATACAGAATTGGCTTAATGGCAGGAGACAGAGAGTAATGCTTTTCAGACTGGAGGCCTGTGACCTGGGATTGGTTGTGGGTCCTCTTCTGCTTGTCATTGATATAAATGATTTGGATGAGAATATAAAAGGAATGGTTAGTCAATTTACGGATGACACAAAAATCAGTGGCATAAAAGACAGGAAAGAAGGTTTTCTAAGATCACAAAGGGATCTTGATCAGATGGGCCAATGGACAGAAAAATGGCAGATGCGGTTCAATTTGGATAAATGCGAGGCATTGTATTTTGGTACAACAAACAAGGGTAGGATGGTAGGACCTTGGGTAGTGTTGTAGAGCATGTATAAAATTCTTTGAAGTCTGCATCACATATAGACAGGGTGGTTAAATAGGCATTTGGCACGCTTGCCTTAATTGCTCAGTCCTTTGAGTATAGGAGTTGGGAACCTCATGTTGAGGTTGTGCAGGACATTGGTGCGACCTCTTCTGGGAAACTGTGACCAGTTCTGGTTGCCCTGTTATAGGAAGGGTATTCTCAAGCTGGAGAGGGCTCAGAAGAGATTGACCAGAATGTTGCTGGATATGGAAGGTTTGAGTTATGAAACTTAGATTACTTACAGTGTGGAAACAGGCCCTTCGGCCCAACAAGTCCACACCGACCCTCCGAAGCGCAACCCACCAAACCCCTACATTTACCCCTTACCTAACACCACGGACAATTTAGCATAGCCAATTCACCTGACCCGCACATCTTTGGACTGTGGGAGGAAACCGGAGCACTTGGAGGAAACCCACGCAGACACGGGGAGAACATGCAAACTCCACACAGTCAGTCGCCTGAGTCAGGAATTGAACCCGGGTCTCAGGCGCTGTGAGACAGCAGTGCTAACCACTGTGCCACAAGAAAGGTGAGATAAACTGGGATGTTTTTCACTGAAGTGTAGAAGGTTGAGCAGTGATCTGAAAGAAGTTTAGAAAATAATGAGAGGAATTGATAGAGTCGATGGTAGTTGTCTTTTCCCCTGAATGGAGGACTTCAAGACAAGGAGGCACATTTTTAAAGTTAGAAAAGAGAGTTTTGAAAACCTTTTCACATAGACGGTGGTTTGTGTGTGGACTGAACTTCCAGAGGAAGTGGTGGATGCGGGTACAATTACAGTGTTTAAAAGACATTTGGATAAGTACATGAATAGGAAAGGTTGGGAGGGATATGGGTCAGGAGCAGGTAGGTGGGACTGGTTAGTTTGGGATTATAATTAGAACGAAGGGTCTGTTTCTATACTGTATGACTTTATGATTCTATGTGATGAAGAGGCAGTGTCAGGTCCAGAGGTTTAAGGGATGTGGTGTGGTGCTACCAGGTCTGGAAGGAGGGTCAGTACCACCTGGCTCACTTTGGGTGGGGTTTCAGGTCAGTGAGGGAGGGGCTGGGTGGGTGTTCGGTGATGATGGGTGATGCAGGTGGTTGTAGTTCCAATCTCGTTGGCATGAGCAGGGGATGTCTGTTCAAGGGTCATGTTTGGGTCAAATGGGATATCAAGTTAGTGAAAGGGAGGGATTGTTGTTTTGCTGGTGATGGGGTGGGGGAGGTGACAGTTCCATTGGGGTTGTATTTGGGGAGAAGGGGAGTAGTGGATCAGTGATGAGGGATCTGTAGATTCCTGGGGTTAATGGAGAGGTGAGGGAGTTTCTGATCCACCAGGTCATGGTTGTCAGGTTGTGGGGATCTGTCCGGTCTGACACAGTCATTACGGGGATGGTGCCAGGTCAGGGGGAACGGGGGATGTTATGTCGGTGACAATGACTGACTCCTGATCAGAATTCTGGGGCCAATGAAGTGAGCCACTTGGATAAAGCCATTGATCAGAATCATTGAACTAATGAACCAATGGGAACAGTGAGTGTAAACGGGGAATGAAATGCTTCTTGCTGACGTTAATGCAGCTGAATAATGTTCAACTGAGAATAAATGCTGTACAGTATTCTTGGTTTGAGTTAAAATTATTGACTGCCAGTAGAGAGCAGTGTTAATAAACAGGATTCCAGAATTTCTGAAATAGGAACTTGATGGAATTGGTTAATAGAACATAGAACATAGTACAGCACAGAACAGGCCCTTCAGCCCACGATGTTGTGCCAACCATTGATCCTCATGTATGCACCCTCAAATTTCTGTGACCATATGCATGTCCAGCAGTCTCTTAAATGTCCCCAATAACCTTGCTTCCACAACTGCTGCTGGCAATGCATTGCATGCTCTCACAACTCTCTGTGTAAAGAACCCACCTCTGACATCCCCTGTATACTTTCTCCAACCAGCTTAAAACTATGACCCTCATGTTGGTCATTTCTGCCCTGGGAAATAGTCTCTGGCTATCGACTCTATCTATGCCTCTCATTATCTTGTATACCTCAATTAGGTCCCCTCTCCTCCGCCTTTTCTCCAATGAAAAAAGTCCAAGCTCAGTCAATCTCTCTTCACCAGATAAGCCCTCCTGTCCAGGCAACATCCTGGTAAACCTCCTCTGAACCCTCTCCAAAGCATCCACATCTTTCCTATAATAGGACGACCAGAACTGGACGCAGTATTCCAAGTGCGGTCTAACCAAAGTTTTATAGAGCTGCAACAAGATCTCACAACTCTTAAACTCAATCCCCCCATTAATGAAAGCCAAAACACCATATGCTTTCTTAACAACCCTGTCCAGTTGGGTGGCCATTTTAAGGGATCTATGTACCTCCACACCAAGATCCCTCTGTTTTTCCACACTCCCAAGAATCCTATCCTTAATCCTGTACTCAGCTTTCAAATTCGAACTTCCAAAATGCATTACCTCGCATTTATCCAGGTTGAACTCCATCTGCCATCTCTCAGCCCATCTCTGCATCCTGTCAATGTCCCGCTGCAGCCTACAACAGCCCTCTATACTGTCAACGACACCTCCAAACTTGGTGTCGTCTGCAAACTTGCTGACCCATCCTTCAATCCCTTCATCCAAGTCATTAATAAAAATTACAAACAGTAGAGACCCGAGGACAGAGCCCTGTGGAACAGCACTACCACTGACTTTCAGGCAGAAAATTTTCCTTCTACTACCACGTGCTGTCTTCTGTTGGCCAGCCAATTTTGTATCCTCCTGGCCTTCTGAATGAGCCTACCATGGGGAACCTTATCAAATGCCTTACTGAAGTCCATATATACCACATCCACAGCTCGACCCTCATCAACTTTTCTAGTCACATCCTCAAAGAACTAGTCACATCCTCAAAGAATTGGGTTAAATTCCCAATGTGGGCACTTATCCATAACCTATCATATGAACAGTCATTGTATTGGTGAAAGGTAGGTATAAATGTATATCTTTCGCTCGTCAAGAGACCAGAATTATGCACAGTCCTCTAGAGTAACACAATGTGTACTTCAGCAGTCTTTTGGCTGTTAAAATGCAGATAGATTGCTAACTTGACCAAACAGCAAGGGATACTGGGTACATTGGCCAAGTAAAGCTCTGAAATCACAATGTCCACACACCAGAGACATGCAAACACAGCAGTCAGGTGCTAATGACATTTGCTAATGTAAAAGGCAACATTTATACAGAACAGACATACTCTCAACAACTTATCTACTGAACAAAGGAGGGCCCTGACAGCAAGGTACAGTGCCGGGCCCTTCTACACAAAAATAAACTAACATTAGCAATCCATCCTAATGATTGACTCTGTTTCAAACTACTAAGTGTATCTCCCTGATTAATGCCAGCACAATAGAAAGTTCCAGAAAATCATTTAAAAGATATAAAAACAGGCTTCACCTACAGACTTTGCTCTTGGAATCTTCTGGAGGCCTTCTGGGGAGACCAGCATGGTAAGAGGCAACGACCAACTGACCATCCAGAGAGAGGGAGAGAGAGAGAGGAAAAAAGCAGCTTCACACACCCAGGGAGAGAGAGCAATTGTGTAAATCTCCAAGAAACTCGGGAACTATTGGAACCTTAGAAGCCAAATAGGATATGAGATTGTGTGTTTAGTATTAAAGGTTGTTGAAATTTTGTTTCTAATAAAGTTGGCAATATTTTTTTTAAATACTGGCTTGTGTTCATATTGATTTTCATGGGTAGTAATATGTGGAATACTCCCGGTGCTACGAACTAGTGAGGGTAGGAATAGGAGGAGAGAGCAGATGAATGTGTGGCTGAGGAGCTGATGTATGGGAAAGTAATTCAGTTTTGGTTCATTGGAATCTCTTCTGGGGTAGAAGTGACCTGTACAAGAAGGATGGATTGCTCCTGAATTGGAAAGGGACTAATATACTGGCAGGGAGATTTGCTAGAGCTGCTCAGGAGGATTTAAACCAGTAAAGGGGGGAGAGGGGGTGGGACTCAGGGAGATAGTGAGGGAAGAGATCAATCTGAGACTGGTACAGTGGAGAAAAGAAGTGAGTCAACAGTCAGGGCAGGCAGGGACAAAGCAGAGAACAGGGTAAGACGGATAAACTCTATTTATTTCATTGCAAGAGGTCTAACAGGGAAGGCAGATAAACTCAGGGCATGGTTAGGAACATGGGACTGGGATATAATAGCAATTACAGAAACATGACTCAGGGATGGACAGGACTGGCAGCTTAATGTTCCAAAATACAAATATTATAGGAAGGATAGAAAGGGAGGCAAGAGAGGACGGGGAGTGGACTGCCATAGTGTAAAGGGTTTAGATAGAGAGGAATTTTGAAGAGTGTACAAGAAAATCTGATTCAGTATGTGAATGAACTGACCAGAGAAGGTGCAAAACTTGACCTACTCTTGGGAAATAAGGGCAGGGCAGGTAACTGAGTTGTCAGTGGGGAAGCACGTTGGGGCCAGTGACCATAATTCTATTAGTTTTAAAATAGTGATGGAAAAGGATAGACCAGATCTAACAGTTGAAGTTCTAAATTGGAGGAAGGCTAATTTTGACGGTGCAGGTAAACAACCCTTTGTCCGAAATCCCGAAATCTGAAAAGCTCCAAAATCTGAAGATGTTTTTTGTGAAGTTTTTTATCTCATTAACAAGGCTGTTTGGTGTGCAGAGTTAACCCAACGCCACACCCACTTGATGCATGTCACTCAGATGCGACGTGGATGGGCGTGGCCCAGTACTGGCAGGCCTCAATTCTGTCTCAGGGCCCACAGTACTCCCAGTGATTCTGCTGTTCAGTAAGACTTCTTAAAATTTCACCATCAAACCATCACTTATTCCGAAATTCAAAAAATTCTGAAAACCAGCTGGTCTAGAACGTTTCAGATGAAGGATTCTGTACCTGTATTCGGCAAGAACTTTTAAAAGCTGACTGGGGGAAGATGTTCTCAGTAAAGGGATGGCTGGAAAATGGTAAGCCTTCAGAAATGAGATAACGAGAGTCCAGAAACAGTGTATTCCTGTTAGGGTGAAAGGAAAGGCTGGTCGGTGTAGGGAATGCTGAATGACTCGAGAAACTGAGGGATTTCTTAAGAAAGAGAAGGAAGCGTACATCAGGTATACACAGCAGAGATCGAGAGAATCATTAGAAGATATAAAGGCAGTAGAAGTAGACCTAAGAGGGCAATCAGGAGGGCAAAAAGAGGACATAAGATAGCTTTGGTAAATAGGGTTAAGGAGAATCCAAAGGGTTTTTACAAATACATTTGGGACATAAGGGTAACTAGGGAGCAAATAGGCCCCTCAAAGATCAGCAAGGTGGCCTTTGCATAGAGCCACAGGAGATGGGGGTGATAGTAAATGAGTATTTTGCATCAGTGTTTACTGTGGAGAAGGACAAGAAAGATAAAGAATGTGGGGAAATAGATGGTGACATCTTGAAAAATGTCAACTTAAAGAGGTGAAAGTGCTGGATGTCTTGAAATGCATCAAGGTAGATAAATCCCCAGGACCTGATCAGGTGTACCCAAGAACTCTATAGACAGCTAGGGAAGTGATTGCTAGCATATTTGTTTCATCGATAGTCACAAGTGAGGTGCTGGAAGACTGGAGATTGGCTAACATGGTACCACTATTAAGAAAGGTGGTAAGGACAAGCCAGGGAACTATAGACCAGTGAGCCTGACGTCAGTGGTGGACACGTTGTTGGAGGGAATCCTGAGGGACAGGATGTACATGTATTTGGAAAGGCAAGGACTGATTAGGGATAGTCAACATGACTATGTGCGTGGGAAATCATATCTCACGAATGTCATTGAGTTTCTTGAATAGGTAGCCAAGAGGATTGATGAGGGCAGAGCAGTAGACTTGATCGATATGTACTTCAATAAGGTATTCGACAAGGTTCCCATGGGAGACTGATTAGCAAGGGGAGATCTCATAGAATACAGCGAGAACTAGCCATTTGGATACAGAACTGGCTCAACGGTAGAAGACAGAGGGTGGGGTAGTGCTGGAGGGTTGCTTTTAGGCAGGAGGCTTGTGACCAGTGGAGAGCCATAAGTATCAGTGCTGGGTCCATTACTTTTCATCATTTATATAAATGATTTGGATGCAAGCATAAGTGGTATAGTTAGTAAGTTTGCAGATGACACCAAAATTGGAGGTGTAGTGGACAGCGAAGAAGGTTACCTCAGATTACAATGGGATTTTGATCAGATGGGCAAATGGGCTGAGAAGTAGCAGATGGAGTTTAATTCAGATAAATGTGAGGTGCTGCATTTTGGGAAAGCAATCTTAGCAGGACTTATACACTTAATGGTAAGGTCCTAGGGAGTGTTGCTAAATAAAGAGACCTTGGAGTGCAGGTTCATAGCTCCTTGAAAGTGGAGTCGCAGGTAAAAAGGATAGTGAAGAAGGTGTTTGGTATGCTTTCCTTTATTGGTCAGAGTATTGACTACTGGAGTTGAGAGGTAGCGTTGTGGCTGGACAGGGCATTGTTTAGGCATGTTTGGAATATTGCGTGCAATTCTGGTCTCCTTCCTATCGGAAGAATGTTGTGAAACCTTAAAGGGTTCAGAAAAGATTTACAAGGATGTTGCCAGGGTTGGAGGATCTGAGCTACTAGGAGAGGCTGAATAGGCTGGGGCTGTTTTCCCTGGAGTGTCAGAGGCTGAGGGGTGACCACATAGAGGTTTATAAAACCATGAGGGGCCTACAGAGAATAAATAGACAAAGTCTTTTCCCTGGGGTCAGAGAGTCCAGAACTAGAGGGCATAGGTTACGGGTGAAAGAGGAAAGATATAAAAGAGCCCTAAGGGGCAACATTTTCACACAAAGGATGGTCCGTGTATGGAATGAGCTGCCAGAGGAAGTGGTGGAGGTGAGGCATCTGGATACATTCCTGATGAAGGGCTTATGCTCGAAACGTCAAATTCTCTATTCCTGAGATGCTGCCTAACCTGCTGTGCTTTAACCAGCAACACATTTTCAGCTGTGATCTCCAGCATCTGCAGACCTCATTTTTTACTGGATATGTGAATAGGAAGGGTTTAGAGGGATATGGGCTTTGCAAGTGGGACTAGATTAGGTTGGGATATCTGGTCTGCATGGATGAGTTAGACTGAAGGGTCTGTTTCCGTGTTGTACATCTCTATGTCTCTGTGACTACCAGTTCTTCAATTTCCTTGTTTACAATTAGGGATCACAGGATTCTAAAGATCAATTGTTTAGACATTTCATTTTTAAAATATTCCAAATTCAAATATGCTCCCTTTGATACTTATCAGCACTCTGGAATTCCCTCTGTGTGGAATCATTTGAGTTCTGAATGAAATATTTGATACTTTATTAATTTCTCATGTATAACTCCTTCAGCAGCCCCCTCCCTCTTTAGTCAATTCACAAACACATTGTCTCTGAAGATAACACATGTCTTGACTGGATAAGGTCAGGTCTCAAAAATGCAAATCCAGATGGGATGTCTTAAATTTGCAAAACCGCACAGCTCATGATTTGATTTGACTTATTGTTGTCACGTGCACCACAGTACAGTGAAAAGTTTTGTTTTGCGAGTAGTCTCCTGAGGAATAAGAGGTGACATTGTGCCTTCTTAACCGTCACATCTACGTGGGAGATCCAGGACAGATTGTTGCTTATTGTCACTCCAAGAAACTTGATGCTCTCGATCCTCTCCACCTCAGCTCCGTCGAGGTAGATAGGGCATGTCCTCCTCCGTTCTTCCTGAAGTCAAGAATCAGTTCTGGTTTGCCGACATTGAGAGAGAGGCTGTTATCATTGCACCACAACACAAAGCACTCTCATCTCCTTCCTATATTCCCACTTATCATTGTTTGATATCTGGTCTATCTGGTAGTGTTGTCAGCAAACCTGTAGAGGGTGTTTGTTTGGAATTTGGCCACACAGTGGTGGGTGTACAGGGTGTACAGCAGGGGGCTGAGTATGGCGCCCAGTTAGGGTGCAGTGTTGAGGATTATTGTGGAGGAGGTGCTGTTGTCTATCTTCACTGATTGCGGTCTCTGGGTCAGGAGGCTGAGTATCCAGTTGCAGAGGGCTGAGCAGAGACCCAGGACTTGGGGTTTTGAGATTAGTTTGGTTGGGATTATAGTGTTGAAGGCAGAGCTGTAGTGGATAAGTAGGAGCCTGATGTAGGCCATCACTAACCTCACAAAGCTCTTCATGATTGTGGAGGTCAGGGCCACCAGACGGTAGTCATTCAGGCATGTTGCTTGTGTTTTCTCTGGTACTAGGGTCATGCTGGTGGGGACATCAGATTATAGCAAGGAGAGATTACAACTGTCAGTGAATACTTCCACCAGCTGGTCTGCACAGGATCTGAGTGCACAGCCGAGAACTCCGTCTGGGCCAGTTGCTTTCCTCGGGTTTACTCTGAAGAAAGCCAACCTAACATCTGCAGTGGTGACTGAGGGAGCAGGTGCATCCAGGGCTGTCGGGACAGGTGACACCGCACCACGAGCATTCTGTTTGAACCGAGTACAGAAAGCATTAAGTGCCTCAGGGAGGTATGGGTTTTTGTCTCCTATTTTGTTCTGCTTCATTTTGTATTCTGTTCTGTCATGTAGGCCTTGCCACAGGTGGTGAGTGTCTGGTTGGTTAGTTTGGGCTCATAACGTGGTCTGGTACTATCTCTTGACATCTCTAATGAATTGAATTGAGTTGAATTGAAATGACTGTCACGTGTACCAAGGCACAGTGAAAAGCTTTGTCTTGTGAGCAGTACAGGCAGTTCACAGAGTTAAGTAACATAGATAAGTAAATCATAGGTATACAGCGGTAAAAACAAAAACACAGGTACAGGCAAACGTTAAGAGTTTGTGAGTCCATTCAGTATTCGAACAACAGTAGGGTTAAAAATGTTTTGAAACTGGCTGGTGCGTATGTTCAGGCTTTTGTACCTTCTCCCCTATGGTCGAGGTTGTAGAAAAACATTGCCAGGGTAGGATGGATCTTTGAGAATGCCGTGGGCCTTTCCTTGACAGTGGGCCTGGTAGATGGATTCTATAGATGGGAGGTTAGCCTTTCTGATTGTCCGGGCCAAATTCACTGTAATCATCTCCGATCTTGAATGGTACAGTTGCCATACCAGGTAGTGATACGTCCAGACAGAATGTTCTTGATTGCGCACCTATAAAAGTTGGCAAGGGTATTCGCCACAGTCAGGTGGAGCAGGAGTAGGCCATGTCTCTGTAAAGCAGAGCACACAGCAGTCTCTCAGTTCCCCAAGCTGGATCTGAGTTCGTTCATTTTGTTTTCAATAGCTTGGAGTCTTCTGGAGAGGGGGTCTTGAAACCGCATGATTTCAGTCTCACCTGCAGGCCGGTACCACTTCCATGTTGATATAGAATGATAAATATATAACAATATGGAAGGTGTCTGGGGAAATTAGGAGGAAGCTGCTAGCAGAAAGAGTTAACTCACTGCGAGTCTGAGACAGGGGGTGGGGCCCAAGTCACTGAGTGATTTTATTGTAATTTTACTTTGTTCAGGAAAACTGCTGAAATCTGCTGTCCATTTTCAAACTGACCTTATGGATTTGATAATCCTTCCTTTGGTTTAACAATTTACCTTCAATTGCTCCAATCCCTCTTAGGTTTGTAAGATCACCTTCACAGGAGAAGCATTTATCTCTCACCTTTACATTTTCTATGTTGCTCGTAAACATTTCCCAACTGCTGTGTTTGATTTCAAATTTGCCAAATGACAGTGTATCTGGGTTGTGAGATGACCCAGAGGGTGTAAAGCACAAAAATGTGATTTTAGTTAGAATCAAAAAACCACGTTCACTCCACTCCCAAAGATTTGAAATTCATTATTAATCCAACTTTGAATCTTTGATGTTGTGTATGAACAACACCCTAATTTTCAGTGAGTCCTCTTTAACTCTGGGGTGAGTTCCCACCTTTGTGCAGTGTAGTGAGGTACACAGCTGTGATTCAGTATACGGGGTGTCCCTGTCTACTGCCCATTTTTCAGCTGTTTCTACCTTATCCTCATCGACACCTGCTGCAGCCACTGACTCACCGTTTCTTCTTGTTTTAGTATTAACTCATCTACAAAACTGTCAATATAAAGTGTTGCTGATCACTCTCCCTTTCTGATCTTTATCATTCTTCGGAATCATCCATGAACAATTTCCTCTGGGGATGTGATGCCCTGTGAGTTGAACCCATCTCTCAGCATTCCCTTCGTCAATTTTGACTGTTGTTCTGCAGTAAACCCGGTGATGGAGCCCTCTGACATTCAATCAAAGTTTACAGCCTTTTCCTCATTCACCTCCCTGGCTGCATTTTTACACATTCTATGAGGATACTTTTTCCCTTCAGATGTGATTTTAACCATTGGAAGAGGCACTGAGACTGTGACTCCTCTTATGAGATCTGTCAACACAAACCTGATCTGGTTTTGCATTTTGTTTAGAAGATGCCCAGTTAAATGTAAAGATTTAATGTTTTGAATTATTTTTCCTGAGTAAAAATGGTAGAATAGAGTTTTCAACCCCTTGAGACTGTCCCTCCATTCTCACTCTAGCTCCCACTCCCATCTCTTCACCATTCCCTGTTCCAGGCTTCTCTTCCCCTTCCCCAGTTGTAATCTCTCCCAGACCTTTTCCCAGACCACTTTCCCGATGCCAGGGATCATTCCCTCCAGTCTCAGGTGGTGTCCCAATGTCGTGTGGGATCACTCTCCCACCCACCACCCACCTCCTTGTTCCTGCTTGGTTCAGGTTTTACCACAAGATGTGTCACTGTTCTAGGGAGTAAAGAGCCTGGGGGAATTACAGGTACATTTTGTGTCTCATGTTGTAAAATTTGCAGTTAGTCAAATTCAGGGATTTGGATGGTCCTGGTGTGGATGTGGATGAAGTCAGCTTAGGGCTCGGAATGATGTTTTTCTACATTGCTCATGATTCAACATTAAAATGTTCTATCACCATGGAGACATTAATGAGAAAAGTGTCCAATTGGTGACTTGTGTGTGGGTTGGTGTAAAGTGATAAAGTTAGCTCAGTATCTCGCTCATGAACAGCAATGGTGTAAATGTTGGTCAAATCTGGACCACCCAATATTCACTGAAATAAAGTCAAACTCAAAAGGCAGACCTGAAGCTAAATTCCACATGTCCATCAGACATTTACAGGGTCTGCATTTCAGAGCAATGGCTGGAGCTGATGTTCATCTTTAGAAGTAGTTCAGGCGTACTTCATTTACATCAAAAAATTGAAGCTGGAAAACACTTGAACAGAAACACACCTGGTTTAGTCATTTCACATGCAGACACACAGTGTCTTTTGTTCCTTTGTGGTGTGTGGGAGATTCTGACAAAATTGTTTTTATTGACCATTCCTTGATGCCCAAAGATGGTGGTGAGTCCTCTGTTTGAATTGCTGTCGTCCAACTGGGACTGCCATAGTGTTAACCCATGTGGTTTCTCACCTCTGAGATGTTTCTGACCCCACTAGAAATGATGTGTTGTTTAAATGTCACTGTCCTCACTCAGCACCAACGCAGCAGAGCTCACTGGCTGGCTATTCCCCTCAACTGGAACGATGCTAGTCACCTGCCTGACACCAGGAGGTTAAACTCCCTGTTGTGACCTTCCTGCCTCCTCGGTGAGATTGTCTAACCCAGCACAGACTGTAGATTACACCAGCCGTTTACATATCCTGGAATGTGACTTCCTTAATGGGAGCATTGAGAGCAAGGGAAGTTTGTTGAGTGAAGTTGATTTATCTCATCTACTCTGACAATGCTGTACTTTCTGTGTTACCAGGGAGTCTCTCAGCCTGACACTGTGGGAGCTGAAAGCAAATGCTGCTGGGGACCTTCAGACTTCCTTGGAGCCAGCACTCAGTGAGTTAATCATTTCAAAATCCATCTCAAAGTGGGAATGAAGGAAACTGTTCCAAAAGCAAATTGCTGCTATTTGACTCCTGTGTTTCATGTTTGAGTAATTTATTCCAAAAACAGGTCCAAAAACAGCATGAAAATATCTGAGCTCACTATTCAAACTGCAGATCTACCTAAAGACGCTGAAAATTGAACCGTTAATTCATCAATCTGAGGGAACATCGATATTTTGAGTTTTTGCTTCATTCTGTCTGTCGTCCTCAGGATGATAATTGTAGGAACAGGAGCTGATCAAGAGGCAGCTGATATCTGTGATGGAGTTTTTTGCCTTCAGTCCTTGGGGCACATTTCATTCAAATTCAGTCTCATCAGGAGCTCACTGTTTGCTGCCCTGTTTTAGATTACTTACAATGTGGAAACAGGCCCTTCAGCAACAAGCCCACACCGACCCGCCGAAGTGCAACCCACCTAACATTTACCCCTACGGGTAACACTACGGGCAATTTATCCTGGCCAATTCACATGACCTGCACATCTTTGGACTGTGGGAGGAAACCGGAGCACCCGGAGGAAACCCAAGCAGACACGAGGAGAATGTGCAAACTCCACACAGTCGCCTGAGTCGGGAATTGAACCCGGGTCTCCGGCGCTGTGAGACAGCAGTGCTAACCACTGTGCCACCGTGCTGCCCACAATTGTGCCAGTTCATTTTCACTCGTGTCAGAAAGACAGCTTGTCAGGGTTTGTTTGATGATGATTCTTTCCAGAATCAATTGTTCAGACATTCGGAGGGCAGCAGATAATCTCAGCAAAATGCTGAGGCTGCTTTCCCACCATCTCTCACAGATGGAAGGATGACAATCAGTTTGATGATCATGTTTGTTTCTGAGTCCTGTGGGAAAATGTGAAGCATGTTTTACACAGAGGGAGACTTCCTACTTTAAGAAATTACATTAAAATGTAATCCTTTTTCCAAGTATGATGTTTGAGCTGATTGTTCAATTGCTGTTTATCCATCAAAGGAGAGATTTGAGACAGATACAAGAACAAGATAGCGAGACATAATTAGCAATATGGATAAAAGTTCATATTTAATTCATCAGGACACAATATTCATTGGGTTTCCTGACTTAATACACCAAACCCAATAGAACATAGAACAGTACAGCATACTACAGATCCTTCGGCCCTTGATGTTGTGCCAAACTCTTGTCCTACTCTGAGATCACACTAATTTACATACTCCTCATTTTGTTATCATCCAAATACCGATCCAATTGTCGTTAAATGTTCGTAATGTATCTGACTCTACTACCACTGCCCGCAGTGTATTCCACACACCCAGCACTCTCTGTGTAAAGAACCTACCTCTGACATCTCCCCTAAACCTTCCTCCAATCACCTTAATACTATGCCCCCTCGTGGTAGCCATTTCCACCCTGGGAAAAAGTCTCTGGCTATCCACTCTACCCATGACTTGCATCGTCTTATATCAAGTCACCTCTCATCCTTCTTTGTTCCAATGACAAATGGCCAAGCTCCCTCAAATTTTCTTTATGAGACATGCCCTTGACTCCAGGCAGCATCCTAGTGAATCTCCTCTGCACCCTCTCTAAAGCTTCCACATCCTTCCTGTGATGAGGCAACCAGAACTGAACACAATATTCCAAGTGTGGTCTAACCAGGGCATTACAGAGCTACAATATAACCCTGAAGCTCTTCAACTCAATCTCCCAGCTAATGAAAGTTAACATACCATAGGCCCTGGTATCAGCCCTATCAACCTAGATGGCAACTTTGTGGGATCTACGGATGTGAACTCCAAAATTCCTCTGTTCCTCCACACTGCCAAGAATCCTGTCTTTATCCCTGTAATCTGCATTCAAATTCAACCTTTCAAAATTAATCATTTCACACTTTTCCAGGTTAAACTTCATCTGCCACTTCTCAGCCCAACTCTGCATCCTGTCAATATTATGTTGCAACCTCCAACAGCCCTCCACATTATCCACAACTCTATTGACCTTTGAAACACCAACAAACGTACTAACCCCCCCTCCCACTTTCTCATCCAAGACATTTATAAGAATCACAATTAGCAGAGGCCCCAAAACAGAACCCTGCCGAACACACTGGTCACCGAGTTCCAGACCGAATACTTTCCATCTATTGCCCTCTGCCTTCTATGGGCCAGCTAATTCTGTATCCAGACAGCCAAACTTCTCTGGAGCTCATGAATCCTTACTTTCTGAACGGATCTAGGTAAAAACAATGACTGAAGGTGCTGGAAACTGGAGTCGAGATGAGAGTGGTGCTGGAAGAGCACAGCAGTTCAGGCAGCATCTGAGGAGCAGGAAAATCGACCTTTCGGGAAAAAGCCCTTCATCAGGAATACAGGCAGAGAGCCTGAAGGATGGAGAGATAAATGAGAGGAAGGTGGGGGTGGGGAGAAAGTAGCATAGAGTACAATAGGTGAGTGGGGGAGGGAATGAAGGTGATAGATCGGAGGGGGGGGGGAAGGGGGTAGAGTGAATAGGTGGAAAAGGAGATAGGCAGGTTGGACAGTCCGGACAAGTCATGGGGACAGTGCTGAACTGGAAGTTTGGGATTGGGGTGAGGTGGGGGAAGGGGAAATGAGGAAACTGTTGAAGTCCACATTGATGCTCTGGGGTTGAAGTGTTCCGAGGCGGTGTCGGGTGGTGAGGGAGTGGTAGTGAAGGAGGCCCAGGACCTCCATGTCCTCAGCAGAATGGGAGGTGGAGCTGAAATGTTGGGCCACAGGGCGGTGTGGTTGATTGGTGCGGGTGTCCCAGAGGTGTTGCTGAATGAACGTACCATGCAGAACCTTATCAAAAGCCTTGCTAAATTCCATATATACCACATCCACCGGGTGGCACGGTGGCTCAAGTGGTCAGCTCTGCTGCTTCACAGTGCCAGGGACCGGGATTTGATTCCAGCTTCAGGAAACTGACTGTGTAGAGTTTGCACAATCTCTCCTTGTTTGCGTGGGTTTCCTCCAGGTTCTCTGGTTTCCTCACATGATACAACGATGTGCAGGTTAGGTGGATTGGCCATGGGAAAATATAGGACAATAGATACGGGAATGGGTCTGGGAGGGGTTAGTCTTCAGAGGGTCGGTGTGCACTTGTTGAGCTGAAGGGCCTATTTCCGCACTGTAGACATTCAATGATTTACTGCACTATCTTCATCAACGTGTTTTGTCACACAGAGTTATAGAGATGTACAGCACGGAAACAGACCCTTCGGTGCAACTCGTCCATGCCGACCAGATATCTCAACCTAATCTAGTCCCATTTACTGACGCCCGGTCCATATCTCACTAAACCCTTCCTATTCATATACCCATCCAGATGCCTTTTAAATGTTGCAGTTGTACTATCCTCCTACACTTCCTCTGGCAGCTCATTCCATACACGCACCACCCATTGCATGAAAATGTTGCCCTTCGGTCTCTTTCATATCTTTCCCCTCCCACCTTAAACCTATGCTCTCCAGTTCTGGACTCCCCACCCCAGGGGAAAAAATAATTGTCTATTTATCCTATCCATGCCCCTCATGATTTTATAAACCTCCTCTATAAGGTCACCCCTCAGCCTCCAATGCTCCAGGGAAAATAGCCCCACCCCATTTAACCTTTCCTCCAACCCTGGCAACATCCTTGTAAGTCTTTTCTGAACCCTTTCAAGTTTCATAACATTCTTCCGATAGCAAGGAGACAAGAATTGCATGAAATATTCCAAAAGTGGCCAAACCAATATCCTGGACAGCCGCAATATGACCTCCCAACTCATGTACTCAATACTATGACCAATAAAAGAAAGCATACCAAATTCCTTCTTCATTACCCATCCACCTGTGACTCTACTTTCAAGGAACTATGAACCTGCACTCCAAGGTCTCTTTGTTCAGCAACAGTTCCTAGGATCTTATCATTAAGTGTATAAGTCCTGCTAAGATGTGCTTTCCCAAAATGCTGCATCACGCATTTATCGAAATTAAACTCCATCTGTCACTCCTCAGCCCATTGACCCACCTGATCAAGATCCCGTTGTTATCTGAGGCAACCTTCTTTGCTGTCCACTACACTTCCAATTTTGGTGTCATCTGCAAACTTACTAACAATACCTCAAATAACTATATTTCTTATGATCACATCCAAATCATTTATATAAATGACAAAAAGCACCAATTCTTGTGGCACTCCACTGGTCATAGGCCTCCAGTCTGAAAAACAACCCTCCACCATCACCTTCTGTCTTCTACCTTCGAGCCAGTTCTGAATCCATATGACTAGTTCTCCCTGTATTCCATGAGACCTAACCTTGCTAATCAGTCTCCCATGGGGAACCTTTTTGAATGCCTTACTGAAATCCATACAAATCACGTCTACCACTCTGCCCTCATCAATTCTCTTTGTTACTTCTTCAGGAAACTCAGTCAAGTTTGTGAGATATGATTTCCCACGCACAAAGCCATGTTGACTATTCCTAATCAGTCTTTGCTTTTTCAAATACATGTACATCTTGTCCGTCAGGATTCCTTCCAACAACTTGTCCACAACTGATGTCAGGCTCGCTGTTCTATAGTTCCCAGGCTTGTCCTTACCACCTTTCTTAAATATTGGCACCACGTTAGCCAACCTCCAGTCTTCTGGCACCTCACTTGTGACTATTGATGATACAGATATCTCACCAACAGGCCCAGCAATCACTTCTCTAGCTTCTCACAGAGTTTGAGGGTACACCTGATCAGGTCCTGGGGATTTATCCACCTTTATGTTTTCAAGACATCCAGCACTTCCTCCTCTGTAATATTAACATTTTTCAAGATGCCACTATCTATTTCCCCACATTCTATATCTTTCATTTCCTTTTCCACAGTAAACACTGTTGCAAAATACACATTTAGTATCTCCCCCATCTCCTGCGGCTCCACACAAAGGCCACCTTGCTGATCTTTGAGGGGCCCTATTCTCTCCTGAGTTACCCTTTTGTCCTTAACATTTTTGAAAAATGTGTTTGAATTCTCCTGAACCCTATTTGCCAAAGCTATCTCATGTCCCCCTTTTGCCCTCCTGATTTCCCTCTTAAGTATACTTCTATTGCCTCTTATACTCTTCTAAGGATTCACTCCATCTATCCTGTGTTTACCTGACACGTTTCATTCTTTTTTCCTGAACCAAACCCTCAATTTCTCTAGTCATCCAGCTTTCCCTACATCCTCAAAGAATTCAATAAGGCTTATGAGGCATAATCTGCCCCTCACAAAGCCATGCTGACTATCTCTAATCAAATTATGCTTTTTCAAATAATCATAAATCCTGTCTCTCAGAATCCTCTCCAATAATCTGCCCACCACTGACACAAGACTGACTGCCCCATAATCCCCAGGGTTATCCCTATTCCCTTTCTTGCACAAGGGAACAACATTTGCCACACTCCAACCATCTGTAGTACTCCAGTGGACAGTGAGGACGCAAAGATCATCACCAAAGTCGCAGCAATCTCTTCCCTCGCTTCCCATAGCAACCTTGCATATATCCTGTCTGGGGCTCAGGGGACATATCTATCCTCACATTTTTCAAAATATCCAGCACATCCTCCTTCTCAACATCAATCTGAGCTTATCAGCCTGTTTCATGCTGTCTTGACAAACGACAAAGTCCCTCTCACAGGTGAATACTGAAGCAAGGTATTCCTTTAGGGCCTCCCCTACCTCCTCCAGCTCCAGGCACAAGTTCCCTCCACTATCCCTGATCAGCCCTACCCTCACTTTGGCCATCCTCTTGTTCCTCACATCAGTGCAGAATACTTTGGGGTTTTCATTAATCCTCCTTCTAACTCTCCTAAGTCCATTCTTCAGTTCCTTCCTGGCTACCTTGTAACCCTCTCGAGCCCTGTCTGTTCCTGCTTCTTCAACCTTAAGTAAGTTTCCTTCTTTCTCTTGACTAGATATTCCACATCTCTTGACATCTAAAGTTCCCTCACCCTACCATCCCTTCCTTGCTTCAGTGGGACAAACCTATCCAGCACTTGCAACAAGTGTTCCCAACAACCTCCACATTTCGTCCTGCATTTCCCTGAGAACACCTATTCCCAGTGTATTCTCCATAGTTCCTGCCTAATAGCATTGAAATACCCCCTCCCCAATTAAATATTTTCCCATACCGTCTGCTCGTTGTGATTACTATCTCCCGCCGAGAGATCCTGACCCCTGACCTGGTTCATTGCCAAGCACCAAATCCAATATGGCCTCCTTGCATTCAGCCTAGCTACATATTGAGTTAGAAATCCTTCCTGGACACAGCTGACAAAGTCTTTTCTACCCAAAGTATTTGCATTAAGGAGGTATCAAGAAATATTAGGGAAGTTGAAGTCACCCATGACAACAACCCTGTTACTTCTGCACCTTTCCAAAATCTGCCACCCAATCTGCTGCTCCAAGTCTCTGTTGCAATTGCGGGGGGGGGGGGGGGGGTCCAGAAAAAACTCCCAATAAAGTGACTGCTCCTTGCCTGTTTCTGATTTCCATCCATACTAACTCAGTGGACAGACCTCCCTCAATGACCTCCCTTTCTGCAGCTATGATACTATCCCTGATAAGTAATACCACTCCCCCACCTCCTTTACCTCCCTCCCTATTCCGTTTGAAACATCTCAACCCTGGAACATCCAATAACCATTCCTACCTCTGTGATATCCAAGTCTCCGTAATGGCCACAACATCGTAGCTCCAAGCATTGATCCATTTAAGGTGAAAGGGGCAAAGTTCAAAGGAGATGTGAGGTGTACGTATTCTACACAGAGAGTGGTAGGCGTCTGGAATGCACTGCCAAAGATGGTGGAGGAGGCAGATACAATAGGGTCGTGTAAGAGACTGTTAGATAAGCACATGGATATGTAAAGGATGGAGGGATACGGAGGGACAAGGGGCAGGCAGAAGGGATTCGTTTAAATTGGCATCATTTTCACCACAACATAGTGGGCCGAAGTGCCCGTTCCTGTGTTGTATTCTTCTAGGTTCCAATTTCAACTAATGTCAGAGGCTGAGGGGCGACCTGATAGAAATTTTCAAATATATGAGAGGCATAGAGAGAATGCACAGATGGAATCTTTTCCTCAGGATAAAAATGTCACTTACTAGAGGAGATAGATTTCAGGTGAAAAGGTGAACTTTTACAGCAGATGTAAGAGGAAGATTTTTACCCAGAGGGTGGTAAATGCCTGGAATGTGTTGTCAGAGAATACAACAGCAACATTTAAGAAGCAAATTGTCAGAAACATGAATAGACGGGAAAAAAGGTATATGGACTGCACAGAGACAAAAGGTTTTTAATTTAGAAATGGACAGGGAGGACAGTTCAAGAGGGTGGTGCATTTGGAAGATTGGATCTTGGATAAGGTGGGGAGACAAGAAATGAGGAAGCTGATGAAATTCACATTGATCCCATGTGGTTGGAGGGGTCCAGGACAAAAGATGAGACGTTCTTTCTCCAGGAGTCGGGTGACTATGGTTTGGCGGTGAAGCATTGTAAATGCCTGCAACTGCTCAGGTGAAATAAAAACCATTAAGAAGGGAGGGCAGAAATACAGGAACAGCAACTGAAATAAACAGGGCACAAAAATTGGCCAAAAAGCAAAATATGCTGGGAATCCTGAGCCACGACGGACACTCAAGAGACAATTCTGCCCAGGGACAAGTTCTTGCAAGATCTATGCCTGGACAATTGAAAACTGGAGAGGCACCAGAGCACATTACAAAGTGCGTTAAACAAGCATCACAAGATGCATGGGACGTGCCTCAGTCAGGCAGAAGACCAGGTGTGTATTCTGGGCCGAAACTAGACTTCCAGGCCCAAGGCAGACACATCGAACGGGTCACTGTTAGCAAGCCATCGAGAACCATTAGCAACATTTCAAGGTGATAAAACCAATTAGTTTGATTGCCCTGATTAGCCAAGTCCTTGGAAGGTTCCAGAATGTAGCCAGGAGGGTATAAGAACCCGGCCTGGCAGAACTTGACCGGACCCCACTCTCTAGCTGATCTACAGGCAGGTCAGGATACAGCAGTGAGCAGAGCAATTCACCCTCCGACCAGAGAGAGAATCAACTCATGAAGAGAGGTACAGACAGAACAATTCAACAGAGTATCAAAAGGTCTGGGAAGTGTTTTAATATTCAAAAGAATCGAATCGTTAGAAATACAGTTGGTGAAATTGTCAAGTGTAATTTTTCCCTTTGTTGTCTCAAATAAAGTTGGGACTTGGCTGACTGACTGCAGTCTCATGCTGGGTTGTTCTTCCCTGATACACGCTAAGGAGCCTGGGTAAATAAATATTGTGTACACTGGTCGAGGAGTCTGCAGGCTCTTAGAAACACTCATTACTAGGTAAAAGGCATGGACTGTAGCAACTCAAAAACAGGGCTCACCACCATCTTCGGGCAAGAAGGAATGCACAATAAAAACCAACTTTGTCAGAATCTCATGCCCGCAGGAAATACTGTGTCTGCAAAGTGAAATGGCTGAACTGAAGTACTATTGAGGGTTCAAGTTTTTTTTACATTTTTCATTTATCAATGTGAACGAAGAGCGCTGGAATCACTCACATAAAGATAAGTGTCAGCTCCACCCATTGCTCTGAAATACAGACCCTGTAAATGTACAGATGGACAATTGAAATGTAGCCTCAGGTCTGCCGTTTGGGTCTGTCTTTCTTTCAGTGAATATTGGGTGGTCCAGATTTGACCAACGTTTACACCATTGCTGTTCATAAGTGAGATACTGAGCCAATTTGGCCCATTTTCTCAATAATGTCTCCATGGCGATACATTTTAACATTGAACCATGAGACATGCAAAGAAATATTGTTACGAAGCATAAAGTGACTCCACCCACACCAGGACCATCCAACTCCCTGAATTTGACTAACTGCAAATTTTACAACATGAGACACAAAATGTACCTGTAATTCCCCCGGGCTCTTTACTCCCTGGAACAGTGACACATCTTGTGGTAAAACCTGAACCAAGCAGGAATGAGGAGGTGGGTGGTGGGTGGGAGAGTGATCCCACACGGCACAGGGACACCACCTGAGACTGGAGGGAATGATCCCTGGCATCGGGAAAGTGGTCTGGGAAAAGGTCTGGGAGAGATTACAACAGGGGAAGGGGAAGAGAAGCCTGGAACAGGGAATGGTGAAGAGATGGGAGTGGGAGCTGGAGTGACACTTGGACAGACCAGAGGGTGGGAATGGAGGGACAGTCTCGAGGGATTGAATACTCTATTCTGACATCTTTACTCAGGAAAAAACTTGCAAAACATTAAATCCTGACATTTAGCTGGGCTTCCCCAACCAAACTGTGAAAATACATCAGGTTTGAGCTGAGAGATTTCACAAGAGGAGTCACAGTCTCACTGCCTGTGTCAGTGGTTACAATCACATCTGTAGGGAGGAAAAACATTTCATTGGAGGAGATTGAAAAATGCAGTCAGGTAGGGGAATGAGGGAAAGGCTGTAAACTTTGATTGAATGTCAGAGGGCTCCATCACCGGGTTTACAGCAGAACAGCAGTCAAAATTGATGGAGAGAATGCTGAGAGATGGGTTCAACCCATCGGACCACTCC
This sequence comes from Hemiscyllium ocellatum, assembly GCF_020745735.1. Classification (NCBI taxonomy): domain Eukaryota; kingdom Metazoa; phylum Chordata; class Chondrichthyes; order Orectolobiformes; family Hemiscylliidae; genus Hemiscyllium; species Hemiscyllium ocellatum. The sequence continues at coordinate 28,293,766 of NC_083403.1, forward strand.
CACCCCAGGGGAAATTGTTCATAGATGGTTCCGAAGAATGATAAAGATTAGAAAGGGGGAGTGATCATCACCACTTCATATTGACAGTTGTATAGATGAGTTAATACTAAAACAGGAAGAAGCGGTGAGTCAGTGGCTGCAGCAGGTGTCGATGAGGATAAGGTAGAAACAGCTAAAAAATGGGCAGTAGACAGGGACACCCCGTATACTGAATCACAGCTGTGTACCTCACTACACTGCACAAAGGTGGGAACTCACCCCATAGTTAAAGAGGACTCACTGAAAATTAGGGTGTTGTTCATACACAACATCAAAGATTCAAAATTGGTTTAATAATGAATTTCAAATCTTTGGGAATAGAGTGAACTGTGTGTTTTTGATTCCAATTAAAAACAAGATTTTGTGCTTTACACCCTCAGGTTGTTCTTACAATCTCAATAAACTATTGTTTTGCAAATATCAAACTGAACTCAGCTTTTGAAAAAGTTAATGAACAGCAGATTGCAGCAGTTTTCCTGAACAAGGTATAATTACAACAACATCACTCAGTGAGTTGGCCCCACCCCCTATCTCAGACTCACAGTGAGTTAACACTTTCTGCTGGCAGCTTCCTTTCAATTCCCCAGATACCTTCCATATCTCTAAATGTATACGAATGGAAATTTACAGACATCCCGTAAGGATTTGCCTATTAGAGACTTGGCCTTGACCAGCCAAGACACGTGTTATCTTCTGAGACAAAGTGTTTGTGAATGGGAGAACCTGAAACTGACTCCAATCTCTTGGGTGTCTGACCTTGAAGAAAACTGTTTCACACCACCAAACCTGGAGAGTTGTTTCTGAAATTGGGATGACAGTCACCAAGTCATGCAGCATGGAAACAGACCCTTTGGTCAAACCAGTTCATGCTGACCATATTCCCAAAATAAACTCATCCCACCTGCCTGCGCTTGGCCCATATCCCTCCAAACAATTCTTATTCATGTGGTTATCGAAACGCCTTTTAAATGTTGTAACTGCACCCACATCCACCACTTCCTTTGGAAGTTCATTCCACACATGAACCACTCTGTGTAAAAAACTTGCATCTCATGTCATTATTAAATCTTTCTCGTCTCATCCCAAAAATATACCCTCCTGTCTTGAAATCTCCCACCCGAAGGAACAGGCACCTGCCATTCACCTTATCTATACCCCTCGTGATTTTACAAATTTCCATAAGGTCATCTCTCAACCTCCAACACCTCAGTGAAAACATTCTCAGCCTATCTAGCATTTCATTATAACCCGAATCCTCCATTCCTGGGAACATCCTGGTAAACCTCTTCTGAAATAAGTTGATAAATGCATTGATAAACAGTGCTATTTTAAGCACTCAATGGTGAAATTACATGATATTTAAGAAGCGGTTCAGTGATCTAGTCTGTGAGCAGCGTTCTGATCACCTCGGGAGCTGTTCAGGAATACAGAGGGCTCTACTGCATATCCTCAAGTTGCTGAAAGCAGCTGGTTTTATCAATATTTGAAAAGTGAAATATTGGAAGAAATTGAGCAAATTCTGTTTCTCCATCACTGAATTTTACAGCTGTATTCAGGTGGCCATGACTTCCACCTCATTTGCTTTTCCAACTATCTTTCGGGTCATCAGCCAGTACAGATACAACACATTCTACCTCTTCTTCCAAGGAATTAAATTGTAAGTCCACAATGCATTGGAGCAGAATTTGGCCATTCGACCCATTGAATATACTCTGCTATTCCATCATGGCTGATAAGTTTCTCAACACCATCCTTCTGCCTTTTCCCTGTAGCCCTTGATTACTTGTAAACAATACTTTACAAACATATGAATTATAATCATAATTAGGCCAATTGCCAGAATCAGGAAACAGTGGAGAGTAAATGCCAAGGCAGTGGTGACCCAGTGACGGTCAGTGCCTTGGGAAGCGTTGATCCAATCATAGTCAGTGCCAGGACAACAGTGATCCAGTCAGTTTTCATGCCAGGGAAATGGTAATCCAGTGTGAGTCAGTGTTGGGGAAATGGCAATCCAATGAGAGCCAGTGCCTGAAAATGGTGACCCAACGAGAGCCAGTGCCAGGAAAATGCTGATTCAGTGGGAGACAGAATCAGTGAAAGAGTAACCCTGCCAGAGTCAATGCCATGTGAACACTAATGCAGTGATAAACAGTGCCAGGGGAAGTGTACCCCTGTGACAGGCTGTGTCAGGAGTTGGATATCAGTGGGAGTAGTTTTGAATGGGGTGTAGGAATCATTCAGACAGTCTCAGTATATCTTAGGGAAAGAGGGAAAGACACAAACAGGATCTTTATGAGATGCTGCAATCATTGGGCAGTGAACAGCCCACCAGCCTTACCCTGCTACTGTGAGTAACAGTGGTCTGTCCATGGTCAGGGAGCAGAATAGCCCCTATGTTCAAACTGACTGCAGGGAAAGCTGCAGGAAACCCAGGAAATGTAGATGTACAAAACTAAACCCCAAAGGTGAAATTGTTTTCTCCCCATCACCAGTGACTGGGAGATCAATCTTCCAATCCAGTACATTCCCAAACTGGGAAGAGTGACAACCCCGACCATGTGAGGGGATAGCAATTACAAAAACAGCTTTTCCAAGGGTTCAGTGTTTCCAGGAGCCAGCACACAGAGAGTTAAGGATTTCTGAATCCATTGTAAAGTCAGAGCTAAAAGAAATTTCCATAATTAATCAGCTGGAATGTTCCTCCATCATGACGTTCCCACCTAAGGATAAGCTGTATTCAAAACCATCTTCATCAAAGAGTATATAAACAGTGTAACTCTGTGCTCAAACTGCAGATCCACCTGAAGGTGCTGAGGAGTCAGTGCGTTCACCAGTGACCTGAGAGAACACCAACATGCTGAGAATCTTCTTAACTGTGTCTGTCCTCTTTGGACATCAAATTGTTGCTCAGGACCCAGAGCAGGAGGTGATCGACTTCTGTAAGGGTGTTGACTGTCCTGAGCCAGAACAAGTCATCCAGAACAAGGTCAGTACAGCTGAGAGTTTCCTCTGTTCTGTCATGTTTGTACCAGTGGAAATTATTCCATGTTGTTTTTAGTCCCTAACCTGCAGTGCGGCAACAGTGCACATGCCAACCCTGAATCATGAGGCTGGACTAAAATTACTCCTTGGGCCTCATTAACACTTTCTACATGAGCTGCCATCACCTGCCTGGTTCTCACTGCCAGCTTGTGGTGTAAGAAGGATATCAGGGCTTCCATCTCCAGCAGCAGGTGAAGGGAGGGGTCAGTGTGCTCACAGAGAGGGGGGTTGGTGGGGGTCAATATAAGGGCTGTAGAGTCAGGGAGCTCTCCTACTGCTCCTGACTTCATTCAATCTAACCCTGTTTCTGAAAGGCAGCTGATCATAGGCTGAAGGTCTCTGTGTTCAATGTGGAAGAGGCCAAATCTGGCTGTGAGTGGAATCCCCTCAACCCCAACCCTGGAAAGCCCCTTAATTCCATTTTTTTTTAAGATTAGATTAGATTCCCTCATGTGGAAACAGGCCCTTCGGCCCAACAAGTCCACACCAATCATCTGAAGAGCAACCCACCCAGGCCCATTCCCCTACATTTACCCCAGACTAATGCACCTGACACTACGGGCAATTTATCATGGCCAATTCACCTAAGCTGCACAACTTTGGACTGTGGCAGCAAACCAGAACACTGGGGGAAGCCCATGCTGACATGGGAAGAATGTGAAAACTTCACACAGTTGCCCGATGCTGAAATCAAACCTGGGACTGTGGTGCTGTGAGGCAGCAGTGCTAACCACTGAGCCATCGTACCACCTTGAATTTAAATTCTATAATCTGACCTGCATCTCTGGATTAATAGCCTTGTCATAAATCCAATGAGGCCATCACATGCCCCAATTCAGCAGTGTGTAAGTAATGATGTTTTTATCCTTTCATTCAGTGAAGGTGTCGCTGGCTTTGCTGATATTTGATGCCCATCCCTCATTCCCCAAGGCATTTCTCTGTTTAAATAATTTATTAAAACATGCAGAGAGATGCACAACACCGGGAAATGTGGTCATCAACATTGGCTCAATGTAGAAGAATTTCAATAACATTATCTCAATGTTGTTATTGTTAACCCAAAGGGATGGAGCAAGGCAAGTCATACAGGACAACATGAAAGACGAGAGAGTGAGAGAGAAAGGGAATGAACCAGGAAGTGCTGCTGTCAGGAATCCCATTAAAAACTCCAAACTCTGTTTCAGACTCAGTCCGTCCAGAACATGAAGGCTCTTCCACACCTGGACACTTGGGACAGTTCTCTCAGCATTGATGTATTTTGGTGGGAGTTCAGTTTATACCATACAGTGACATTTTTTACTCTCATTTCAGAATTATGATGAAGTGACATACGAAAGCAAACAATATGTTGAGACAGAGGTTGATGGAACGGATTTGGAGCAAGTAATGGAGCTCGGTCTGGACAAACTGTTCAAGTATTCACATTTTGGCAATGCTGAAGGTATATTAGATATTCCATCAAAGTAACAACAGAATATAGTGACTGTTCACTCTTTCACATTTCTTGATTAATACTTTCTACGTTGACAAACACATTGACAAAACATTCCACAATTGTCAATCCCTGGGGATCCCTTGGTCACATGCTGCTATTTAGTCAAAGTGTCACCCTCTTTTGATATTTGGCTTTTTGGTCCCAGAATCTGGGAAGGTTTCCTTCTTGTGGTGGGAGTGGGATTTCAATCTCACTGACTTCAGCCATGATCGCTGAATTGTCCTCACACAAATAAAGGCTCCCTGCCAGGCATGAAGCTCACTGTTGGAGTCCCTGTGGAAGGTGATACACTGCACATTCACCATCTGCGATTCCCTCCATCTCTCCCAAAGACCCACAAACAGCCTCACTCACTGACTTCTCTTTAACGTGGAATGTTTTAAGACAATTAAAACAGCTGAAGTCCTCTTTCCAGCTCTGATGGCTTGGACACTCTCCAAAACTATACTGCTGTCCTGTTGGTATGGTATTTGTCTTGCCTCCTTGTGGTCTCTGGGCTCTCCGTCTAAAGATGATGAAAGTAATCTCAGCATTGTAAATACTCCAAATCATTTAGGGAAGGTCTAATTCTTTCTTGAAACAGTTGTTGTGAACCAGAGTTTAAAAAGTAATGCCTTAGTTCTGCTTCTCACAATGTGATCTATTTCATGCTGGGGAAATAGAGCAGTGGGAAAACCTGTTTACTGCATTGTAAGAAGCCATTCAGCCCATCATGCCTGTGCCAGCTCTCTGAAGGGCCATTCACAAAGGCCACTTCCCCATCTTCTCCTCATAGCTCAGCACATTCTCCCCTTTTAGCATCGAATTCAATTTCTGCACAAATGGGTGTTTGGTCACATTGGGAAACTTTTATGTGTGAACAGGGGAAACAGTTGTGTATTGTGCTCTCGTTTATAAGATCAAGGATGGATTTTGTTAATGAGCCAAAACCCCTGTCATTTGGGAAAAAATGGGATTGGTTTATGGTCTTATGATTTAGCTTCTATTTAGGGGATTTTCTGCTGTGTTCTTCGCTGATGGCAGATGTGTAAAACAGTTGCTCAAGACAGACAGAGAAACTAAAGTTTGCTGAAGCTCTGTAGGGGATGATAGAGAATGCAATTGTCTCTCATGTGACTGTTGTCAAAGGTGCTTTTGGAATAGAAATAGTTTTAGGGTTTTTGTTTTAATCATTAATTTTACGGTCTATGAAAATAATTCACTTCAATCTGTTTTATTTTCACTTCTTAGAAACATTGCCTGCTTTATTGTTCAAAGCAATCTGCAAGTTTGAGTGCTAGTGGTTTTTGTGACTGGTCTCTCTCTGAACTAAGAACAATTCACAATATGATCGATCCAGCCACAGTCCCATCTGGGATCTGATTTGGGCAGTAATACCATCAGCTGGGATCATCATATTTGGAATTCTGGACATGATTTTTTAAAAAAATTACTGCATTTAAGAAAGATCTATGTCTTTCTTTTTAAAGTCACAACTTGGCGATGGTTCGGGACCTAAAACAGCAGCATTGTGGTGATGTTTGTTGCACATTTTAATGTTGCTGACAGCTTTGTGGGAGTTAAAGTTATAACAGTGGGTTATTTGATCAAAATTAAAACTGGAGAATTATCAGATAAATGGAAGGTACAATACAAAGTAGGATCTCATGCAAATGAGATTGTTCAAGTAATGATCCAACAATTAAAATGCGTTTCATTCATTCCTGGGGTGTTGGCAATGGGGTGTTGGCATTGCTGGCTATGCCAGCCTTTATTACCCATCCCTCCCTGTCTAAACGGCTGTTAAAAGTCAACCCTTTTTCTGCAGGTTTGGAGTCACATATAGACCAGTCCAGGCAAGTTTTTGTTTCCAAAGGATTGTACATCACTGAACAGGAATGGTATTTTATCCCCAACAATAGTTACATGGATATCAGTGGATACTTAATTCCAGATTGTTGTTCACCTTTGAACTCAAATTCTACCCTGACAGGATCTGAATTGGCATCCCCAGGACATTACCGAGCTCTCTGGATTAATACATGAGCAATAATACCATGGGACCATGACATCCCCCCAGTTGAAGAAAGGAAAACGAAAATATGATGTCACAGGTGGAAGTAACACAGTTAGAGATAGAAATGGCAGGCCTTCAGTTTGGAGAAGAACAGAAATAAGGGAAAGAGAGTTCAGAGAAAGTTGAAATAGATTGGGAGGAAAAGCTAAGAAAAATTAAATGGAGGCAAGGTGAAACCAAGGAATCTGAAAGAAAGATAACTTGAATTCTAAAGAGCTGAAAATGTGTTGCTGCTTTTCCAGCAACACATTTTCAGTTCTAATCTCCAGTATCTGCAGTCCTCACTTTCTCCTTGAATTCTAAAGAGCCAGGGAACTCTGAGAACTGGAGGAGCGAAAGAAAAGCTTCAGTGGGGAAATGAAGAAAGAAGGAGGGAGGAGCTTGGAGGATGATTCTGGTTCCAATCAGGGATTTCCTTAAACCAAGAATCTACACAGAATCCTTACATTTACTGACAATGGAGTCAAAAGGTCTTGTCCCTCATCTGAAAAGGTTGTTGAACAGAGGATGGGGCTTTGAGAGGTCTGGACCTGAACAGGACAGTGTGTTTTGGTAGGTACAGCTCTGACTGTGTATGTCAGATTGTCAGAGGGTCAAGCGGAGTAGAACTGCAGAGTACAACACAGTCAAAGACAGAGAGCTCAATATTTAGGAGACTGTACCTGAAGCTTCACAATTAACATTTAGGATCGCAAGGAAGAAACCGAATTAAAAATTGTCACATTTACAAAGGAGAAGGAAATGCTGTGGGATCAGTGGTTCAGGTGCGAGGGGTTGATTGGCCTTCTCCTGCTCTCCGTTTGTATGTTTGTGTCCACGTGTGTTCCTGTCTGATGTGGAATCCACTGCCTGGAATTGTGCAGGAAGTAACTTCAATCACAGCGTTCAAAGATGAACATCTAAATAATGAGAGAAAAGATGTGGATGTTTGGAAAGAGAGCAGGTCAGTGTAATGAGCTGGTTAAATCGACCAAACAGCCAGCACAGGAGTTCCTTCCCCCAGCGCTGTGTCACTCTGTGAGGCTATTATTCAATCTGCCACATCAGTGTCTGCCCCACGTCAGCAATGCCACCCTGACCCCTCACCTGTAACCTCTGACTCACTGTCAGTGACACCACAAATGATCACCAAGTAAAATGCTATAACAGGGATTTTCTCTATTTACAGAAACAATAGTTCCTATCACTGCACCTTGGTTTCTTGTGGGACGCTTGGTAAATGGAACATTTCCACAGAGATTCAATGTAGGTGTGACCATTGATCCTAAAGTAAACAGTCCGCCCAAACCTACAGATCAAACGATTAAACAAGTTTCATTCTCTTTGGGTCGGTTCTTTGTGAGGTGAGTTTTGATGCTGAAATATTGTGATTGATGTTTCTTTATGTCTCCATCATTCCAGTCTGGGTAAGATTGAGATTAACAGGTCCATCCAGTCACACTGGGACATTGGTCAATGTGAATGGTGTTGTGGAGTGGTTCATATCTCACAATCTGCAGCTCCACCTCCTGAGAACACAGCCAGTCCTCCACATTCACATTACTCCAGTTCACACAGGGCTGGCTCCTGGATTCTGAAATTCACATCTGCAGCATGGTTCATATTTTTTACAGAACACTTTCACTTCATTTGAACAAAGGAACTTTGAAGCAGCCCCTTTCGTCAGCTTCACCCTTCTAGGTAATGGCAGATCATCCACTTCAATGAAATATTCCCACAATATTCCCATTCCTATTGACACTATTATTGTAGAGTCATAGAGCCACACAGCACGGGAACAGACTGTTCGGTCCAACCAGTCCATGCTGACCATAATCCCACACTAAACTAGTTCCACCTGCTTGGGTTTGGCCCAAATCCCTCCAAACATTTCTTATTCATGTCCTTATCCAAAATGTCCCTTAAACATTGTAACTGTACCCATATTCACCACTTTCTTTGGATGTTCATTCTATACACAAACTCATCTGAGCAGAAAAGTTGCCCTTCATGTGTTTTTTAAATCTTTCTCCTTTCACCTTAAATATATTCCTCCTTATCTTAATTCCCTAGTCTGGGGAAGAGACACCTGACATTCACCATATTTATATCCCTCACGATTTTATAAACCTCTGTAAGATCACCATTCAACCTCCTATGCCCCAGTGAAAGACGTCCCAGCCTATCCAACCTCTCCTTTTCGCTCAAACCCTTCATTTTTCAGAAACATCCTCAGAATTCTCTTCTGAAACCTCTCTCCAGCTTTAATAATGCCCATCCCATAACAAAGTGACCAGAACTGGACACATTACTCCAGAAGAGGCCTCACCAATCTCCTGAACAACCTCAACACAGTGTCCCAACTCTGATACTCAAACATCTGAGCAATGAAGGCAATTGTGCTCAACACCTTCTTAACCACTCTGTCTACATTTGATACAAACTTCAAAGAATTATGTATCTGAACCATTGGGTCACCCTGTTCTCCAACATCGTGAAAGATCCTACTTTTAATTGCATAAGTCTTGCTCTTGCTTGTTTTAGCAAAATACAATACTTTGCACTTATCCAAATTAAACAGCCCTGGAGATGGCGACGGTGAGCTGAGTTCACGAACTGCTGCCGTCCTTTGGGTACTTGTGCATCCACAATGCTGTCAGAAAGGGAGTTCCAGGTATTTGATCCGGTGACACTGAAGGAACGGTGATATATTTTCAAGTCAGGGTTGTGTGTGGTTTGGAGGGGATCTTGCAGGAGGTGGTGTTCTCATGTAATTCCTGCCCTGAGTCCTTCTAGACAGTAGAGAGCACAGATTTGGATGTTGATGCCAAAGCAGCAAGCTGATTGGTTGAAATACAATCTGAGTGATTTTCCAGCCTTCCCTATACAGGCAAGTGGTGTGTAGTCTATCCCACTCCTGACCTGTGCCTTGTCGATGGTGGACAGGGTTCAGTGAGATACTGCAGTGTATCTTGTAGATGGTACACATTGTTAACTTTGTGTGTTGATGGTGGGAGGAGACATTTCCAAAGGAGCTGATTTCCAGGGCTGAGGTGAGAGAGACCGCCCTTGTCATCGAGGCTGTGTCTGAACAAATGTGATATTAAGGAGTTCCAGCAAAACTGGAATCAATGGGAACCGGGAGGAATTTCCACTGGTTGGAGTCATACCTGGCACATGCTCACTAACCACCTCCCTCTTCGATGGGACTGACTGAAGCCGTCTCAAAGCTGTCTCTGCTACCAGTTTCATTTCATTCTTCATCTCAATTGACCTGTCCTGAGAAATCTTTTCTGTTCCTTTCGGGTGTTAAGGAACACCAGCCCAAATAAATGTCTGAAGAAGAGTCACACTGAACATGAATCACTGAGTCTGCTTCTGTCTCCAGAGATTCAGCAAGACCTGGACAATATCTGGGATTGGGCTGACAGGTGGCAGGTGACATTTAGAATGGAGAACATAGAACATACAAGAGTGCAGCACAGAAACAGGCCCTTCAGCCTAACGTATTGATGCTGACCATGATGCAACTCTACACCATTCCCAACTACATGCACAAGGTCTATATCCCTCTGTTACCTGAAATGTCTCTTAAACTTTAGTCCCATATCAACATCTTCCAGTGCCCTGGGTAGTACATTCCAGGCAGTGACCACACTAGTATAAAAACCTCCCCTCGCACATTCTCCTCTCACCATAAACCTGTGCCCACTAGTGTTTGAGATTTCCACCCTGGGATAAAGACTCTGACTATCCACCCTCTCCATGCCTCTCATTAGTTAATATACTTCCCTCAGCCTCTGATGTTCTAGTGAAAACAATCCGAGTGTGCCCAAACTCTCCTCATAGTGAATACACTCCAATCCAGGCAACATCCTGATAAATCTCTCTTGCACCATGTCCAAGGCCCCCACATCCTTCCTGTAATCTGCAGCTCGACATTGCAACTTTTATACTCAAGCCCCAGACTGATGAAGGCAAACAAGCCATTATTCCTTCTTTACAACCTTCTCCACTTGTATTGCCACTTTCAGGGATCTATAAGCGTGACCCAAGATCCCTCTGCAGATCAATTCTTGCCATTTGATATAATTTTGAACTCTTGCATTTGACTTTCCTAAGTGCATTATCTCACAATTGTCTGGATTAAACACCACATGCCATTTTACTGCCCATCTTTCCAAGTGATCTCTATTTGTTGCTGGATCCGTTGACAACCTTCCTCACTGTCCATAACTGCACCAATTTGGTTTGCACCACGTAACTGTCAGGCACTGACCATCTCCAACAAGAGAGAAGGTAAACATCACCCACTGACATTCAATGGCATCACAGTCACTGGATCCGCCACTTCAGTGAAAACAGACACAACATATTCATTCAGCTCCTCGACCACTTCTGTATTCCTGAAAATAAATCCATCCAACTCTGTCGGGAATGGACCCACATCCGTTTTATCCAAACATTTACCGTACCAGTGGGAACTTTTGCAAGACATTTCTGTTTTTTATGGATTGCATACATATTCATTTCTCATGCTCCTTCTCAGTTTCTTAGTCCTCCTTTGTGGAACCATTTTATTGAGGACTCTCTGCAACCTCTTAAGGAGACTCATGTATTCCCTAAAATGCGATCATCAATGGCCACAATGGTCAGAACAGAATTTCATAGAGGTTCAGCAAAACTTCCTCCATTGAGGAATCAATCATCTCGTTATAAACTCAAGACCCTGTTTGCTTTGCTATTCACTCTCTCAATAAAGATCGGTGCACCAAGTTTTCCCTGCCATCTCTGCCGTGCAGTTTTTCGAACAGTGCTGTTAAGTTTATGTCGACTCTCAGAATTCCTCACCAAAACTGTATTCCCTTATCGGCCACAGGATTGTCCAGTCTGATTGCTTTTCGATTCTGTTCCTGGAGTCATGATGGAATGGAATGATGGAGGGTACCCAATGGGCTGAAAGACTGACTCCTGTTGCTATTGCCCTGTTAATCTACTCTGATTCAGACAGGTTTTGTCACGAGGAATGAGAATTAAATGTCTATATTCTTAATTCTGTTGCAGGACTATTCTCAACATAACTGATGTGAAACAATATGAAGAACTGGTCCTTGATTTCTTGAAAGACTTGCAAGAAGACATGAGAATACTTAATGGGAAATTTATTATTGGTTGGTATAAGAAAGGGAGACTAGCACAAATAGCTTTAGAAAAGGAATTGGAATGAAATTTCTCTAGAAGGTTCTGTTACCTTTATCTACACTCAACAGTGAGATGTTCTTAATTCTGAAATTGTTTTCTCTTCCCCAAACTACACATTGTATTAACCTAGACTACTGTGCAAACCTCTGGTCTCCATACCTATAGAAAGATATACCCTGATACCAAGCTTCCAGTGAATGCAGTGACTGTTCCTTAGACATATTACGGACATGTGCCCACTTTGGGAATTTGACCAATTCCACCAATGTCCTATCTCAGAAATCCCCATATCCTATTTGTAAACACAGCTGTTTACTGGCAGTCAGTAATTTTGTTTCCAACAAAGAATACAAGCATTTATTCTTCACTCAAAATTATTTAGATACAATAGCATTAACAGGGAGTATTTTGTTCCCCATTTACAGTCACTGTTCTCACTGGTTGTTAAGTCTAATGATTCCAATTAATGGAATTATCCAAGTTACACTTCATTGGCCCCGGAATTCTGATCGGGAGTCAGTCGTTGTCACCGACACACTTTCCCCATTCCCCTTGACCCGACAACACCCTCGACATGACCGTGTCAGACTGGACAAACCCCCTCCACCTGACACCCATGACCCAGCTGGTCTCAAAACTCCATCACCTCCTCACCAACCCCAGGAGTCTACAGATCCTTTATCACTGACCCACGACTCCCCTTCGCCCAACCACAGCCCCATTTGAATGGGACCCCTTCCCCCCCACCCCATTACCGGCAAAACAACTGCCTCTCTCTTCCACCAGCCTTCACACCCCATTCAGCCCAATCCCACTGGACCCTGAACAGACACCCCCTGCTCCTGCCAATGGGTTTGGAACTGACAGCAATTTGCATTCCCCCATCACCACCCACACAACCCCTGCCTCACTAACCTGAAACCCAAAGCGACCCAGGTGGTACTGACCCTCCGTCCCAACCTGGTAACACTGCACCCCATCCCTCAACCCTTTAGGCCTGACACTGCCCTTTCACCTCATCCACCTCACAACCCCAGCAGATCCAACAGCCACATTCCTCTCCGACGTGGTGCCAGCAGAACCGAAATGCTCCTTCACTCCATCCCGGCCCTTACACACCCCAAGCTTCCTCTCATGTACCTGACAATATACCTCACTATCCCGTGCCCCATTCTCTCCCACTCCCCTGGTCTTCTACCTTCCTCACCCACCTCCATGCTACCCCCTCACACACATTCCATTGAAACCCCTCACCCACCTGCCACTCTGTCCATCCTCCTTCCCACTCTCCCACCAACTGCAGCCCCTCCCCCTCCTGCCCATCATCCTCCCTCCACATTTCCCTCCACTCTCACCTCCGCACGATGGTTTTCAGCTGTCCTGGGGCTGTACCGTGTTGTCTTTCCCCTGGGTCATAAAAAAGAAGGTCCATCATTCAATGAGATCATTGCTGATCTTCTCCTTCAAATCCATTTTCCCACGCTGTCCCTCAATTGGGTAATCTGTCCATTGATGTCATTACACTCGCTGTAATTCACTCTTGGGTACGGAGGGTAAAACTACTGACGTCATCCACTGCTACAACTGAAGTGAGATTTTTGTACTTTTCACTCCCTTTGTAATAAAGGATAAGATACTGTTTGTTTCTCCAGTAGCTTACTGAACCTGTCCATTAACGCTCTGTATTTGATGTTTGAAGGACATTCACTTCATTCTGATGCGACCATTTTCCAGTCACTCACCAATACTAAACATTGCCCTGGGATATTTTTTCCACATTTGGTTACCATCACATTTCCCCAAATTCTATCCCATCTGCCCAGTTCCTGCCCCCTCCCTCATCCCCATATGGAGGAACCACGTGGCCTTCCAGCCACACAGTAAACAGACATTAGGTTCCAGCTCTGGTCACTCTGACTGTCCCTGACAGAGCTGTCCTGGATGCTCAAGTTCCTTTTAATATCCTTTATAGTGAGGATTTCTCTTCAACACTAAATTATTGCCCAGTGTTTCAGATACATTTCTAACCAAGCATCTCTGTTGTGCATTGGTGACATCAGTTTAAAGACTTCTTCCAGCACGTACACAGGGTTAAATTCAATTGTAGATGGGGAACTGGGTCCTTCACTGGGAAACAGGGATTAAATGTTCTTTTCTCTAATCTTGTTTGAAATGAATGATTTGTGTACAGCCTGAGACAGGGATGGTCCTGGTGATGGATTATACTTCTGTTCAATCTCAGTCATGTTGGGTCAGAATGTTTCACGTTGATGTGATCAGAGCTCATTGACAGTGGGAGGGGTTTCAGATCCTGGTTGTTTGAGGTTGGTTGGTGCTGGAACTGCCCTGTGGAGTATTTCTACATGGAATGGATTTGTATTCCATCAATACTCATTGTTGTGACCCTTTTGGAATGATGTCCCACCTTCATCTGAAAGTCAGTGACACATGAGAATCAGTCAGCTTTGTGCTGTGGTGTTTGAGGTCAGAGGTCGCTCTTGTTGAACTCTGCAGCACAAGGGGAGGGGACAGGAGAGTGGGAGCTTTCATTGAGGCTCAGGACCAGGAGGGGTCAGTGAGAGGAGGAAGAAGGATGTGGAATGGAGCCTGGAGGAGGGCGAGGGACTTGCAATTGGAACCAGAAACATCCAGACACATGGAGAATTTTGTGTTAGTGAGGAATGTGTTCCCAGTCTCACTGGAGGAATTTACTTTTGAACTGAAACCAACAGGAATGAAGAGAGTGGAAGTGGGGAACACTGTGGTTACTGCTATCAGAAACACCAGGCCAGGGCGAAAATTCTGCCCTCTGTGTGGGAGAGTAGAATATTCCCTTTTCCTGCCATTCCTGATGGTCAGTCATTGTGCTGGGAATGAGGAGAAAGGTTGTTTTTCAATCCAGTTCAGTTTTACTCAGGTTAGTGCAGGTTCAGAAAACACCTGGATCCAGGTGAGGAACGACAAGTGGAAGATTTTGGGAATCAGGAATGAAGCAGCTTCAAACTGGTCCCTGAAATGGAGAAAGAATCCCAACGTGAAATCAGAATGCAGAGTCTGACATTAGAATAAAATTCAGCTTCAGATCTGCTCCCACCCACACTGGGAGCTCCCACTCACATATAGACTGACTAGTTGTGTGATTGAAGAAATGATCTATTCCAATATGATTCCTGTTAACAGGCCGTTCATTCACAGGCTTCTCGTGTGGAGTGAAGAAGCCATTGTCTTCAAGTTTGTGTTTGTCTATGTTTTTCTAACTCCTGGGAATGTATTCTCACTGTGAAATAAAGAGGGTGATGCATCACAACACTCAGTCTCCTGTTCATTCTTACTCTGAGGGAAATCCGGGTCACTGCTCACATCACGAGTTTAATATTAGATAAAATCTTCCACATTTCAGTGAAATGAATCTGTCAATGTATTGAAGATTAAAAGTAATAATTCTCCCATTTCAGAGAATTATTCTACATTAATATAGGGCATTTGGTCCACTGTGTACCAGTGCCAATGGGCAAACTGACACTGGGGATTTAAAGTCAGTTACATGTGTGGCTCAAAGATTGAAGTATTTCAAATTTCTTCATCACAACCTACTTTCTCAACAATTGTGGCATCATCTGCAAATCCCTGATCCTTTGGAATGGGATACCAGGCTCGATGGGCTGAATGACCCACTCCTGTTCCTATTTCCCATGGTATTGTAGTTACAGTGAAAGTCACCATTGTCGCAGAGGCTGTTCTCTCCCATTAGACAGAGGTGGCTGCTGGTGTAGAGTTATACCTGAGGGTCAGCAGGCCTCAGGCAAGGGATGAGGGGGAATATGATGGGGTAGCATTGTTGGTTTGTGATAGAATAGTAAGTAGTGATTTGGAATTGGAAGATGAAATATCCAGGTGAGAAACTAAGAATTCTGCATTGAGTAACTCACCACCTGACTTCCCAAAGCCTCTCCAAGGCACAAGTCAGGACTGCGATGGAATATTCCCCAAGATGTGGTTCAGAATCTCGCCAAAGCTCCT
Organism: Hemiscyllium ocellatum; assembly: GCF_020745735.1. NCBI lineage: Eukaryota > Metazoa > Chordata > Chondrichthyes > Orectolobiformes > Hemiscylliidae > Hemiscyllium > Hemiscyllium ocellatum. The sequence goes on from NC_083403.1 coordinate 28,309,599, forward strand.
CAGACAGAATTTTCCAATCACTCAAACATTTCCGTCTCGAAGGACAAGAAGAGCAGATACATGGAATCACCCCCACCTGCACATTCCCCTCTAATCTACTCACCATTCAGATTTGTTTAAGTTAAATTGATATAGCTCACTTTCAATCTCCATTAAACACACTTCACTGGAGTACTCTAAATGCTGCCTCTCGGTGTAGCTGATACAAGTCGCTGACTCATCACTGAAGCAGTTCATACAAAATGGAGAAATATTACCCGTTAACTGGAAATGGCTGACCCAGCACGAGATCCAAAAGGCGACCCACCTTTGATCACTCTACTCAAAGTTCGTAGTTCTTGTGCAATGGTTGGTCTGTGCGATGAACATAGATCATAGGACGTGACAGCGCAGTACAGGCCCTTCAGCCCTTGATGTTGCACCGACCTGCGAAAATAATCTGATGCCCATCCAACCTATACCTATGGATGTCCAATGCCCATTTAAATACCCCAAATATCTGTCCTAAATCTATCACCCCTCAATTTAAAGCTATGTCCCCTCCTGTTAGCCTTCACCATCCAAGGAAAAAGATTCTCACTGTCCACCCTATCTAACCCTTTGACTATCTTATACATCTCGATTGAGTCACGTCTCAACCCTCCAATGAAAACTGCCTCAATTCCCTCAGCCTTTCCTCATAAGACCTTCCTTCCATACCAAGCAACATCCTAATAAATCTCCTCTGAACCCTTTCCAAAGCTTCCACATCCTTCCTATAATGCGGTGACCAGAACTACACGTAATACTTCAGGTGCCACCTTACCAGGTGAAGCATGACCTCGTGGCTCTGAAACTCAATCCACCTTCCAAATAAATGCCAACACACCATATGCCTTCTTAACAACCCTATCAACCTGGATGGCAACTTTCAGGGATTTATGCACCCAGACACCAAGATATCTCTGTTCATCTACACTGCCAAGAATTTTACCATAAGCCCAGCACTGTATTCCTGCTACTTCTTCCAAAGTGAACTACTTCACACTTTTCTGCATTAAACTCTATTTGCCACTTCTCACCCCAGCTCTGCACCTTATCTATGTCCCTCTGTAACTCACAACATCCTTCGGCACTATCCATAACTCTGCCTTACGCCCACCTCCAAATAATTTACAAAAGTGACAAACAGCAGTGGCCCCAAAACAGATCCTTACGCCATACCACTGGTAACTGAGCTCCAGAATGATCATTTCCATCAACCACCACTCTCCATCTTCTTTCAGCTAGACAATTTCTGATCCAAAATCGCTAAATCACCTTCAACCCCAAAACTCTATATTGTGTACATTAGTCTACCATTTGGAACCTTATCAAATGGCTTACTGAAGTCCATATATACGACATCAACTGCCTTACCTTCATCTGCCTGTTTTTTTCACATTCTCGAAGAACTCAATAAAGGTTAGTGAGGCACGATCTACCCTTCACAAAACTGTGTTGACTTTCCCTAATCAAATTATTCCTTTCCAAGTGATTATTAATTCTATCTCTTTTCCAACATATTACCCACAACTGAAGTAAGGCTCACTGGCCTATAATTACCAGGGTTGTCCTGACTCCCCTTCTTAAACAAGGGAACAGCATTTGCTATCCTCCAATCTCTGGCACTACTCCTGTCATCAATGGTGACATAAAGATCAAAGCCAAAGGCTCTGCAATCTCCTCCCTGGCCAAACTGAGTTTTATGAAGCAGCTCATAATCATCAGCCATTTCAGCTGCTAACCTTACCATTTTAACTCTCTGCTTTTTCACATGAGTTCGCACTACTTCAGGTAATGAATTTTTGAATTCCACCAAAATAATTACCTCTCCAAGGGCATCCATAGGTTTGCTCGATATTTAAAGGACTTATCCATTGACTAAAATTACTCTGTTTGATCCTTTCAAACTCAATATAGGTTTGACCAAGGTCCCTCCTTAGATTCCTGAAATATTTTCTATAGGCTTCAGGTACAAGCTCAGATGCACTTAAAATGGCTTTTTCACCTCCTCATACTCCCCAGCTACCTCCTCTGATCGTGATGTGAATACCTCACAAGCTCTACCTACATATTTCATTTGGATCAACAAAACCCACATTGCCACTGGCCACTGCATTTGTTTAGCCACTTTTTCAAATGAGATGAAAAATTCTCAGCAAATTTAGGCAATGCTTGAACGTACTTAAACCTTTTGACATGAGGCTTCTGACCACAAGGGGCTTGCTCCTCCTCACTCTTTTCTTCATTGAGCCTACCCCCAGCCTTTATCTCCAGCCTTTAAAGCTGAGTTCCCTTTTTAAATATCAGTTTTTGAAGTTCAAAAGCTCTCTCATCTGTCTCTGCTCTCTCTTTTTCCCTCTCTTCTGCTTTTAATTGTAACTCAAACTGTCCCATTTCTGCTGCCCTTTCCTTATCTCTTGCCTCTCGCTCAATCTGCTTCATTTGCAATTGAATTCTGGCCATCTCTATAGATTCTGATGGTTTCTCCAGCAAGTTTAAACACTGAGCTCCTGCTGTAATTCTCTCTCCTTTCCTCACAGAAGCACACAGTTCCAATTCCAGCTTGTCTGCAAATTCCTGCAGCTTGGTCTTATTCACCTTTTACAAAACTTCCAAAGTCCCCACATCCACATCCAGAAAACCTTTGGTGACTGAATGAGCCATTACTATCCCAAGCTGTGTCTCCCCAACCAAACCACCACCAGAAATAAAAGCACTACCACTCTCTGTTTAAAATCCCACAAAGAGCCCCTAATCTGTTATGGACAACACCAGACCACTCAAAACATTCTGAAGCAGGCAGCCCAGACCACAACTTTACAATTTGTTTTGGTAGGTGTACAGTGAAAGTTACCCAGTGTAAGGTAGCTCGGTTGACTACCAGGTTTTAAAACAGACAAAAATTCATTCACAAGATTCACAAAGATTAGAATAAAGAACCCCTACAGAACACAGTCTATCCAAACTAGACTTAATTATGTGGCTCCGAATATACACAACAGTCCCAATAAGCAAACCCCTTTAAAATACAGTTTAAAAAAATGGAACAGATGCTTACAGGTTGAAGTTAGAAGGGCAGAAAAAGAGAGAGCCTGTTCAGACAGCCCCGTGCTGAGGTCCCAACTAGTTCTGGACTGATCTCAACTGCTCAGCTAGAGGAAGCCCATTCCTGATTAAGAGCGTTTGACCAAACGTTGATTTTCCTGCTCCTCAGATGCTGCCTGAGGACCTACTGAGCTTTTCCAGCACCACACTCTTGACTCTGCTCAGTTAGAGAGCTGACCACTCTCCTTCCATTATACAGGTCACTTCTGAAACATGACCACTTTGGCCTGAAATCTCACCTGTTTTTAAATAAACAAAAAGGTCTCTCAATATCATTTAATCTTTGTACCAACCCAGTCTAATCAGCACCGGGAGCGTTTACAGCCTCTCTTTAAAAAACCAAGGACATAGTATCCTTGAGAAAAGGAACAGCTTTTAGAAAAAAGGAACCAGTTTTGTGACAAGGGAAATGGGCCAAATATTGGCAAATGGGACGAGATTAGTTTCGGATTCCTGGTTGGCATGGAAGAGTTTGATGGAAGGGTCTATTTCCATACTGTACAGCTCTGTGACTATAATAGTGTCCCCTCCAGCTGTGAAGTCATCCAGGGGGCTCACGAGTATTTTTGTCACTGATCTGACTGTCTTTGAGCAATTTAATGCTGTGTTTTCACAAGATGTGTGTTGTGTGTGAAGCAGGATTAACTGTTTATCACGTCCATTGCCTTCAAACCAGTCGACTGTCTTGAATGGCTGATCTCTTCACAGAGTTCTGTTGTTGTGAACTGTTTACAACGAAACCAGTTCAGATTTCTTTCAGTGGTTTTGAGTTTGCTTCACTTGGCCATTCTCCTTCCCAGGAGAAAGTGAGGACTGCAGATGCTGGAGACCAGAGTTAAAAAGTGTGGTGCTGGAAAAGCGCAGCAGGGCAAGCAGCATCCGAGGAGCAGGAGAATCGACGTTTCAGGCATAAGCCCTTCTTGAATCCTGAAGAAGGGCTTATGCCCGAAATGTTGATTCTCCTGCTCCTCGAATGATGCCTGGCCTGCTGCACTTTTCCAGCACCATACTTTTTAACTCCATTCCCCTTCCCAGCATGCATCAGAAACTGCCCTGACCATTTTAGGTTACAAACATTTCAAGAAGAAAGCTAAAAATCACACAACACCAGATTATAGTCCAACAGCTTAATTGGAAGCACTAGCTTTCGGAGCGATGCTCCTTCATCATTGGATTATAACCTGATGTTGTGTGATTTTTAGCTTTGTACAACCCAGTCCAACACCGGCATCTCCAAATCATTCAAGAAGAAAGTTCAACTTCTCAACAGCAACAAGGAATGGGCAATAAATGCTCTCCCAGCCAGCCACACCAACATCCTTGGAGTGAACTACAAATAACTCCTTTTGTACCCACAGGATTCTCACTGTTTCTGTAAAGCAAACTCTGTCCCTGTCAATCTCACTTTAATGCAGCCCTCCCAATGGTTTAATCAGCTGCCCCAGTCTTTCCAGTACAATGGCACCCCCTGGTGTTTGTACTGCTTCAGATAAAAATTCCAATCACAAGAACCAGACATTAACCACAGCTTGTATCTCAAGACCACGACCTTATCAACATTGAACCCTGTTGTGACCGTGTTCCCTCCTCAGTCACCAGGGCCTGGGCAGCATCCTCCTCATTTATAAAGACAGATGTTTCTGTATACATCCCCTTGTCAGTCCCTAATCAGTCCTGTTCCTCCTTGAATCACTCAGTTATTATTTATATGTCTACAGAAGACTTTGGGATTCCCCTTTATGTTAGTTGCTGGCCTTTTCTCATAATTCCTCTTCG